>NC_046643.1:6004290-6604290 GCF_900324485.2 Mastacembelus armatus | reverse complement strand
TCTCCACCATTAAGACAACTGTCAAACTGTGAGCATGAGGGAGAGACAGAGAAACAAAGGCAGAGATGGAGCACACAGAGGCTGCAGATTAAAAGTCAGAGATGCTGTGCTTCCCTTCACCTTATCTGTGACTAACCATCTAAGAGGCTGTGTTTCTTATAAATCACACAGTTGCTCACCACTGTGGTAAGGGGAAGGGCATATTCTAAGGCCAGCCACATACGCGGTTGCTATAAAATCCTTGTCATTATCAGCAGTTGTTCAGGTTGTGCTCACAAGGTCAAATGACCTGAAGAGAGTTACGAGAGGATCAGTAATCTTCTGCCACTGTCAGAATTCTGACTTCTCTCGCAATATGATGCAAAACCCTGTTCTTGATTCACAGCCAGTGGTTTCACTCTTATTTTGTTTTTTGCAACAGTATAAAATTGTACGATGTTAAGAGGCCTTTAAACACACATTTAATAATGCGACAAAAAAGTGACCGTACCACTGTAAAACATGGAAAACATGTTTGTATTTTTGCCATATTTCCATTTTGAGGCAACGCAGATAATTTGATGTAATTTTATTTTACTTACTTACTTTACTTTGCATGTTAGAATTAACCTGAGATCACTGCTTCTTAACAAAGCTGAGCAATGCCATTAAACCCAGTGTAGGAGCAGAGCTGTGGAGCCAGGTTGTTTAATCCTGGTTGACCCATTCACACCAATGGCCAATCAGGAGATGTCCTGAGTACTTGCTTATCAGCGTGTCAGCAGTGTATAGTAGTGTATTCCAGCTGTGGAGGAGTTTGGGAATTCAGCTCAAATTTACCACTTCTTGTGTGTTGGAAAGACCTCCAGTCAGTAATAGTGGATACTGTTACTTGCTATGTACATTAGTACACATTATTCAATTAGAGACCAATAACATGAGAACATCATTATATAAAAATACCTTAATGCTGCACTGCTGATAGAAGCCTGTAGAAACTCAAATAAATGTAGGTAGATTAAAATGTCCAAATATGTATTTTTAGAATATGTATATTAAAAAGTATGAGATGGTACCAGGGGAAGACAATTTCAATATCTTTTCACCTTACCATGTCTCTTTGCCCTCTGGTCGGGATTTTAGCATTGAATTAGCTTTTGTTTTATTGCTCAGGCATTGGCTTCTCACCCCCATTATTTGGGAAACCTCCATTTTACAGAATGAGCATTGCACAGCATGAGAGGAACTCTCCTTGCATCTCTGCCCACAGTGTCCCCATGCTGTTGACACCATATGCTACTTACACACACACAAATATGCACAGGCTGCACCCTGTGATTGGGTGCAGTTTTCTCAGCATCAACAGCAATCACTCTGCTGAACCTGATCTCATGCCTCCCTCCCGGCTGTTTAAACCCCTCAAACTGGGAACAAGTGCAAAAAGTGGACACGGAGAGATTTAGCAAGGGAGACAATGAATTCAACCCTGGACCTGTATTGCTAACACCCCCACATACACACCCACACACACAGCTATGAAGAAATATGTTTAGAGACTTAAGGTTCCATCATTTCAAACAACAGATATTGTGGAGAAATAAAATTATGTCAGAGAAATCGAAAGAGTCAGTGGATTTGTTTGCAGGGGGAAAGTAAATCAACACAAAATTTATATATTCACTTCAACTTTGGGGAACTTTGACATGCAGTTTTCTGGTGTTGGTGAACAGCTAACTCCTGACTATAAAAATACATTACTATAGTGAATAGAATTACAGGCAGTTCCCTACAAAATGCAAAAAAATGTAGTCTATAAAGAAAAAATCTAGGACACAGTATTCCTTGAGTCTGGGGGTGTGTTTAGGTACAAACGAACTGATTTTATATTGTAATTCACTTTGTTTAAGTTATTCAGACTAATGTACAAACTAAGGTTGGATTTCTCAGGGTTGGTGAGTGTGAGATGGAAAAGTATTGCTTTTCTAATGAGTACAAACCCATGTTGCTGCTTGTGCATCTGAGAGGAATTAACATTGTGAACATTACCGTATGAAGCTGTCCATATGAGAACAGAGAGCTGGAGAGTCTAAAATGCAGGAAACTACTGTAGCTAATTTAACAAAAACTTAAGCACATTTTAAATGATTCTAATGTATTTTTACAATAACACTGTATCAAATGACAAGACACAGTTACTACTTAAATGTCTGTTCCACAACGGTGCATAGTTAGATTTCATTGTGCCAGTGTCAGGTGTGACTGGACCTTTACACCTGGGTGTTGGCTTGTATTCATTTGCTGCTGACTTGTGCATGTTCTCCAGCTAGAAAGAAGCCCCAACCAGTGGGTGTCTTCTTAGAACATCAAAGTAGTTTAATATAAAAAGCGGCACACTTAGGCATGCTTGTATCACAGAAAAGCAGCTTGAGTAAAGGGGGGAAAGTGAGTACACAGCTGGTGAAGAAATGAAATTCACCAACTCTAATTATGTACACAACCCATGGTGATTCTTGTATCTCTTGTATGGATACAGAACCATCCACCTCCTCTCACTCCTTCAGCTACTGTATTTGGGTCAGGGTGAAAGAGAGACATAAAAGGAAGCAGGGTGACTCACAAGTATTTTCCATGTTTGAGCACACAAACACACACACACACACACACACACACACACACGCACACACACACACACACACACACACACACTCACACAAAGCTGTTGAAATATAGCAATATTGTGTGCTGTGGTTCATTAAGGTGAATTCCAACCCCTCATATCTACATGTGACAAAATGTGAGCTAGGTTCTTGAATGCTTTAAAGTGATACATGGAGGTTTTCATGGCAGGAAAAAAATCCCTATAAACTTTTCAAATCAAATCAAAGTCCTTTGATTCCTACATGAGCATTCAGAGATTAAAAGTCAAAAATAAAGAGAAGGAAAAATGGTAATATTTTGCAGCATTTGAATCTAGGGTGTACAGGCATGTACAGTGTAGCATTTATGCCTCACTGCAAGAAGGTTGTAGGTTTGAATTGCAGTCAATCCCATTCATCTTACTGTTCTCCCTGTGTCTGGGCGGGTTTTCTCTGGGTGCTCCACCTTCCTCCCATAGTCCAAACACATTCAGTTTGGGGTTAGGTTGATTGGTGACTGGTGACAGACTGGTGATCTGTCCACATTGTACCCTGTGTCTTGCCCAGTGTATGCTGGGATTGGCTTCAGCCTCTTGCAACCCTAAATTGGACTAAATGGTGCAGAGGATGGATGGAATCAGGAATGCAACCTTTTACCCTAAACTAGAATAACATCCATTCATCCATCCATCATCTATACCTACTTATTCCTATTTAGGGTCACAGAGATCTGCTGGATCCTATCCCAGCTCTCTTTGGGTGAAAGGCAGGGGTCCACCCTGGACAGGTCACCAGTCCATCACAGGGCCACATAGAGACAAACAACCTCACACACTCACACTCACTCCTATGGGCAATTTAGAGTCACCAATCAACCTGACATACATGTTTTTAGACTGTGGGAGGAAACCAGAGTACCTGGAGAAAACCCACACAAGCACAGGGTGAACATGCAAACTCCACACAGAAAGGCCCCTGATGGTTTACAAGCCTGGGACCTTTTTACTGCAAGGCAACAGTGCTAACCACTTATCCATCGTGCTGTCCATTATTTTTAAACAATTCAAGTTAAACAATTCAAATGTAAAATGTTGCTGTATAGATGTTTGAAAGTCACTGCACCTGCTTGACATCATCACCACACTATTAAGATTTTCACTTTGACTGTGAACCCAAACATGTTTAAATTGCTGTTCCCCAGAAATGTAAAAACTATAGCTAGTACTTCAAAGCTCATGGGGTCCGGATGGAATATCACTTAAAAAAATACAATAGTATGAGCCTGAGAATTTATGTCTTTCACCTGGTTGCAGATCATTCTGTACCTTATGTCCTCTAAACCAAATAACACGGGAGTAGGTTTTAATTTTCCAAATGTTTCCTTCAGGGCATGGAGCAATGTTCTGTTAGTGATTCAAGGTTGTGTCAGAGTCCCTCATTGGCTATATTTTATGTGTTCCAATCTGGTAATACCAAGCACTATCCATCAGACTAAATTCTGTGTGTGTGCCCCTCAAGTCAACAACAATAGTTGAAAATAATCCTAGAAAAAGTAATGTTTATCATTTAGAAGCACATGGGCTTGTGCCCGTATGGAGTTCACAGTGACAACTGAACTAAATGAAGACAGATCCTTTTATTTTTTCTGCATTTCACCCTCTACTTCCTGGCTGTTCAGTCGTCAACCCTTTGATATTTTCTCTTCTCCTGTCCTCATTCTCTTTATCCTCTTCTGTCTTTTGTTCCTTGTGAGTCATCTGAATCAGAGATGATGTTTTGTTCCTCTTTGCATTATTGATCAGAGTAATCTAAGCTGTCCTATCCTTGTGACGGCAGCCCACACACACACACACACACACGCACGCACGCACGCACGCACGCACACACACACACACACACCCTTACACAGTGTTTGAGCCACTTTACTTTCTTCCAGTCTTGATTTCCATTAAATTACAGCTACAGATTAGGCTCTCCATGAACACCAATCCACCATTTCACAGGTGAGTGTAAGTGTGTGTGTGTGTGTGTAGGACCTCACCTGGATGATGTCTATAATTCAACAATATATTACATCCAGGTCTGCATCAAATGTTTTCTGAAGAAGAGAAAACCTATTTCATTGTCCTTGGCTGTGGTCAAATGGTTCAATGTGCTTTTTTTAATTTCAGGGAACCAGAGAGCAGCACTTTACTCGGACAGTGCTGGGTATATGGACATGTTTTCTATTATTTCTGTTTCTTGCTTTTAGGATGATGGAGAGCAATGGTTTTTTTTTTTTTGACTCCCATACATATGCAGCACAGCCTGTAATTTTGCCAAAAAGGGCCTTTGACATTTCTATCTGCACAACATTTGTGAAAAATATCTGGCAATGCTAATCATGGTTTTAATGTGCCAGTGAAAAGTAACTATGTTCTTTAGTACATTACTCACGTTGAATTTTGAGATAAGTATAGTTCAGGGTTTCAGTTTTGTGCAACTTATTAGAAAAAAACATCAAATCTCAGACAAAAGAATATCAAAAACAAACAGGTAATGTGTGGTTAATCTCAGCAGTTTTCATTAAAGCTGATGTTAACCCTCAAATGCGTTTGTGTCTTTTTGAGCAATGTCAATTCCTTAAAGGATTGGTCCATAAATAAGGAATGACATTTTACCAGCGCACTACTCTGAACCTTGTAGGTGCAGGTTACAAAATATAGTAGACACCATCACAGCCTCTTACACTGTCCAGAATAGAGGTCAGAGCAGAGCAGCAGCATCAGCTTGTGTATGTGTGTGTGTTTGGTGTGTGTGTGAGGGTGTGTGTGTGTGTGTGTGTGTGTGTGTGTGTGTGCGCTTGTAATTTCTGTAATGCTTCCTCATTACAAGCTACAGTGGAGAGAGTGCCAGTGTGATAAGAGGTAGCTGGTTTCAGAAACAATATGATCACAGATGTGCTTGCTTTGCTTCTTAATCACTATCAATCAAACATAACACACTTACTGTACATGACCATGCAAACAACAAGTCTTCATGGTTGGAATTACATTTTGAATGACATTTTCGGGAAATGTGCTCAATTTCTGCACATTTCTTTGTGTAAATATTCCATTAACCTCATCAAGGCTCAAACACAGTAGCCATTGTAATAAAGCTGTAAGGTTAGGAAGACGTGGTGGTGGTAGCTAAGCCCTAAGAGAGTAACTGGGGCAACAGGATATTAATAAACTGTGATAATACACCTCAGAGTCAGCATGACACGAGAATAATAAAACTAACATGGGCACAGAAGGTCAGAAGAGCTGAACAAAACATACACAGGAAACAAGAAAAAACAACATTTGGTCAAAAAGTCCTCCTGCGTGATATCAGCATCAGGGCATTTTTCCTCTGTGGCTTTGTTAGGTCTGAGACGAATGATTGTGTGTTCATGTCTGTTGACATTTACCTCTTCAGTATTATTGCAAGGAAAAAAAAAACATTTGCTACCAATAAATGTTGTTGTTGAAAAACAGCTCTTTATGGTCACATTGCGTCTCCTTAAAATGCCACATTCCAGCTTCTGCTGTATCTCTGTGTGATTTGTATAATTTAGATCATCAATGATTCACTTCAGTCCTCAAATGTAAAGGGTAAACCGACTTGTGTGTGTGCAGAAATGCTGCCAGGCTGTTGTCTGGTTTCATAATTCAACAAGGAGTTTTTTGGTGATAAAGTCCACCCCAGACAAAAGCACAGCCTTCAGTGTACAGCAACAAAACCCCCTACTACCCCTCCCTCCTACATCACCCCTTTCTCCCTACAGTACAGCTTTTCTTTCATCTTCCTCCCTCTTTCTCTCACCCCCTGCCATCTTTGTGCTGTCTTTTGCTTCATCGCTGGGTTTATCCCTCGTTCATTATCCTTGAGGATCTTCCGCCCACCATCCATCTATCTCCTCCACTCTAGTTATCTCTCCTTCTGCAGTGCTGTTTCATCCCCTCACCCACACTTCCTTTTTTCTCTCCGACTCTTTCTTCCTTCTCCTTTCTCAATAGGCTGCCAGTCTGTCTCGCTGCTGAATGAACAGACACATGCACATCCATGAACACATATACTCCTCACCAGGGGGTGTTGGGCATCAGTCTGTCCCACTGTGGTGCCGATCTGCTCACCAAGGTGAGTGGCCGTCTGTCTATATTTCATCACTCTGCCCACTCATCTGAGTTATCTGGGGACAGGTTGGATTGTAGATATTTTTTGATGCAAAAAAAAATGTTCTTAACAATGAGCTCAATAACAGTCTTGAAACTATGAAACAGACTCTAATAGCTCAATGGGACATACTGTACCGAATAGTTCTGTAACCAGGAGGCCGTAGGTGCAGTGGGAGTGAGATGAAGTTGATGTGTTGATGGAAAAAAAAAAAAGGCAAAGCTACTGAGACAAATTTGAAATTTTCAAAGAGGTCCTTACATGAGCTCATCAGTTCATCTGTCTTGTGAATTTGCACAAATCACCAGGCTTCAGTATCAAAACAAGAAGAAAATAACACCTACAAATTATTAGTCAGCCTACATGTCTCTAGCAGTAGCTGTTTGCTTGGTATGGACAATAATAACTGAATACTTTTGCCACTGAGAAAATGTCTGATGACTATGATGGCGCCATTGTAAAGAGTAAGCTCAGCTAACAATGTCGGTGTTTCACTTTGACTTTGAGTTATGACTCATGAGACATGAGGCTTGGGCTAAAATACACTGCAAAAATCTGGATGCTTTTCGTATTGGTTCACAGCACATCATCTGTTCCTATCCAAAAAATGTATTACTCTTCATTTACGTTCCTGGAAAATAAGATTGTAAACAACATTAATCCTGAATAGTTAAATGTGAAGGAGTACCCTGAAGCTACAAGGATGCAGTTATACAACATGAGTTTATGCCTAATTATCTTAAACCCCCTTTCTCGTGCCACATGATGTGCAGCCACTCTCCTATGTGAAAGGTGTGTTTAAATGTGTGTGAGATTCTGACAGGTTTTGTCAAATACAAAACAAATCGCAGTGGAAACATTGTACACCATGGGACACACGTCTCCAGTCAATAAAAAGACATTTATGTCTGCTTTAGCCTTTATTCACTGAAGTGCTCCCAATCACACCCTCATTAAGGGTGACTGATTGCTTCTCATTTATTGTCTTCAGGATAATAACTCCCAGATTATTAATGATCCTAAATTGCACTTAAAGTCAATACTTAATTTATCTGGTCTTTCACTATGAACAATACAAAATCATTGCTTGCCATTTTTTTTCCTTCATTTTCCATCTCACACCAAAGTCAACAGCATTTTCCAGCCTTTACATCCATTATTATCTTTTTGTTCAGGCACCACTTAGGATGCCACTCGCTGATTACGGCCTCTCAGTTTCCATAGTGATGCTGAAATGAATTATGGTCATAAATGGGACAAAAGAGAGAAGAAAGCAACTATGGCGTTCCAACCCCACTCTGCCCTCTTCTTCTAAATGCTTCACTTCAGCTCCATCAGCACCACACTCCACCACCCTTCACTGAATTACCCTGCTGAATCTCTTCCATATGTACCGTGGAGGTCTGCAGTAACGCTGAGAGGGTTTGGGCAGGGTTATTCAAGGAGAATATGAATCTACTTGACGATCTTCAACGAACGTCATTACTGTGGTACATTTTATTATGTTGTGTGGTGTAAAAGTATTAATTCAACTAAAATATGAGGAATGAATGAGGGGAAATGTGGTATTGTTTTTTGTTAAGTGCTGTGCTAAGTTATCCTTATCAACCTTTTAATTTGTCTTGTAACTTTTAAACTTAACTAAAATAATATGTTTTTTCTCATCAATGTTTGAAATCTCCAGCCTCTTATAACAATGATGCAATACGATGCAATAAAACCTTTTAAAATAATTCTGCTGTGAGCAATACAGAGACTGCAGTAAATACTGTAATATTTCGGAAGTGATCTGCTTTATTTTCAAAACTCTTTCATTTCTAGTAGTTTTGAGTGCATATGCACCTAGCAAGGGGATCTAAGGAATATCTGCACCAAGATTCATAGTAATCCACCCAATCACTTAAAAAGAAAAACAGAAACGTCATTGTGGTGACAGGAGAAGTCAGGGGATCACAAAGGTCAGTAGCAAATGAATGATTGCAGTAGAAACATCTGTTTCTGCTTTTAAACTGATTTTTCTTATTGAGGTCAAACACCCAGCTGGATTGGACAGACGAACTGACATTCCCATCCCAGGATCCACACCCTCCGGCATGGCCAAAATTGTAATAGTGATTCAAAGTCTTGGTTTACCCAACACCTGCATAGATTGGATGGATGTGCATGAGAATCCTGATGATCCATCCATCCATCCATCATCTATACCTGCTTATTCCTTAGCCAGGGTCCCAGGGATCTGCTGGAACCTATCCCAGCTCTCTTTGGGTGAAAGGCAGGGGTCCACCCTGGACAGGTCACCAGTAGAATCCTGATGATTAGTTTATAAAATGACCATAACATCACTCTCAAAATAATACAAATGCTCTGGTGTTAAAACATAAACCTGCAATATTAAGCTCTCAAGTCACTTTCAGGTGGCATTTTGTTTTCATGCTTATCATTACCCCTAGTTGAATAAAGAACTTTTAATCTTTTCACTACTATTAAATGTGAACAAAGCCAGAGAAGTTGAGTCAGATATGATATTTGTGATCCCCCCCTCCACCAACAATGAGTAAATGTGCAGTTGAGTCACAGCTCCGGTCTTGTTTTGTGTGTCAGTGTCGGGTTACTTAGAGCAGTCATGCTGCAGTGCAAAGTCAGGCTGCACAGAAATGAAATGATGTCACTACTTGAGCAAATAGTTGTATGAAGCCAAGAGCAGGAGAAGCTGGGTGACTAATGGGATATGGGATTGGGTGGGGGGGGGGGGGTGGGTAGGTGTGACATATGGTGATGGGGTGACTTCCTCAGCTGGATGCATTTGACCACCAGTTCTCCTTCTGAGAGCAAACCCAATGTGTGTGTCTGTGTGTGCCCTCATATGTTCATGCACCGTGAAAAAAGCCCCCATCTGCAATGGACACTTCTATGGTGGGGCAAAAAAAGGTCACACTGGGACTTCTCCTTTGTCCCCATTTTGACAGACCAGGTAGCAGAACTAAAGTCCTCACTTGCTCATCATCACACCGTTTATAAAAACACCTCATACTGCGAGACCTTCAAAAGTAGTCTTCAGCGAGAGTAAAAGCTGAATGATGACAGTGCAGAGTGATTCTGATGTCTATTTCTTTCTATTTTTCAGCACAGTGGAGCGAGAGAGACCAGGGAAAAAGCTCAGGACATATCTGTTTTCTCATCTTTCAGCATTGCCAAAGAATCTGAAAGCATGGGAACAAGGGAGCTCAGCAATAAAAAGAAATGATGGAACAAGGACACAAAGGGAGAGGGAAAAATGGAAAAAACTGTGAGCATGTTTGTGCACCTGCTGTGTGGAACGAGCAGAGAGGGAGATTAAAATGTGCCTTTGGACCGAGTGAGAAGATTGCTCGTGCCAAAACACATCTCTGCTATCTCGCCTTGATCTCCGTTAGCCTTTTTCACTGGACTTTTGTTTCTCTGCATGTCATCCTCCTATGATTATTATGACACACAGCAGTCTGCGGTCCAGATGGACATGCATCACTCATCTCTCTTGTGTGTATATGTCTGTTCTTACCACATGTGTGGGTGGAGGAGCATGTGTGCTCTTTTATATCTATGTGCGCATGTATGAATAGTCTTTGTGTGTCTGTGCATTTGTGACCATTTGCTTGTGATGAGTTGGGAAGACAATTAATAACACTAATGCATGTGTTTCTGAGAATTAATTTGATAGTCTGAACCACATTTATTGTTTTACATGTAATATGTACCACTGTGTACTATATTATATATAGTACATTTGTCATAAGTTGTTAAAATGCTAGACTAACCTGAAATGTAAATGAAGTGTATTCTTTATTGCTGTAAGTAATGCTGGGAGCTCTTTTCAAATGTAGAGACGACCATGCTTTAATGAGAGCAATTACTATTAGTGACAGCCCTTATTTGCAATTTATGTGTTTTATAATTACATTTGGTCATATTGCAGTATGAATCCTCATTTGCTTCCATTTGTTTCAGATTAAAAGTGCTTTAATTGTGAAATATCTACAGGAAGTGTTGAGTTGTCACCCTTACCCTGAGCACAGCAGAATAGGAATAGGAAATAGTAACTTGTGACATTATGATATCTTTACTATGTATATATATATATATATATATATATATAGTATAATATAGTATAGATATCATGATAGACAATGTGATAGATATTGTGATGTCATATGTCTATTATTTGCTGTAGTGGCTGAATTGATCCTTTAACTGTTCATTTGAATGTTTTAAAGCTGACTAGTAAAAATGACGTCAGTGTTCTTTGTTGGCCAGCTCACTCTACACAATAGTTTTCTAGGTCACAATATGGTGCTCATAGTCATAGGCTCTTACCTTTATCTCAAAGTCACACAATTGAACTGCAACCAGTCATAGTTTGCCATCATTTACCATATGTTTATACATAGATAATTGCTAGAGTAAAAATGTGCATTCCTTAGGAATAAAATCAGCCATCACAAGAACTGTCAGTGTTTTTTTGTTTTTTAGTGACTGGCTCTACTGTACAATGGCAGTGACAGTCATTGCCAGGTTACAGGAGGCTTTCTCCAGTGAGCTGATTTCTTAACTGTTGTTTAAATGAGGAATCTCATTTCCTTAACTGGGGTAGGAGATCAGAGAAACCTGCTGCCGTGAGCAGTTGGCTCAAAGTACAGCCTAACAGAGAAGCCAGCATTGCTAAAGAGTCATTTTTCTTCCTTTCTTTACTTACCTCTAACTCTAACTTTAAGAAAAAACAATAATCAGTGTGAAAATGTATACTCTATAAGTGACTGTGAGACTGCAGCATTTACAGCTGCTGAGGTAAAAGTTGTTCAGTTGCACCATGAAAATATTTTGTGAAGATCTAAGAAATAACTCTGAGGCAGAAACACAAACAAGACTGTACAAATATGAGCGACTTTGTTGTCCACTGCATGATTGATTCTATTTTTATGGCCAACATTAAGCCAGAGAATATCTGACCCAGTTGCCTTATTGAACACATTGACACCGCAACTTGGATGGGATCTATTTCACTAATGTGCTGAGCTTATAGAGCAAATACCATTAATATGATGATATATTTATTTGGAGCAACTCATTTTCCTGGAGGCTGACAGTCTTATCAGTGTTGTTGTCTTTGGGATCTGTCTCCAAACTGTAGTGGCATCATTTCTTGAGGGAAAACCAGGTGGTTCATGCAGAAACAACTGTAATTACAAAAATCAACAAATTGTAAATTCCTGCAAATGTATAAAGTGTGAGCCTGAAAGGAGGACGTCTTTACTATTCATGATATGGAGAAGTTTGAAGAAGTGAGGAAAAAGATCACAGGGTGAGAAAATGAAACATGGAAAGTGTAGGCCAGCACTGTGTGATTCACCTCCCTCTCTCATCCTCTCTTTCCTTTTCTTGCTGGGGCCCCGTCACTGTCTTTTACTTTGCCAGTTCAAAGCAAATGCTAAGAGCCGGGCCTCACCTGTCTATCTGGGTTTGTTTGATCTTGTGTATGTGCACACACAGACGCACTTAAACACATGCTCAAATATTCAGCAAACTCAAAGGGAAACCATTCACAGAAGTACACGCATCCACACACAAAACACGCATACAAACTTGCAAAGACATACAAACACACACACACACACACACACACACACACACACACACACGCACACACACGCACACACACACACAGTGCATTATTCAAACAGAGATATTCCATTATTCATAGTTTGATGTGTCATTATGTAAGGCTTTGTGTCCGTCTCCCTCTCTCGCTCTTTTGGGTGCATATGTCTGCTGTCTTGTGTGAGCTTTGTCTTACAGATCTGTGTGTCAGCCCATGTGTCCAAACAAATCCTCCACCTCGTCCCTTCCTGTTGCATATAAAAGCTTCGCCACAATGCGGCTAAAGGGGCTTTGAATTTAGGTGCCGTGCATGCAGTGCACCGTGCATTAATGTGCCGAGCACGTGGACTCCAGGCATAATGCATGTGTGTCTTTGTGTGTCTGCAGATTCATTAAACAGGAAGTTGGCTTCATAATTAATTTCCTTTCTTAACATTAGGAAGATGGATGAGGATGATTAGGTGCAACAGAGAGAAATGCAACAAAGCTGATAGCTGAGGGTTTGGATTTCTCTGGTGAAACTGCCTTCTCTAGATGGATCACTGTGTGGAGTCTGAACTTTTCACCTGGTAAAAGTACTTTTCTAAATGAAATGCATCAGTGAGTAGAAAATATAGCAACTACAACAACTAATTTTGTACTTTGTTTTTATCTCTAGGTGTGCAAATAGTATGCATTTACAAAATCTGCATTAAATAGGTTGTGGTTACTTCCACGTAACTAAAGGGATTTGCTCCTCAGACATTAATGTATCATTTAATTATAAGGCTAAATGGCTTCTCCTATATTATTATCCCTCGGTTTTCCTATTATGCCTTGGCATCCCTAGAATATGTGGTCTAGAATCTCTTTTCTATTTCCTCACATTTGCTCTGTTATCCATGCAGCCATGCAGAACAGTCTGTTGTGTAGGCAGAACTGCAGAGTCACATCTTCCCTTTCCATTTTTAGTTCTCTCCATCCATCTCCCTGTGTCATCTGTAGCTGAGCTGGCCTCCTTGGTGCTCTCAGCCTGATGCAGGACACAGTGTTTGCTCAGGGCCTGCACTGCGACTTTGCTGATTTGGTATGTGTGTGGCTAAGAAAACATTAACAATTTAGAAAGTCTATTGATATCTGCAACTGTACTAATAAATAAAACTACACCAAAGAACTAAGCTTTTCAACATTATTTCTTGTGGCTGGCTTCATATGTTTAGGTAAGGGCAGTAGTCTTTGGAAAACGGATCTAATGTTGCCATTAATTCAACATTCAGCACACACACACATTCCTTGCAAGCTCTAGAAGCTAGATGGCTAAACATCACAGCTTGACAAAAGAGGTGAGTGCATTAGTGAGTCAAGGGGCGCAGTTAGTCCAGACATGTCTCTAAAAGCAGCAGGACAAAGTGGACTGAAAGCTATAGAAATCTGTAGACAGCAGAGGTTACAATTAGAAAGCTGAAAAATTATTTTGTGAGAGAGGGTTTATGAATTTTATGGATCTGAATGAAACCAAATTAGTTAGCAGGGTCAAGTAAAGTACTAATCAATTACTCAAAATTATTACTACTATTGCTACTTTTTTATGAGAGCTTTTTTTCTAAATTCTTCTGTAGTGCATATTATTGAGACTTAGAATACAGAACATAAACCCCAGGAGCATGTTTAATTACTTTCAGAAAGACAAGTAATGCTAGGAGAGACGGATTTTGCAGAGGCTTGGATGACCATATTACTATGACCTAAGCTCTGTGGATAATAAGCTGGTGTGGATGGAGCAGTAGCACAGGTCTTATAACATAATATTATGTACATGAGCATCAATAGCATATTAAAATGACTAAGAAGTTAAACCTGTTGCAGTAAAGACCTATACTGTTGTTACAGCAAGTTTACCATTATAAACTGCATATGAGCAATGAGAGATGACTGCCTTAACAGCAACTAAGGGGGGGCCTAATGAATAGTCAGTGAAGTGTGAGTTTGATAACATCTGGTATTTGGTGATTGGTCTAATTTAGATTACATAAATGATTTTATTCTGTAAGTATTTATAATCTGACTTTGCCTCTGCTTGTGCTGCTCACATTTCACCCTCTCTGTTTACAGCAGGTCCATCTGTCTCTGAATTTCAGAGTCCAGTCATGGCCTGAAGCATGTGAGTGCAAAAGGGGAATGCTGGGATTGGCAGGGATGCAGCCAATCAGTATCCTCTAAAGGAGATTTCTAGTTGGGCAGCCGGTCAATAATTGGGGTAAGCCCCGGCTGCGCGACCAGGGTCATATGTCGTGTCTGTGTGAGAAGTGCATGAGACAGAGACGGGAGGACATAATTGAGTCAGTAGTCCTTTTCTGTAACTGTCAACACAAGATAAACATTAAGAGAGAGAAGGAGACAGATATAAGCAAGATGGGCATTTATCCACAATAAGACAACATTGAAAACAAGAAACAAACAAACATACTGTCTGACTCTAGATGCTTGAGGTTACCGTGGCAACCAAAAAAGAATAAAGCATATTGCTTTATTCTTTTCTCTTTTGCAAAAGCAGATACACCCACACATTGTGGGAGCTAATGTTTCTGGGCTGTGTTGTTTCATGTGGACATCAGCTGGGGAGTGGGTTTTGCATTTATCATGGAAAAATGATGTGACAAAAAAAAAAAAAAAAAAAAAAAGGCGGAGATGGGTTGTGGCTGGAGCCAGTAGCAGAGATGGATAGATGTGATGTGATTGGATGAAGATGAAGAGATGTTTAGTGATATGAGGGGAGAAGAGACAAACAAAAGCAAGGATGAAAATCTTTACCTGTTTGGCTCTACTGACAGCCAGGACTGAGCAAAGAGGGCTGCAATGAATGGGTGAATGAAGAAGGAGCAGTGAGGAGGAAAAAAGGACTAGACACGGGGGAAGGTGGAGGAGAAGAAGACTCATCCTGATCCATCTTCTAGCACCTGACACCAGATCAATACTCAATGAACCAAGGCAAAGCGCCCACATCTCTCCGCAATGCTCTCTCTCTCTCTCTCTCTCTCTGCAATGCTCACTCTCTCTCTCTCTCTCTCTCTTTCCTGGTTGGTTTCTCTCTCGATCTTTCAACCTCATTCATCTATCTTCTCTATCTTCATCTTTTCCCATGTGTCTGTGCCTATGACCTCCCTTACATTGTTCACTCTAAACAGATGGACAGGCTGTCATCTCTTGTTGTCCTTGGTGTTTTTGAAGGCTGATAGTAACGTCAGCATTTGCGCTCAAGCTTCAGGTAGTGAGCTCATTTTTGCTGACAGTTAAAATCGTTAAACTGAACCACTGCACGTAGTGTTCAGCACCACATCCTATACTTTTATCATCATTTTAAAAGCTTTGGTATCTGCAGGGGATACAATTATAAACCAGACTTTTGCAAACTGACCCATATTATTCCATTACACTAGTGGGGAACAAGAGTCATTGACTTATATGATTTTTGTTGAAGTAAAGCATAAAAATAGCTATATGTATTAGTTTAACAGCAATTCCATGACCTGCATTTTTCCATCTCTTTGTGTACAGTCAATAGACAGGTGGCTACACTACATGTAAATACTAATTTACTATGAATGGAAAAAATATATACATTTACCTGGAAATGATATGTATAATTTCAACTTATAGTAGTCACCACAAGTTTAGCAAAGCAACCATTATAACTAGCCACTAATATCACCTCAACATTAACTTACTGGCATTTACTTATCAAGTGTGTCCTATTGAAACAGCTCTGAAAAGTTTCATGGCCAGATTTGAAGGAGAATCTAATATTGTGTTTTGATTTTGTCATCTGACACAGCCTACAAAATCCTCTGTAATGAATAGTGAAAGAGTGAGTGCTTCTGGACACAGCCCATGGCTTTATAAATCTGAAAATGCAGCCAGCTGTTCACTGTCACTATTAGCTGAAAGCTAAAGACCTCCAATATGGTTTTCCATCATATATTCTGTAAGCTGGAAATGACCCACAGCTGATATCTAGGTCAAAAGCTGTGCAGAGCGATGTGTATGACTGCCTGTCCTGTAGGCCAACGCAGCATGTCCTGACAGAGTGATAGATGCATAGAGAGGGAAGATGAAGTCAAACAAGACAAAGCACAGATAGCATGACAGTATAAGGGTGTAAGGCACTAGGCTGTGCCATCTTATGTCATTTTATAAGGCAGCAGATGGGCCATCAAATTCAATTAACAGCTTAGCCCTCACTGAATGACACTGGCTTAACAGACCAAAATGACATCAGGGAATATGGGAACTTTTTATTTTCACTTCATGAAACTCTGTAATGTTTTCACTCATCCCAGACAGTCACAGGCTTCCGCTCCGTGCCCCTCACATCTTACAAATCACTGTGTAATGGACTGGCAAGGATTGATTATGAAACCCAATAGTAACAAATCATTTGATTACTAATGGCCAAACCGCCCAGAAAACATGATTATTCTAAACACGAGAGACACCCCACGAACCTGCTAACCTAATGAAAGACAATCAGTTAACTATCAGTATCTTAGAAATTGTATTGAAGCTGATGAATCTAATTTGAATTCCATCAACCAAAATGCAATCAATGTCTCCATTGTCAGACACTGACTAATCACCTTACTCTTCATCTTACTTCCATCTTTCCACTTGACTTATGGGATTACCATGTTATCAGTTTATTGGAAAATAAAGAATCAGATCAGAGTGTACCACACACCTAGGCCAGTATTTGAAACAGAAGATAAAGCATAATGTGAACGGAGGGCCAAGCATCGATCATTTGACCTTTTGACAGTTGTGGATGCTTCTAGTAATTGAGAACGTTTTCACTGGAAATCAGAGCACAGATACTGTAACAAACTAATGTATAAAACTGTTGCTGGTCTGGCTGTAACTATGAGACATGTGCTGAAGAAGCATGAAGAGACCAATCTGTGTTTTCTCAATGAAAAATAACTGTAGGTGTTTATAACCAGAAATTTCAGTCTGTTTTCAAAACTACAGGAGGCACCAGACTGGTGCATTTATTGGACAATTCTTGTTTTTCACGTAAAGGTAAATGTACGGATATTCACCTACAGTGTATGTCACTGCAAATGTGGTGTGTGAGCAAATGTGAGCAGAGATACAGTGCTTTTCTGGCTTAAGCTACACGACTGTAGTTTTCTGTCTGACTGCTCATTCATCAGGAATGCATGTCGTCTCACTGTCATTTCATTCTTTTTATCTTTTTTTATTCTGCCAGAGAGCAGGGAAAAAGAATATCGAGAGAGAAAAAAATAAATTAAAAAATGAAGAATAAAAACCTCAGTTCCAGCTAAAGATGTGGGAGAAAACCATGTACAGTGTGTAAAATTACACCAGTGTGTGAGCATAAAGGGAAAAAGGATAAAAGGGCCAAGATGTACTCACTAGATCAGACTATAGTGAGATTCACAATGGAAAAGAATAAATGATTTGTGATAATGCTGATTTTACATCTCTACATGAATACATACATTGACTTATTCAATTAATGTCACATTACCATAGCTGTCATCTTTTCATATCTGTTAATTTTTGTTTAAGAAATTTTGGAAAATCACATCAGATAAGAAGCTGAACTAAACTTTGAGGTAAAAGAGACTAATTATCTAGTAAAAGCCTTTTTAGTGGAATTGCATTGAAGAGAAGATTTAATGGGACAGCCAGAACATGGGACTTCAGAGGCAGAAACTGGAAGGTAGAAGGGATGTGGAATCTGGGATTGAGTCGGGAAGAAAAATGAGCCAACAGCTCTGTGAGATTTAAGCAGGGAAGATGTGTTCAGTGACAGGATGGGGTCAGAGGTTTGCATGATGGTGTCACCTCGACCCCCCTGCACCGTGTTGGAGGAACGCTGAGGGAAGGACTAAGTGTGCGTCTCTGGGGAGAGGAAGAAAACCAACGGAAATTTACTTAAAGACGATGCATCAGCTTTCCACACGTGTTAGCATCACAACACACTGCAGGCCATACTTTCATTAGAGAAGGAGTAAAATCAAAAATCAAATATCCTCCAGATGAAGTTAGAACAAGATAACATCCCTCAGCTTTTAGCAAACATTTCATTTTCTCTTGGCATTAGTTGCATGTGCCGATTGTTCCTCTTCTGCTTTCATGTCAAATGTGTCATCTCATTCACTGGGTTCACATTTCACTTGGACATGAGTCATGAAAAGCGCAAATGTTAAGTCGGTGAGCACACAGAGACACACAAGTATGTATGAACACGCCTGCTGCCTGTATTATGCTTCCATTTAGTGAATAATGTATGACCTGTCTGCTGGTGTGTTTCTCTGACAGATGCTCTTTTCTGTCACTCATCCAGCTCTTACATGCTTATCCTCCCCCCTCCTTCACACACCACTCTCCAACACACACACACACACACACACCCTCACACACACACACACACACACACACACACACACACACACACACCCTCACACACACACACACATTCAGGAAATGTCCAGAGGTCACACAAGGGCACAGTGGAGACAGTGTGGTTGTTTCTACATGAAACAAATGTTGTCCCATTTACTCCCAACATTAGCATGGCTGCTTTACACCACAATGATCATATTCATGCTTCATAATAGCTGGCTGTGGGAAGGAGTAAAGGCTTTCTTAAGTGGAAATTGTTCTCTCAAAGCAGAGGACAGAATGAGAGGGAGAGACGGTATCACGGTGCCAACCAGCCTCTCCTTTTAAGTCAGCATCAGTGCGACTTATCAGAGCTGTGGAAATCAAGATGAGAGACTTGAATGAGAGGCTTTTGGAAATAAGAAATCTGCTGGCGGTGAGCACAGCCGTGTAATTTCCTCTCCTGACTCTCAGAGGCTCTGCCTATCACTACCATTGATCTAGTGTGTCTGGGGGATCTCTCTATCTGTCTCTGGTCTGTCTGATAGAGAAACCAAAGGAGGAGAGAGGGGGCAGGAATGGAAAGAGAAGAAGAAGAAGAAGAAGAAGAAGAGCTGGAGGAGGGGGGATGAAAGGGACTGGTGTAGCAGTGAATATAAGCACCAGACTTGAAGAGCAGGGGAAGGGACAGAAATAGGAGGAAGGGGAGCCCTGAACAAGGTGAAAAGGGACAAGTGCTTCCTCTGCTGCACTGTGGATGTAAAATTCTTCTTCTTCTGTTCTTATTTCAAACCAGAACCCTGGTCATTTCCCTTCAACCTTGATGACTTGCCCTGCGGTGAGTACATTAATGAATGTTACCCTGTTCTCCCAGGACTAAAATACAGGGCAATTTATTCATGGTGAACACCAAGGGCGTAAGAGTCACACAGCCAAAACTCAGTAAAGCTGCTGGATGAACCAGGGTCTCAGTGTCCCATTAGGTGTGCTCCCATCTGGTGTACTCTAGTCCACCACATACTGTAGCTCAGGCAAGTGTGGCTGACAAAAATAAAGGGCTGATTCAGACACACACAGCTGCCCCCTTGTTCTCTTTCTGCCATTCCCATATCACAATAGATTAGCTTTATTAGCAATGCCACCAAAGGAGATGATGGTGATTTGCAAGGCTAGGATCGATGTCAGGAGAGGTAATTAGAGCAAAAGCATTTTGTATTCAAGATGTGAACCAGGCAAACTGGCTAAAAATACTTCCTGCAATGACATCAGATAAACACTTGTACAACACAGTCACGTTGGTGAGTCAGTGCCTTCCTGAATGGAACTTGTCAATATTTGCTGAGCAGAACTACGAACATGATCATTTTGCAGGATTTAAGCGTCACCTTCCTAGATATGTCAGCTACCAACCACCAGGGCCTCAGACTGGTGATTTAATTAGAAATGTTTTGAACAGAACATTTCAGAGCATGGATCTGTTGTTTCTTTGCCTTTGAAAGAAAAAATGACTCCACTTTTCAACCTTAAATTTCAACCTGTTATCTAATTTTATTTCAACATAGATATATATATGAACTAAATAAGTAAATAACAATAAGACCAAAATTATCAGCAAAAAGATATGAAGATGCTCAGTGGCACCGAGTGGGACAGTGTTTGCAATACACACTGTCATATGGTTCAAAAAAGTACAGGGCAAATCAACATTTAAACACAGCACTGCTCCTTGTACTTTCTTGGTTTGAAACTTTTTAGTGTATTGCACTTCTGGCACCCAATCAGTGATGTCACAGCAGGTGTTTTACCTTTGACAGCTGATGAGAGCACCTGCTGTGACATCACTGATTGGGGCGTGGTGAAAAAATGCAGCACGTTTGAAAGTTTCAACCCAGCAAGGGCACCACAGCAGTGGTTTTGTGCTCCATGTGGGCCCGTGTTGAATATTGTTAACAAAGCAGTTGGGACTCTCAAGCGCAAGTATTTCCAGGATTAAAGCCAACATATTTATTTAAGCTCATTTACATTGAAACTGACTTTTACATATCCGTTTTGTGTTTGCAGTTGGTTTCTGGTTAAACAAAGGTTAACCAAGTGAAGCCTAATCATGTCACATGTGATTTTCAGCCAGTCTAAGGAAGTTGTGTGTATGTCAGGCTGATACTGGCATGGTAATCAATCAGATAGGTGTGAAAAATCATTATGATTTGTTATTATTAGAATAAAATAACCAATTTGTCGCTCCATTATGCAGACACACATTGCATGTGCACACACACACACACACACACACATACACACACAGACAGAGGTAGTCTCTTTCAAAGCTGCTTCTGTGCCTCGGTGTACATAATGTTGTTTGCATAGCAGAAATGAGATCATTCATGAAGCCCCCGGGGTCACAGATCCCCAAGAGGATGGTGAGAGGAAAATGTGGATGAGAAGAGCTGCAGTTCACAGACTCAGAGAGACAGTTGTGAGTTTTTTTATCTGGCTGACGAGGGAGGAAGGAGGGGAGTGCGTGTTCGGAGAGTAAAGTGTGAAAATAGATAAGATGGGGGAGGGATGTGGCATGTAAAAGGATCTGAGACAGGGGAGGGAAGACCATGCCCTGTTGCATTTTTATCAGGCCTGTGTTTGAGTCGCCATGGGGATGGACACATGGCGTAGACACGGTTCACCATGCAAGGACAACTTGTCACCTTATCACTCTGTTGAGCCCTTTCGTGCTCTTTCTCTTCCCTCTAGCTTTCATGTCTCTTTTTTTCCCTCTTTGCCCTCGTTCCTGTAATTCCACAGTCTTTCCATGTCCTTCCCCTCTGCAGCTCTGTACAACTCCTACAAGGCTTCCAGCTTTGAATAAATTGTCCAGTTCAACTAAACATTAACTCAAGTTCACAACTCCCTAACAGTGTGTGTGTGTATGTTTTTTTTTCTGGTCACACAGTGTATTTTATTTAAAGTCAGGCCATCTTGATGCTGTTTTTCAAATGCTAATGCACATACACAGCACTGGTGAGAGCATTTCTACTCTCAAACAACCTACACACTTGAATAACCTTAATTAAGAAGTCTAATCATTTCACCATCTATTGAAACCCTCGAAAACTAATAATAATAATAAAAAGAAACAACAATAGGAATTCTATTGCTACTCTGGTCTTGAAAGCAACATCAGGCTCAATGTAGCGTGAGTGCCCTCTAGTGGTCGTACTGCAGCTTGCACCTGAATGCAGCTGGGTGATAGATAAATGTATAATCCTGTTTTTCTTACTGTCTATTGTATTGTTTACTTCTTTTCCTGGTATTCTTCTAAATCTATACTAGAGGTGTCCCTGCTCTATAATTGATGTCCATGCAAGTAACATGATACCAACTCAGACACATTGGTGCTGGACTCACTTTCTTCAGCTGTGTTACACTTTCATCCTCCATTTATCACAAGTCTTCCCACATGTACCGGCCTTAATCTCCATATTCATTTGGTTGAAATCAGCTGCACTAGACTACCCTGGGGTTACAGATCCACACTACCACTGAAACGTTCTGATTAAAGTCCTCCTCTGTCTCCTGCTTTGAAGTCAGTAATGATATTCAACAGACCTGGATGACACTGAGTGAGAATTATAATGAAGGTGAGATTTGAGATTGGTCTAGGAATTGAAAGAGAATGTCACTATATGACTGTGATCCCAGACATTTACAACTTTAAGTACTATCTAAAGATAAAGAATAACAAAAAAAGAATTAAGGAAGGCTCAATTTAAAAAAACAATTGAACAAAGAAATGAAAATCAATAATAAAGAAAATGCCACATGGATGCGGACAGGTGTGATTTATGGAGTGTATACAGTCCAAGTGCTGGAAATTAGGATTGATATTTTCTTTCTACAGATTTGGAAATCAAGCAAAGCAAACAAAACCATGGAGCCACATATTTAAAACCACTTGTGTAATTATAATTACACCTACAGTACAATAACATATGACTAATATACTGTCAGTTACACTACTAAAAAACAATAATAACAAAGACCTTTACAAACTCTTAATTTACTTCTCAAACATCCCAGATACAGGAAATAAAAATGGATCTAACGATGGAGAGTAAATGGAGAGTAAAAATTTCAACTCAAAGTGTTGTCACTTTGGATGCAGCAGCCGAGAAATAAAATCTATATATATAAACGACTCTGCAATTCTTTAAATATATATACTGTTGAGATTTAAGTAAAGTTTTGAATGCAACAAATTTTCCTCTAGCAGAGGATGATTCTCTAACTGGAGTAAAGAATGTAAGTGCTTCTTTCTCCACTGTCACATTTAAACTTCAGCATTGCCCTCTGCAGGCTTTATGAGCCAACTACTCCTCAGTCCAGTCCCTTCTCACTCCTACAGGTAGGTGGCAGCAAACGCCAACATCTGAGAACATGAGTGTCGCTCAGGGACTGACATGCTTTGCTGTTTATGTTAGTAATTATGGAGTCATTAAACCTCAAGCATCCTCCTCAGCTGTGGAGGCAGACTATTATCTGCAGATCAATAATATTGTGTGTGTGTGTGTATATGTGTGTGTTTGTACACATTTGCATGTAAAAATGTGCTCATGGTGAGAATAAGGCTAGAGAGTGTTGAATACAGGAGCCCGACTGCCAGTAATGGCCCTTAATTAGGGGTGAATGTTTACACACACACAGGCACACACACACGGTGCACACATGCCATAGCCTGAGGCAATTTGGCGGCACTAAATGAGATTATCAGTAGCGACGTGATTAATGAGCATCCCTACTGCAGAGCTTTATAATCAACAGTCTCCACTCTGCTGTGATACACAGTAGCTGGAGCTGCACACAGGTACATGATACCCAGCACCTGCTGCTAACATCAGCTTCACCCCAACACATCACCGCACCAATCAGTTGAAATCTGAGTTTCCTTGGCACTCATGATGTGATTTTGTCCAAAATATAGAACAGGACGAGCAAGGTTGTCTACAGTCTAAATTTATAGTATTGTGCCATAAAATGTTTTGCAGTGTTAGTTTTGATATATCAGTTTAATTAATAAAATGACTATATCTTACATTCTGGCATTATCTGCTGAACAAGAGTAAAAATAAGGTGATGGAAATAGTAAAAAGCCTGTAAAGTAGAAGGAGGATTTATGGGAAATGTGGTCTTTATTTTTAACAACAGAAATCACTCTTTGGGATTAAGTGCAGCTGCTACATGTGGCATTGTAACAAGATTCCATTACAGTACTAATATGAAGACATAAGGATAATAACTAAAAAAATAGATAAATATTACTGGGTAATAAATATTACTGGGAAGTATGTGCTTTCTGTGCAAAAGGAGCTAAAACTTTCAGCTTCTCTGAGCAGCAAATGGTGGAACGATTGAAAAGCCAGTCGCTTACAAAATCACTTAAAAGGTGTTTTCTGTTCTGTTAAGCCAAGGTTAAGCCAGAGAGAAAACAAATACCACAGGGGGAAAAGAGGAACATTTCTATAAGCAAGGTTCTGGAGAATTTGTTTTTTGCTTTAAAAAACACAAAGACCATTCAAATCATTACTATGAGATAGTTCATAATAACATCATTATATAAATCATGCCCTTATTTCTTTAATTGCTTCAGGGTGTTTCAGCTTTGATATATTGATGGTACTGATTTAATTTCAGGAATGATACTTAAAAATGCATCATATGATTCATATCAAACGAAGCTTATTGTGGAGGTTTGCATTGTAAGGAACCAAGTAACAACAACAATCTATTTTAGCCTCAGTCCACCTCAGTAGAGGACGGAGCTGTATTGCTGTCTCTGTGTGCACATACCTAGATCAGATAATGCTCTCAAGTCTCTATAGTGAGCCGTTTGAAGCAGCTCCAGTGAGCTGCAGCCCTCCCCCTGCCTTCGCCTCTTGTTCTGCAAGAACTGTGAAGTGTGTGTGGGGTGACAAGGTCAGGGTTACTGGGTTCCCTCCATCTCCATATAGGCTGTGGGTTACAGCTGCTCCTATGAGATTGGTACCTCAAACACACAGACTGTGCCTTAGATGTCCCTGCATGTATGTGTATGTGTGTGTGTGTGTGATAAGCGCCAGAGGATAGCAACATCTTTATGGTGTAGATTATCCCATCACCACTGTATTAAATACAAAGACGGTGGAGGTAGGCCAGTTAACCATCCGCTGCAGTACCCACCCTGACTACAACCTTTCCCCTTTTCGTTACAGCAGACTGCTGCACTACATGCAGTGTGGTACACTGTCACTGTACCGGATCTTTTGCTAACACATTTTAACATTATGTTTCATGTTTTATTAAATACTTTAGTAAAGGCTAAGTCCGATGCTCTTCTATCGTGTGGATAAATCTAATGAAAACACCAAAATCAACAATGAACAAATTTTGGTCTCTGTGCCAGACAGCTTCATCCATCCATCCATTATCTATACCTGCTTATTCCTTAACCAGGGTCACAGGGATCTGCTGGAGCCTATCCCAGCTCTCTTTGGGTGAAAGGCAGGGGTACACCCTGGACAGGTCACCAGTCCATATAAAACCTAAAAAAAACAATGTGTGTCCATCCATAGTTGCAAATAGTCCCCAACAAATACAGCATTTACTGTCTACTCAAAATAAATATACATTTTACTTTTTAAAATATTTTTACAAATCCTTTAGAACCGATGGATTTTGAGCTTTTGGGTTTGGACATTTGGAATGACAAAAGACAAAATAACTCTTCCATTTTGCAGAATTTACCATTTTTCAATTTTAAAAATAAGGTATGTTGTAAAAAAATTTTATTTGGTTTGGCTCATCCTTAATTACACATGATATTTCAGAGCTATTATGAAGAATTTATAAATTAGTTCCAAAGTAGTTCTAATTAGAAAATGCTTCATTTTTGTGTATTTGGTTTTTGGTCTTACATTGCACAGAAAAATTACCAATTAGTTCTGACCTTTATTAAACTCACCTACTGTAAATCATATTGAGATTATACTCAAATGTTCATTAGAGGTTGATTTTATTAGATTTTAATGAAGTCAACAGTACATGAAATGCGAAACACATTTCCAATACATTGCTGACGTTGTCAGCACAGTTTCCAAGCTGTGCTGGCCTGAAGCACAGCCACAGTGATCCACAGAGCACTGACTGAAAGTGTGTGTGTGTGTGTGTGTGTGTCTAAATTCTCCCCATTTATCATTGCAGCTTTCAATATTTACCCTAACCTAACCTCATCACTATTCATCTGTTGATGCCGCAGCATTGCTGGGTTTGATTGTTTATCATGCTAAATAAACATGTGGTGCTGAACAGAAGAATGCATACGGTAGGAATATGAAACGCTCTAGTGTTGCTTTCTGAATCAGTAACATGTGGGCGTCGAGGCGCCTGGCAATGACTGCTGTTCACACAGGAAGTCTGCTGATGCTGGTATCTTCCTAAATTTGTTCAATATGCTTCCTTAAATCACAACGTGACAACCTAATGACACAGCACATCAGTGCTATTGTCACTGTGTAAATATGTGCTGCTTCACGCTGTTTATGGCTGAGCTTTGATTGTTTGATTGCATGGTGAAAGCCAGATTATAAAAATACCAAAATACACTTTATACTGTACCGTATATAAATGAATTCATGTGCAATATACAGTGTGGTAATCTAGTGGCTCTGCTCTTTCCTCTTCCAGCTCTGCTTTCGTGCAGATTGCCATTTAAAACGGTTGAATAATTGAGGAGTAACATTTGTGTCAGCCGTCCTGGTGCGTGTGTGTGTGTGTGTGAAAGAGAGACTGAACCAGATACTGCTTCGGAGCAGGTCACACACCTGAGGGTCATTATTAGCTACAATATGCTGTTGTCACATCACAAACTGCAGCAATTTTTGCATGTTTCGTTTGTAGAAAACAGCACATTACTACAAAAACTTCCCTAATGTATTTTTTAAATGTGACAACAAAAACAGATTATATTAGGACAAGGCTGGTGCCTCAAATATAAAGTATGGTTTGGTTTTTAAAACAGACAAAACAAGTGTTTTTGTAAAAAAAAAAAAAAACAGGACAGTGTATGTAAGAGCTGCTCATTTTTGTGGTTTCAGTAGATTTGGACAACAGTTGAGCTCTGTGACACAGGAATAAGGTCATCAGGCTTTGGCAACACAAACAATACAAAGTAAAATCAGTTCATTCAGTGTGTTGCTGTTGGGCATTAGAAATGGCTTGTTTTCTTGTGGGATTATTTTCTACTGTTAGAATTTATTAAAACTGTTTCCACCTCAGTGACCTCACTCACCCCTGAATCCCAGTGTGTAAACTGCTGTAAAAGAAGAGAATTAATCAGATCCACAAGTCTTCCTGTTCATCTGCCAGTGAATGTGTGCCGTCATTTTATGTTTCTCTTGTGATAGTTCATAACCTCCACCTCTGAACTTCGGCATCTCAGTGGTAACTCAGGCCAACCCAAGGATTAATCTCCAAAATGGCTGCCCTACTGAGCTGTTTATCCACTGACCTTTTATTAAGATGGGGTCCCTAACCTGAAT
This sequence comes from Mastacembelus armatus, assembly GCF_900324485.2. Lineage (NCBI taxonomy): Eukaryota > Metazoa > Chordata > Actinopteri > Synbranchiformes > Mastacembelidae > Mastacembelus > Mastacembelus armatus. Next base: position 6,576,917 of record NC_046643.1, on the reverse strand, counting down.
GAATACTGTTTCACTGGCAAACCCAGGCAGACCCAATTAATCAAAGCCTTGTGTGTGTGTGTGTACTTGACTGTGTGTTTCAGATTTCAGGCCGCACACCTCATGAGTGTGTTTTCACACTGCGCAGTATTTCTTTAACCTCTCCTAGACTCCGCCAGGCCTCACCAGGAAAGGAATCACAACAGACTTAAATTACACATGTCCTACAGGGTGTGTGTCTGTATATGTATATGTGTGTGTGTGTGTGTGTATGCCTGCATGCCTGTGGGTGTGTGTTCTGCTAGGCCCTCAATTTTAACAAGGATTAGCTCTATATTTTCCTTTCATCAGTTTTCTGACCGGTCCCCAGATATGTCCGAAATCAAATCGGGACAAGCGGCGCCCTGTGCGGATGTTTGGCCGGTAAAACCACCTCCACCTGAGGTGGGTTTGAGGCTGTTGAACCTTCACTCAACAAGGGACAACACCCCTGCACAACACACACACACACACACACACCCAAACATCCTCTTAAGTCATTACAATAATCCACCTCAGTCCAGCTCTGCAAGCAGAGCAGGGACTCCCCTAACTTTTGATTAAGCCAGACGCTGGCTCAAACAAGAGGTCACAGCAGAAAACTGACCACCTCCACTGCTGCAGAAGAAGAAAACAACACATGCAGCTGTGCAAGAGTTTGCACAAACACACACGCACTAACGTAGGTGCTGCACCAGTTACTCTTCATGAAATATACAGTTCAAAGATGCAGCAGGATCTAAAGCTGAACAGTAAGTGTGTATAATGGCATTTCCATACTGTGTCACATAAATCTATATTCACAATACATACACACACACTCCCAGAGATGGCGGGAGCACTATAAACAACTCTTTATATCTCTCCCATTCAAATCGATTTGTTTACGGTTGCTGCCAAAGGGACCAAATCTAACTGTTTCCCCTTGAATACATTAGAAAGCGAGTGAGGTTGGGAAGTGATAATGACTTCCCCTGCTGCTATTCCTCTCTTCTCCTCGTCCTCTCCTAACACCCCGTCTCCCTCCTCCTTCCATTCCTCCATCTCCACTCGCCTGCATCTGTGTCTCAGACAGGGATTTTGACTTGCACTCCTCTGACTGAAGCCGGACGGACTCCATCTTTCTCCCTCTCTCTTCTGTCTTCAGTCCCAGACAGAGAACTCAAAGTGCTGCCCCACTCTCTCTCTCTCTCTCTCACTCTCTGTCTTTCTGTCTCTCTCTCTCAGTCCTCTGAAGGAAAACAGGCTTTATCCCTCAGGCCTGGACACTGTGGGTGCACACATCTGGATTGTGAGATGAATAGCTGAGGGTTTCTCTCAGAAAACTGCTCTCATTCCATTAATACATTGAGGTCAAACTTTGTATATATGTGCTGTTAACTAAGTTCAAGTAATATGTAAAAGCATCAGTAATATACAACAAGGTGATACAGTTGTCTTTCTTTAAGCAGTGTTAGCATGAGTGTATCAGCAGATAGCAGAAAGAAATGTTGGTCATAATGGCCAAGAGGTACATCTGCATTCAAAAACATGATTGGCTGTTACGAGTCAGGTGGTAGCTAAACAGCTGCTGAATGAGCCAGAGATTGTGGAGCATGAATGGAGCAAAATGCTCCTTGTAAGTGCAGCATCCACGCTCTGCCTCAGCTGATATAATATTACATTTTTAGATTTTTAGGTAGGTAGTTGTAAATATTTTTTTGAGGGAAGCTTACAAAGAAGATGCTGAAGAACTTTGATTTTGTATTCCTATCCCAGTGCAAACAACATTTATGTTATTTATGGAAAGCCCCACAGATTATGTACTGTTAGGGAGATTATAAATATGAGCGGTCTAATCCACTTATTAAAGGCATGCAACAAAAGGCTTAAATCTAATGTGTTAGTCCACATCTAAGCTTTTCAACTTGTTCTTTAGCCTGGTTTTTCTTTAAAAATCAGCCATCAATCTTATAATATGCAGTTTAATTGCTTAAAAAGGTTAAACAATTTTCCTTTTTATGTTGGGAACTGTAGTTTTTGAAAATTAGAGTAACTAGGTCATTTTCAGGTGCCACACTCTGGGCTTGACACAAAATAAACTACATTTTCCTGCCAGTGGGTGCAACAGTGGCTCGCTGATATGTTTTTGGGCACTAATGGTGCACTGGGGGACATATGCTTTGGCTGCCATGGCAGTTCTTTTATTAGGTCAAATATACTTTTAGTAATGATCTTTTATAGGATTTGCTGAGCATAAAGTAAAGAATATCTCCAGGCTCTGAAATTTCTTTGGCAGAGAAGGCCCATAATCTTAAAGTCTGAGAGCAACAGAAGGAGAGAGCAAGAAAGACAGAGAGAGAAAGAGATTGAAAGAGACAGAGAGGACTTATTGTACCAGTGTTAGCAGATGTACAGCAGTGGGATGTGTGACCAAAGCTCTGTCAAGCCTGCGGGTATCAGCACAATGGGGACAGACTGTCATCCCCCCTGGCTATTAATATTACATTACTGTCACTTCAGACCAATCTCTCAGTTAAAGAGTCCTGAGTGTGCACGTGTGTGTGTGTGCATGTGTGTTTAGTGTGTATGTGTCCATGTGTGTGCTAATAGAAAAACAGAGTTAAATTTGCAGCTAAAGCCTGATTATTCTTTGATCCATTATGCAGAGAGGTAGGAGTGTTGAATTATGTAAAGCAGTGTGGAGAGGTGACGATCAGCGGTGGAGATCAGGTAGGAGATTATGCCATTGATGATGTATATTGGCTGGTGAGGTCATGTCTGACTCTTGAAGCCCATATGTCAGGAAGCATCATCTGGCCAACATGTGGATTTGATTTAATGCTGGATTACTGCCTGTCGCAAACTGTGTTTCCCAGTCGTTTTAGTCGTGTCTTCTGTGTGATCTGTATTTTATTGCTGTTCGTCTGATTTTCTGTTCTTTATTAGGGCTGGGGTGTTTAAAGACAAACAGACATACCAGTATTGTTTTACAACTGAAGCTCCCCATATTTTTTCTGCTGTTGTTAAATGCCGGATTTTATCATAAACGGTACATTTTAAGATCATCTTGCAAAGCATTTTTTCATTTACTCTTGACCCATTCTCAAAAAGCAGCTGAGAAAACATTTAAGACAAGATGACAAACTAAAAGCTCAACTAATGACTGTTGTTTTGTTAGGTTTGGCAGCAAACCTAAGAGACTTGTTAGTTGGTTTCATAGACTGGCACAGTGGAAAGTGGTTAGAAAATCCTGACATGACTTGTGTTGCAGAGACACCTGTTGTTAAAATTATGATGTCTCACAGTGAGATGTATGCACAGATGCACAGATGCATCCATACATACAAAGATGATATTGACTGACTGGTCAAAAGTCCTCTCTTAGCTTTACATGTCAATGATTACCAGTGTGTGAATCTGCAGCTTTAGCTCCGTTTATGCTGGAGAGAGCAAGTCAATTCATTTTGATTTGTGAAGGCAAAGATCTCTTTCACTATCAGTGATTCTCTAAGGGCTTCACTATATTCTTTCTCAGAGAAGACATATGATATCAGGAAAAACAGAGGAGGAATCAATTAACATTAATGAGAGAGAGCATTCTATCTAGGCGAGCCATTTTCAGCCTCCTGGTATTGTGCATGCTCGCAGAGTGACATGGCTCAGTGACACACTTCATGGAACACAGCCATTAATGTTATTAATTACATCTGTGCTTTTTCTGATATGAGAAGTTAAAATATCTGCTGTGAAAAAGGTCCGTCTCTATAGACAGAGACACCCTCAGTCCTTATACCATTGGGTTCTGCAAGGAAAAGCTCAATCCAGAAACCCTTCAACTACTGTTGGCAAAAGACAGGAAAACCTCAAGAAAAGCAACATAAGAGGAATCCCTCATCAAGGATGGGCACACATGCAATAGATGCAGAGAAGAAAGAAATAAAAATTGTAAACAGAAACAGATAATGATGACATTAGGAGAAAAAACTGCAAGTAGAAGATGGGAAGATGTTCAGCAACTTCTAGGTGTCGCTGAATCTTTCAGGACCTCAGCCACACAGCCAATTCTTCAGCAGAAAAACCTTTTTCTGTTAATTAAAAAGACCTTATGATGAAACATGACACAAGGTGCTTTCAAAAAAACTCTTACACTCCCCAAGGAAATCCCTTAGAGCTTTTAAAAATGACATTATAGCATACGCAACTTTTCAAGGAACCTTGCAACACAGATAAGCAAACAGACTGACACACACACACACACACACACACACACACACACGGTTTGAGCTTTGTGAGGAATATGGCTGGAATGTGAGATCGTCAACAGAGCATGTGGAAGGGAAGAGTAGGCAGCAGCCTGCCAGAGCGTTGTTATTCAGGGCCACACTCCTCGGCATCTGTGTCAGCTAATGAGAGAAACTCAGCTCTGTTTCATCTAGTCTCCCCGGACCAGGAATTAGCATCTCCAAAGACAGCCGCAGAGAGCGGGACGAAGGGAGGGAGGCAGAGAAAGAGAGGGAGAGCTAAAGAGAAATCGAGGGAGAGAGAGAAATGAGCTGAAAAATAAGTGTGATCGACAGAAAAAGTGGGGAGGGGGGGACTGACTTCCTAGACAGGGAAGTGAATATAAACACAAACTCTGCCTCTCTGTCCCTCACACACATGCTGTAGCATATTGACAAGGCAAAGTTAAGTGAGGTGGCGGAGTGTGAGACAGCCCTTAATAGGTCCCTGATGGACCCCCGAGATGAGAGGCCAGCCACTCAACACAAAGGGGAAATGGCGGGGGAGGGGGAGGGGAGCTCGGGGGTCACAGGTCAGAGGTCAGCCGATCATTACACCGTGCCCCCCATCCTCCTCCACCAGTCCACCACAACCACCTCTCCCGCTCCCTCTCTCCTCTCCCACTTGACTGCACAGTGCCTAATGATTATTAACACGTTAAAACACTTGAGGAGCGCTGGGAGCGATCGCACCCCAGAGAGAGACCAAGATGAGAGGAGAGGAGGGAGGGAGGGAGATATGGGATGGTAATGAAGTGCTTGCGCATGATTTGCCAGATAGATATCACTAATCACCTCATCCCTACGGTGACACCATTGGGACCCACACTCAAAACACACACTTTAATTTATACAGACTGTAGATTCACAGAGAAACTGTGATATCAACCCAAATAAACCTAAATAATAAATATTTCTCATTTTCATTCTTCATGTTTTTTAAAGACAAAGTGTATTTTTATACGGCTGCTTATTAGTGTGTGTATGCATGCATGTGTGCAGGGCATTTGAGCTGTAGGTGTGTAAGCATGTGTGTGTCCCGTTTGCTGTGTTTTTCAAGTGTATTTCTGCACACAGAACTTAGCTCTCTTGTGCATGAGAATCTGTGCAGCAGGTTTGTGTGTACACAAGTGTGTGTGTGTCTATATGTATGTGAGTGGGTGTGTGTGTGTGTGTGTGTGTGTGTGTGGAGTAGCAGGGAGCCCTCTCATCTGCGCTTAGCCCAGTAAATGGCGGGTGATTGAAGGGTTTGATGTGGAGTGATTCAGCTGGGAGCTTGTCTGTCTGCGTTGAGCCCCACAGCTCATAATCTTGTGCAACGAGACTCTTCATGACTTAGAAGCTGAAACCGGCGGAAAGACTTTACAGCAGCTGAAGATGAACTCAAACCAAAGAAACCACCCACAAGTTTCTCAGAAGAGATGGTACCCTTCACTGATGCAAAATGGGCTAATGAGATGAGAGAAGAAGACATAAACAGAGAAAAGCTGTGTGGAGTTGTGAGTCCACATTGAATATTTAGCGATTGGAAAACAAAGATTTCACTGAATATTAAACGTTTCAAAAAATGTACCCAGCACAAAGACTTTTCAGCCTCTTCATTTCGAATAGTTTGTGATAAGGTTGCAGCTCAGTCCATCCATCCATATATTACTGCCACATATCCTGGAACATCCAGTGTCATTGGAGGGATGGAGCCAATCCCAGTCTATTACAGGGCTGATATACTGACTGACAACCTCTCACACTCACATTCACATATGGGCAATTTACAGTCACCAGTTAACCTAACCTTAACCTGCATGTCTTCAAACGAGAATTAAATGGGATTTGAACACAGAACCTTTGCTGTGAGGAGACAGTGCAATAGCTACAAATAGTGTCAGTCTCCATTTGATCAAACAGCCATGAGCCGTGTGGCTCTAGGAGCTGGACAACAAAGTGACTACTTGCAGGGCGAGTTGTTAAATTCCTGCACCTCTAACAAAACAGCCAGCAGGGCTAATGCTAGTCAGTCACTATAGCTCTCCAAACTTTCTGCTATTTTGTATTTTCCTTCTTTTGAGATTTTGCCTCCACTCTGACATTTTATTCTCAGGATTGCATACCACTTCATTCACTAAAGAGTTCCTGAAGTTATTGCATACAATAAGCAGTTTAAAACATTCAGACATGTTTTTCACATGCAATTATCACCATTTCTGAGACAAATTGCGAGTTCAGAGCTAAGTCTCCATCTCCAAATACAGTCACTGGAGTTCATGTGTAAAAGCTTTGTGGGTTCACTATATTAATGCCCCTGTATGGAACCGTAGTAAGCAGTATCAGACCTATGGGTAACATCTCCATCTGTCAGAAACAGTCTCATGCATCATTTCAGGCTTAACAAGAGGCATTTCATGTATGTGTCTGTGTGTCCCAGGGGTGTAGCATGGGAGTAGGGGTCAGCTGAGTGCCTGCCGGGGGTGGATCCACCAATGAAGTGGTCAAGCAGCCCCAGATGGGTTCCTAATACTATTAATCCAATAGGTCACCAAGGCGGGCGGGCGCTGCCTCACTGCAAGTCCTTCATAGCCCTGGTTTTCCTCTCCTTCTGACTCCCCTCGCTCTCTTTCAACTCCCCTCTGCTTATCTAACCCCCTCTCTCCTCTACCTCCTTTTCTGTCTCTCTCTGCTGCTGTCTTTCCAGAAACGCAGCAAGAAGCTAATGAGGCTTGGCTGGCGTTTATCCAACCCTCTCTCCCTTTATGTTTGTGTGTATATTTGCGTGTGTGTGAGCAATTTCCAGGCTTGATTTATTACAAAATAACCCAAAATATTTCCCTGAATTACTTTATTGCTTCTATCTGCAAATTAATAGACTACAAAATCTGGAAAATATAAAAAGAGGAGAAGTAGACAGGAACATTTCTCTGGAAAGACAGGTAGTCATGGGAATTCCAAGGTGGATTTTAGGGGGCGTAAGACAGGTTTTCTGCCCCACTGAAAGGTTCCTGGGGCAAGGAGACACTCCCCTTTTCTCTCTATAAAACAGAAAGATGGGAAAATCATTCTGGCTTTTCCCTGTGTCCATGAAGCACCTGCCTGTTTTTTATACAGAAGGATCTTCCCTGAGAAACAAACACTAAACAGCCTCCTGGCAATATGCTTTGATGCTGAAACCTACCATTTTTCAACCTCAGAATATTCTCTATACATCATTCACTCCCCATTGCTGAAAATTTGCAGACAGATCGAGCTAATGAGACACATTTCAGACAGTATAGCATCTTGACAGACCACTACAGCAGCGGTTAACGTTTGATATAATTTCGAGAGAGCAGCAACAGATAGGAAGTGAGGCTGAGGATGTGATGCTGCTGCGAGGACAGAGACGGAGAGGAGACCTGTCACACACACAGCTGTAGCAGTTATTAGTGCTAAGTGACAGTTTCTGGCTGCCTTTCAGGCAGCCGGGGAAGAGGAGGAGGAGAAAGACAGAAAGAGCCAGTGTGTGTGTCAGGGAGGCAAGACAGAAGGATGTAATGTATTACAGTATATCAACAACAGGTTCACTCCGACACTCCAGCCAATGTGACAGTTTTAATATTGCAGGATTATTATTCTGCCAAGCTGAGCTGAAGGGGCGATGACCTGAGCAGGTGATGGGACTAATTAACCACCATTTGACCCTGTCTTCCTCAGATAGCTGCTCTGTGTGTGTGTGTGAGAGAGAAAGCGGGTGTGTGTATGTGTGCACTCGAGAGCTTAAGAAATCTTTTTTTTGTTCCTCTGCCAGTGAGGGTGAAGGAATTGTGTGTGAGCATCCACCTGTCCATCAGATGATTCACATGATTTGATTTGCATAGGAAACAAATGAAATGATCTCACAGCTACTGGCAAAAAATAAAAGATTGTTAAGAGTCTGGGTTGAAGACGCTGAATGAAATTGAGTGTTAAGAGGTAACACTGCAGGGCACAGTCAGTCAATCAGAGGGATGTATGTACGAAAGGAGCTTTTTCATTTAATGTATTGATGTGTTTGTGTGGGAGTGTGCTGCTTGGCTGCTGATATACTCCCTGTGTGTTCATATGAGTGGCACGTAGCCACCAGCAGGCAGGTGTCCATCAGCACAGAGAGCACAATATGGACTGAGGGATGGCGTGACTCCACTGTGCAGGTTCAGAAGGGGCTCGACGGTGACATGTTCATTATGTCCATTTATATATTTGGATAATTTATTTTTACAGAAAAAAGCAGCCAGACTGGAACTTAAAATTTAAATTGGTGACACAAGGCAGAAGTACATGCACAGTTTTCCACAGTACAACTTGATTGTGTGTTTTATTAGACTTTTCTTGTCTTTTGAATTCCTGTCTTTACAACTCCATGTTTCTAACTTTCTGTTATAAATGAGGAGCCTCCGAGCTGAGGTAACTCTGATAACATCAGATTTCAGACTCTAGACGGCTCCTCCAGAGCCACGGCAAACATACAAGTGTTTCCACAGGTTGAGTAATACTCTGCATGGCAAGTAAACTCAATGGCAAACCCTCTGGAGTGCAGCTTTAAGTTCAGGGGTCCTGCAACGACTTCACCAACAGGGTGGCTTAGTAACTGAAGTGTACGCTGCATGTACAACAGCTGCCATTTAAAATACAAGATGGAATGACTACTAATATGTGTAATAAGTGTTTGCGACAGTAAAACTAATGCACTTCCATCTTAGAAATTGGGCATCAAGAGGAGCTGACACACTGAGGGGGTTTCCTGGATTAGTTCAGTCTAGATTCAAAGCAGCAACCTGTAAGAGAAACCAAAGCAGACACACACTGAGTGCACTGCATTCTTGCGGGCCCCATACGCAATGCTCACTTTAATCTTTAATGACAGGGTGATGATAGAGCACTCTTGACCTCCAGGTTTGTGCGCGCACACACACACACACACACAAACACACCTTCAATCTCTGCAGCTCATTCAGCCCAGTCATCCATCGTGTCTTTTAACTTCTCAGCGTTCCTACAGATTGGTGACTTCCCCGGTTCAACTCCTCAACAATAGGCAGGTCCTACCCAGAGCTGGGGAAAGCTGTCCTGCCATTGTCCCAGCTGAAAGCCCAGTTATTCATTGCCCGTGAGTTAAAGAGCTGACCCTGGTGTAACACTGACGGAGCTGGCTAACAACACTGAGGCCCTTTGTCTGGCCCTGCCTTGTCTCTGATCACCCTGTAATGAACTGAGAGCTCTGTCGAAAATTTACAACCTTCACCTCTCTTCTCCCTTTCATCCCCCTCTCTGCCTTGTCTTGATTTTTAGTGCTCTTTTTCTCAGCAGACATCATTTTAAAGGGTTCCCCTCCCTCTAGAGCCCTTACACAATAACAATGCTGACAATATGAGATGGGCCATTAATTTCTTCTCAATGGATCCCAGTTGTTTTCCCCTCTTCTTCTGTCTTTCCCCCTTTCTTTTACTTGCTGTGTTTTGTTCGCCTTCTCAAGCTCTATAGGGACAGCTGATGTGGTTTCTTCATCCCATAGGGGTCCAATTGACACACATAAACACACACACATGCATGAGTAATGGAGAGTCCAAATGAATCGCCTCCTACTGTTCATATAATGGAGAGTTAAACGCTCTAAATGCTTTACGATATTTAATCATTACCTCACACAGACAGTTCTCCCACACACACACAGGTACCGTTGCCTCAAACACAACCCTTATCTGTATAAAAATACATTCATGACATGCTGCATGCAAAACTGTTTCAGGATCCCAGCAATGCCCAAGCATCTTTTGGTCTGGTTAATATCTTATTTTTTTCCCTCAAAATAGTCCCTCAATCTGGAAATGTTGATGGATTTCTGTGAACTTCGGATGGACCTGCTGTAATAAATCCTCTCCTTGAAGTGTGTGTGAGTGAGAGTCCATGTGCGCGTCCTTGCCTGTGTGTGCTCGTGTGTGACAGTGTGTGTGCACTCCTATTGCTCATATTGTGAGGACATCAATCTATCTACACACTAAAATATTATCAACTTCTTTATGGGCACAAAAGCAAATCCCCATAACGTAAAACGTTACGTTTTTGGTTGAAGACTAGGGTTAGAGTAAGGTTAGGTTTAGGTTAGTAAGGATTAGGGTGAGGGCAAGTTTCCAGGAAATAATTCAAGGTAATGTAATCTGAAATAACAGAAACACTGCTGTGCCTATGTATGTGTGTGTGTGTGTGTGTGTGCGTGTGTGTGCGTGTGCGTGTGTGTGTGTGTGTGTGTGTGTGTGTGTGTGTGTGTGTGTGTGATATCCCAGGGTAAATTGTTTCCTCCAGGCTTTGAGAGGTGGGCATTCAACAGCCTGCCAAAAGAGCTATAGGCGATAATTAAATGATTCCACGCTTGAAAGCAGAAAGAAACAGAGACAGAGAGAGGGTTAGAGTGAGAGGAGAGAGAGAGATACTGGAACAGACGGGGATGGAGGAGAGAGAGGGAAAGGGAACTGGATGGAGTGTGAGGAAGGGAAATAGAAAGAAAGAGAGATTTAGAAGGAGGAGATTTTTTTTTTTCCACAGTGTGGGATAGTACCACGATCAGTGGGCCAACACACTGTGGATCCAAGCCAGTGCCTGACGCCAGTGTGGAGATAAAGAAAGATCATTAATCAGCCATGTTGGAGGAGTCTAAATCAGGATGGCTCCTGTAAAAAGACAAACGAACATGTTTAATTCCAACACCAGTTATTCTTTTCACATTTACTTCTGCTGCTTTGTTCTGCAGCATCCTACACCAGATCACTACGTTTTCATTAGACTGAGAAATGACTGGTGTGATCACAGTCACTGGAGCAGCTGGGGGCTCAGTGCCTTGCCTTCTCAGCACTTTCCTACAGTGTCTTGTCTAAAACTTTAGACTAAAATGTAACTAAGACTAATAAAATTTTGGTTATCACCAATTTTGGTTATCAGGAAATTAAAAGGTTACATAAACAGTTTCGTGTTCCACATCCAAAGAGTTGGGAAAGTTGCAAGAGATCGATTAAACACAGAATGGTTAAGGCAGCAGATGCTATGATACTTTTTAGTGTCCAGCTCAGGGCCAAGCTCCAAATAACTGGATGCTACATTTCCCATAATGCCATTTGATAGCATCTCGGCATTAAACACCCAGATGTCATCAGGGTTATTCTATCCCACCCCGTATCTGGCTCAAGATAACTGTTAATAAAGAGGACATGTTTTTTTCCGCTTGAAGTCATTATTGACTTTTACAATATATCTAACTAAGACCATCTAATTGCTGTGAAATGCTTTTTGTACTGCAAGAGTAAATACTGCAGAAACAACAAAATTTACATTGAAAGTTTTTTGCAGGTACGTTCTGGATGACAGTTTTGTTGATGTTAATTAAAATTGTTTTCTCATTATGTTGTTGGGAATATTTAATTGGGGTGGCCACGTTTCACTCAAAATGTGTTTGCTGTTGCAAATTAGTGGTATATAAATGTGATTTCTAGGAGACAGCATTGTTTACTTAGCCAAAGCCATAGAAGCAGTTGTAATATGGGCAGCTATTTTAGAGTTAGACTTTAGATGAAAACACTTATTAGTCACATTTTAGTCACTTTTATCCTTTATAGTTTTTGTGTTTTTTGTTGATGAAAAATTATGGTTTCATCAACTAGTAGTCACAGTTTTACTCTAATGCCATTTTCTTCCTACTTGGTCCCACAGGTGTAGAATCCAGGTAACTCTCCTTTGCTTGCAGCTTTCCAGTTAATGCTACCCTCAGCTTCCTGACATCCCATCTGCTTGTGTCCTTTATCCAATCCAATGATACGACGCACTGGCTAAGTGTCAGACATCTGGAAAAAAAACATTCTAGTCCCACCCTGTCTCATCAATAAAGAAAAAACATACATTTCATCACATTTTCTATAAGCAACTATTAGTGTTAGCTCATCAGCGTCTAGTCGTAGTCATTGAAAAAAAGGTTGTTGATCATTTTTCATCATTGTCTTTGTTAATGAAATGAACACTGCATAGAATACTTTATAAAACATCCTGACAGCATTCATTTCCTATGAAACAGCATTTTATGTGTAATAAATTTACATTTAGACATTTGTTGTTTGTTTGATACAGGTACATGCGACTTTTCACGTGAAAAAAGGTTAGATATTATATTTCAAATCACATGTTCTGTTAATTTCTATCATTCACTGCCTCTTTCTCCATTTCCCTCCTTTTTGTCCACCTACCATTCAATAAGCAATCCAGCGGTTTAGTACACACTCATTTATATTCCCCAAACTGTCACTCACAAGCAGATACAGAGAAATTGTTGCTGTATGTGCCAGTTTTTCAAGACTCAGAGCATTCAGTTCTCATCACTTGACACCTTGAGTTGCTCAGGTTTCACAGCTCAAACAGAAAAACACCCCTCTCTCTCTGCCTGTGTCGCTTTTTCTCTCGCTCGCTCTGACAGTAGGTGTTGCATACTAATGTGTGTGTGTCTCAGGGGGGCGAGATGAGGAAGTCCTCTCCCATTACTCAGTGCCCACCAGCTGGGCAGGGGCAAGGGCTACAGCAGCCAGACAGATGGTACTGTCACCCCCTGCTCACACACATACACACACACACGCACACAAGCGCACACACACAATGGTGTAACAGTGAGGAGGAAGTCATTAGCTGGGAAAACCAGAAAATTCCTTATTGAATAGGAGGAAAGAAGAGGGGTGTGGGAGATATAAAGAGAGAGAGAGGTTTTATCCTAAACTCACTTCTGCTGAGGCAATCTGTCATGGTTGAAGTAATTGCCCTCATCTTGTGTGAATGAAGTGATCTGTCATCGCCTACTGCATTACTGCCTTAAAAACTGAGCTCACACACACACACGGTCAGAAAGCCATGACCCTCCTGAACGCTCCAACTAAGACGCATGCAGCTGTGACATCTTGAATAAACTACCCTTGGAAAATTTTGGGGGAGGGGGGAAGAGCGAGAAAGGACACATGGCAAGTCTCCCTTCTTCCTCTCCATCATTCATAATCACTCTTTGTCTCTTGAAGAGGATAAGTCGGCTGATTGTGGTTGTTTTATCAATAAGCATGAAGTGGGCTTGAGTCTCATTAGGCCAATATCCTCTGGTCCTTGGGTAGCTTGTGTGGCTTGGTTGATACACTGTGTTGAATGAGAAAACAAAGGGGGGAGGGAAGGTATAATTGCACTTTAACTGCTGCTACTGGACTAATATTTATCCAAGTGGTGAAAAGAGACATTAGTTACACTGATTAGGAGTCATTATTGGTCTGTTGGGTGGTGAGCTGAAATGAATAGCTGTGCGCATTGATTGAGCATTAATATGCAATGAGTGACCAAAGAATGAAAATTTTAAAAAAAAATTATTTTATATTTTTATTAAAGACCATAATATTGGGATATATAAAAATGTAATGATCCTATGTTTTGCCATAATCTAGAGTTGTAAATTTGAACTTTCTGGGGAATTAATCATTTATCAAGTTAAAGATTCTGCTTTATAGTTAAAATGTATCTGTACCACAGATGTGTACACATGTTAATATGAATCCTAAATATATATGTAATACAGTAACCAATGTTGCAATCCTGTAGTAAGTTCTTCACTGATGAAATTTCTAATGTTCAGTTTTGTTGACTGTGTCAAGCAGGTGTTGGCTCAACTTTATGGTAATCTTTTAGGAGTTTGTAAAGTTTTTTATATTGAATAGCATATATTATACAGGTGCTGCTGTGTCCCACCCCGTACATACAGTACACTACCTTAAATGGCAGACATACACACACTCTCTCACACAAACACACCACCTTCTCCGTCACCTCCACACATGCACACTCGCACAAACAGACGGTCAAATAGACATACAGTCTGTCATATTTGCGGCTGGTAAACAAGCACTGAGAGGCTGTTAAAGCCGGCAAGCTGAGTAAACCAGAGACAACAGTGTGCTTAATGAACTGGGCTGCCTCCCAGCACAACATCTCATCATCACTTGGACTTAAATAAACCACTCAACTGCTAATTGGCCGAGCTGCATGGAGCCGCTGTGAGGAATGTACGCTCCCCACCTCCACTGTTGCTTCTCAAAGGCTTGACAGACAGTGCCAAGACAGACTCTCTGTTATTGAGTCTTTGCACAGATATGTGACAGTCTGGCCTTCTGTTAGGTTTGACTGTGTATATCCATACACACAATGAGTCACTCTATAATCTTGGGTATTTATAATATATTTTGTATATTTTTTTTAGCAATTCTTCATTCTCACAATGTATTTTAATTTATTCTGAGAGTTAAATTTTTGGGACATATAGTTTGAGGATACTAACAGCACTACACAACCCAGAGCTCGCTTGTCACTCAAACAGCAGCCAGTGTTTTGGCATCTTTCTCTTGAATTTTCACATGATAAAGTGGGAGTTTCTGCCGTTTTCAGCGCTCCTCTCCTCATCTGTTCAGTCATGTTGGCTATCATTACTAATGCTAACCTCCCAGTTCTTCCTCTTCTGTTGATTCTCAACAAATAAATAAAGCCATCACTTCCTGCACACCAGAGGATTTCACTCATGAAAGCCCAACCAGACAGCAGGTGTTTAGATTAGCAAATGCAAAGATTCATAAACTGGGCATAAGCTGAATTATATTATTTGCAAACAAACACTTATTTATATGAAATGTTGCAGCTTATTACTTCATGTCAATCACTTCCCCTCTTGTAGTTTCCCTACATAGTTTATTACAGTTTTCTATTTTATAGTTATATTTTAGAAATACAACTCAAAAATTGACATTTCTTAATTATTTTAAGATTGTGCCTGCGTGTCTGTGACTGTAATGTAGCACTTAGGGGGGTTTCTGACAGTGCATCAATAAAATGCAAGAAAAAGCTACTGTCAAATACAAAATGATTAATAACTACTTCTGCTGCAAAGAGATTCTGTATATTTTTTTAATAGTAGAGATTTCTCCTCCAGGTCAGACCAACCTCATTGCAGGGTGGAGAGGTTTGGAGAGAGTGTCGGGTTTAGGAGGAAGTTGATAGAGCTTAAGAGCAGGAAACACACCCAGATGGCTCGTGGTCAACCCCTGAGATGTAACCAAAAGACCTGACAGCACTCTCTGCAGTTAGTTCAAGTTCATGTATCTGTTTGCTTGACTGTACCATGAGGTTTATTTAGGAGCGTGCAAATAGTTGGGACAACGGCAGGAATAATATTAATAGTAAGACGGATTTCGCTGCTGATGATAATGACATTTTTTTAAAAATAGAGCTGATGTTTTTTAATGTTAGAGCATTTTTTGACAAATGCCACAGTGGATTTCTGTTAAAGAGAGTCTATAATATCATCTAGAAACCAGTGATTAAACCTTGACATCCTGGTATAAACAACAGGACTTATTCTGTTTTCTTTGGCATAATTTCATTTATTTGCAATTAAGTGAAAGCCCCACACTTGAGGTACTTAGCATTACTTGATAATGTGTTAAAGTACAACTACTTTATTCAGAAATAGGTAGTAGAATTGAAGATGGGTGATTACATTACAAGTATTTATAACTGTAATGGACGAAACTTCAGTGGACAAAGTCAGACAATGTTAGCATGACACAAGAGCAGGAGGGAAAGAGGCACAGTAACACCAAAGTTGTTGGGCTTAAGTTAAGCTACCTCATCATTAACTATATACCTAGTCTCTTTCTTTTTTCCTCTACATTCAATACAGAGGATATGACATGTCCCTTTGAGCGTCTTGAGCTCTCTAAGGAAAGTACTGTAGCAAATGCTGTAACTACCCAGTGGCAGTTTTTACATAGGAGGGTAAAAGGTTTTAGCAGGGTGGCATGAGAAGGCAGCATATGTGTGTCCTTACACACAGTAAAAATATGGGTTAAGGAAATGAGATAAAGGGATAATCTGGAGTGTGGTAATATGACAGGGTGAAACAAAATCACTTAAATCACTTTTTGGCATTTTGTTACACTTTTTTTGAAAGTTCTCTAAATGAACATCTAGACCAAGACATGACAGTAAAGTCACTGAGGGGGAAACAACTTTTACGGCAGGACTTCTACAGTAAAAGATCACCAAGCATGTTTGGAAAAATCGTATCAGTAAGTGGTATCCAGTTTGGTTTACATATCACTCCATCTTGTCTAATAACACTGTGACTACTGTCTCACTGTGTCAAACACACAGTGATAGCTAAAAAATACGACTTTAACAAAGACACAAAGTATTTGGTATAAAGAAATTTGAATCAAACAGCTGTGTGGCATTAAATAAGCCATGAGCTTCAGTTTCAGTTAGATGAAACAGACACACAGCCCCTCACCAGCTCCCACTCACTAGCAGTTAATAGGTGATTAAGTCCTGTTGCAGACAGTGGTCCATGGGGAGCCAATTGATCTGACCCTTGACCCCTCACTCTGATGGAGGAGGGTGGCTGGGGGTCAGGCCTGTAAGGGATACCCTCTTTATTCTTTTCCCCAGAACAGGCGCTCAAAGCTGGGGGAGGCACCCAGGCAGGATCGGTGGGTCTCTGGGGCCCCCCACAAAAAGCATCATGTTCATATGGTCAATATGAGCCAAAGAGCAAACACCTTGGTGCACTGTGGCCCCTGTGATGCTTTGACCTGAGCTGAGTATCTTTGATTTTCCCAGGGGTATATTAAGCTTTGACACAGACCTCTGCTTAGAGAAATGAACAGAAAGTAAATACTTCATTAAAAAACCTACAGTTGTCCAATATCTGTCATGTGTGACAAATCTGGACTCAATCCCAAGTCCTCCAACTTCATGATCTCTGTCAGTCATGAAGTGAAGACTGAGCTTATCCTCCTTTCAGTCAAGGACTTGTAAGGGATTTCAGTGGGTAATGGCACTTCACTTTGAGGTATCCACTGAAGTCAGTAACTATTGCATTAAGCTTACTGGTCGTCCTAAGGGCACCTTTTCATCACATCCCACACACACAGCCACACACACACACATCCCTTCCCTCACCCTCCCTCTTTTAAGCTGCGGTATTGTCTTTAACAGCATTATAACGGTATCATTCCTCTCCCACTGTGAACAACAAAGACAAGAAACACCAAATCCTAGAACACAGCAATCTGTGTAAGTGTGTGTGCATTTGTGTGTGCGTGTGTGTGTGTGTGTGTGTGTTGTGCTCTTTAAAGCAATGCTAATGGGCCCTAAGAAGCATTAAAGTGACCCCTACTGTAACAAAAGAGTTAATAATCCATTTAGAAAACAATCAGATCCCTGGCCATGAGAAAAGCCCCCTGCTAAGTCTTTCTGTAAAGAGGAGGAGGTGGGAATTCACCTTTTTTTTCTGCAGTCAGCAATCTTGTTGAACATCACTTGTTTTCATCGCACTCTCTACAGGGAATGATGGAACTGTATTTAATGGCAGTGCTCAGCTCCAATCTGTGAATTAAAAAAAAAAAACCACACAGTTTGAGTTTCACTAGTACGACGATTCAAAGTGACCCTCACCGGAGGTCAGGGTTTGTTATCAGGCCCATCCACTGTAAATGAGTCCCATCGGACTTCTAAAGGAGCTTTTAACAAGCAAATGCTGACACACCCGTTAATTGATAATGATAAGTCCTTTGTTTAGTGTTTCCCCTCTGGGTCCAAATGTTCAACCAACAGGATCCATTTCCAGGTGAGCGGCAGTCAGGTCACAGCACCATTGATATAATAAGGGATATAAGTCATTAAGACTATGAATGACAATTCCTGCTGCATGTCGAATATCATGCTGATTAAAAATGTGTTGCCAAGTGATAAAATAAGTGCAAGCTCAGTGTGAGGGATCATAAATGCAGGTAGCTGAATGTGTTACCTCGGGCTGGCAGGATTATATGTTATGCGTCAAAGTGCTCCATGTGATTTGACATCGGGTCAGAGCTGAATCTATCACTGCTTATCTTTGCTGTCAAGTAGATGAGGACAGTTTATTTCTTTATCTCTTGGCTGCTTGTTCAACCTTCCTTCCCTCAGGTCCCTCCACAATCTTACATCCTGGAAACTAATCACAAAGACTATGAAAGACAAATTATTTAATTCAGTAAAATCAGAGATGAAATCAGAGAAGAAACATGACACTGAGGATATGACTTTGCGTCTTTGCAAAATGCATCATCCAGTTTTGTTTTGTTTTGGTTTGGTTGTTTTTGGTAGCGGTGGGGGGGAAGCCAACCTTCTCTGCCAATTTTCAAGAAATTAGCATTTGTCTAATTAATGCAGAAAGACAAACAAAACAGCTTAACATTAGCCCTTGTGACTGCATGCACTTCAGAAAAGCCATCCTCAGAATGAAGCCGTGGGTTCACACATACCTAACTCTGAAATAAATCAGGTGATTCCTAAAAGTAGGGTTAGAAGGCTGCATTCAGACAGACAATAAAGCAACACAACTAGTGAGGGTGTGTTGTTTCGTGCATCGGGAAGACAATAAAATATGATTTTGGAAGTCTGGGATTTCTGTGATTAAAGCTTATTAGATGCAAAAACACATCACAATGGTTTGTAAACCGCAGAAACACAGTGGTCAGGGCAGAAAGTAATCCATCAGGAATGAGCACTCATGTTCGTGATTGGCCAATGCATCCGGCCTGATGACATCATGTTGCGTTTCAGAGAATTTGAACTAGATTAAACTTTCTATTTGCAAAATCCTGCATCATTTTGGTTCTGCCCCCTTGTGGTGCCACTTCCTGCTAACCAACTTACTTCCCCCATTCAAAAGAAACAAGACAGACTGAGATTTTGGATCCCTGATAATTTACATTTTTATATGTAAATTTTGACAGCTCTCTAGCATAAATCTACACCAGGTTTAGTCTCTCCAATGGTGGAGAATAAGTGGATTTCACTATGTAGTAAACATGGAGTGGGCCACAGTAAAATGTAACTTTGGAGGCACATTACTTGTGGTTCGGTAGAAGCTAAGCACATACCTCCAGCATCTTTACTGAGGTAAAGTGTTTTCTGGCAGTCTGTTCACTAAACACAGAGAGACTTTCATCAAATTTCTGGTGAGGCAGCAAACAAGACAAGGCCTAGAAATGTGGGGTCAGTGAATGTAATATAATTGAAGTTGTAATCTCTTAGCCCAGATTAACTGTTGTTGAGAAACAGTGGTCACGTTTCTGGTACGAATTACCAAGGGAACATTTTAGTATTTTACTATGACCCTTTATGCTAATTCGAGATTGCATACAAAGGTCTCACCAATGAATGGCAACTTAGACAATTATTTTAATTGTTATTTCATTACTCCTATTATCTCTCCTTTGTTGAAATGTTAGCAAAATATACACACACACATAAAACAGCTTTATGATATTTCTGGGTGTTTTCATTTACCTCACTGCAAATTACCCAGGAGGAAATGGCCAGTGCAAGTGGATTGTGGGATTTTATTCGAATGTTTCCTGCAGTAAGTTATTCCTTTGTCTGGACTGAGCTAATAGCAGGGAATTGGATTCAAATAGAGTCAAGCTGCCTCCTGAGATCCCTCAATCCAACGCCGCCATAAAAAGAGGTCTGAGGCCAGTCTAAATATTTGGTAGTCTTAGCAGGTTCATGTTAAAAGACACACACACACATGCACGCACAGCACACACACATGTGGTGAATGCACAAGCAGGCCGAGGCTGTGAAGTTGAATGGCATAGCTCAAAGCCTTCCTCCCCCTATCCCTGCCTCTTTCTCTCTCTAAACCGCCAAACCATTCTCCCCCTTTCTCCAGCTCAGAGGAATTCATTAACTGCCTCTCCACAGAGACACTATGGAAATCAGGCAGCTACAAAGGCAGAGGGAGAGAGAGAGAGAGAGAGAGGGAGAGGGAGAGAGAGAGAGAAGGAGAGAGAGAGAGAGAGAGGAGGGAGGGGTGGTGGTGAATGGGGCTATATTATCCTATTAGATGGTGGATATGTCTCGTTTCCCTCCCCTGTCATGAGAAAAACATTAATTTTAAGTGAGAAACGAGACAGAGGGAGGGAGAAAGAGAGACAGGGATGGAGAAAGAGAGGGAAATGGTGAGGGTCTTTAACATTGCTCTTTTATCGAGCTGAAATGGAGAGTCCCCTGGCTCCATTTACCTTGGCAATGAGGATAGAGCTGCTCTCCATGAATGCCATTTAAAATGCCATGGAGATTAAGCATCCTCTCTGTCTCTGTTTCTCACACACACACACACACACACACACACATACACACACACACACAGTGACAGCAGCAGTGGCGGTGTGCTCGTCATAATATGTGTTTAGGAAAACAGCTTTGAGATTCATGAGTAAAGCCCTTTAGGTGCCAGCGCTGAGGAGGGAAGGGAGCGGAGAAAGACACAGAGAGGACCATCACTTAGCCAGAGTGGGCTTTAAGCACTGTAATTAAATCATTAGACACCCCCCACCCCATCTCATCCCTCCTCCCATCCCTTCCTCTCCTCTCTCGCTCAGTTCAGCCAAGCTCATCAGGGACTCCAATGTGAAATGATGAATCTGTATTTATGGGGATGGAGTAATTACACAGCTAACCTCTGTGGGAATCTGGGAGGGCCACAGGGCCACTGAGCAGGGCGCAGGGTGCTCAACCTCATTAGCACTGCCCAAGTGCATGTGTGTGTGTTGGTGTGGGTGACAGAAGATGGTGTGTTTGTTCAAAAGAACAGATTGGAAGCAGAGTTGCTGTTTTGATCTGCATCCTGCTATATTCTCAGGTCTGATTTTACAGTTTCACTCACATGACCGTGCTACATTTTCTTGCATCTCATAACACAAATAAGAACAATATTATTAGCAGCTATATTCTGCATCAATGACGTAGGCCAGTGGAAGTACAGTAGTCCATTCTTCTCCCCAAACATCTGTCATTTTCCACTCCACAGCTCCCGTGTGCCCTGTGTCTCTGCTTATCTCTTATCCTCATCAATCTCTGCCATTACCTCCAGTCTTTATCTTCGTCCTGACAAATATGCTCCACTGACTTCCTGTCGATCATCATGGACAATCCTCTCAGATCTTGTTGACCATATCAGTGGCTCCTGGCCCATCTGCTGTCCAGAAGGGGGGGGGGCACTTAAAATATATATATATGTTTTCATTTATATTATTAATATTATTATTGTTGTTGTTGTTGTTGTTGTTGTTGCTGTTGGCTTTTCCTTGGCTACTGTTTTACACACACATGCACCCACTTCACAGGTTCCCTTTCTTGTATCGACACAGTGAATGCAGAAATTAGATCACACACACGCACACGCACACACACACACGACCTAGGCTAACCAATGCACTAATCGCCTGCCCCGGGCATAGGAGGAGCTTGGTGCTTAAGTAGGCTGCCAATCAGTCAGTCAGTTCCACATCCAGAAGCTCCCGCGGCCAGACACACGCATCACTCCGCACTTGAGGTGCCAAACTGCAGCTCTGACACAACTCCGGGTCGGTGGAGGAGTGGGGAAGCTTTACAGTTTTTAAAGAGGGGGTACTCTGGTGATTTAGACACCCCCCTCCTTACATCCTCTTCTTCTTTCTGGGGACCTGTACTCTCTTTTTCCTGCTTCCTCTTGCTGTTGTGTGACTTTGGAAGAGATTTTACTGTACGCCCTCTTCGGACATGTCTTTCCCTCAGCTGGGGTACCCCCAGTTCCTCAGTGCCTCTCACGAGGTGTACGGAGGCGAGCGGCCGGCCTCTGCCCGGGAAGGAGGCACCGAGGGCGGCGTAAGCTCGTCTGCCACCGCCGCGGCAGTCGGCTCCATGCTGGGGATGTACGGGAGCCCCTGGGCGGCTCATAACTACAGTGCCTTTCTGCCGTACAGCGGAGCCTCAGACCTCGCCCTCATATCCCAGATGGTGAGAGCTGACAACTTGTCCACCAGCGATTCATTGTTCACTGTTTTTGTCAGACTGATTTTTCTGTTTATTGTCACATTATGCGCCATCAAGCAACGGCTCGAAGTATTTCAATATACAGCTGTATATATTGTATCAATAAATAACCATTTAGTTTAGTCCAGTTAATGTTTCACTGTCTATATGTTTAAATTATGAATATGTGAAAATACATACATCTAAACTTTACAGTTTCAGGCTCAGCTTTATTGTTTTCTGTTTTTTTCAAATAATTTAAATTTATATAGTGATCTATGTTTTAGAAAAAAAACAATGTTCATTATTGAGGAAAACTTTATTTATTACTTTGCTATTAGTAATTAATAATGGAGGCGAACGGTCTAGATGACAATTGTCATCAGAGCAAGAGCAACAGTATTTCATTAAAATTAGGAAAAAGCAGCAGCCGAATAAAATGAATTTCACGGGCTAGTTTAATGATTCAGGATATGTCTAATTCCTGATTTCCTGATAACTGCGTAGTTTGTGTCAAATTGAGAAAGAAAGTTTGTAAAACTTTTTTTACTGCACAGACGGTAATAGTCCAAATGTTGATTTGTGGCGTCGCCCGAAACTATTTTCAAGACAAGTGGCTCAACAAGTTGTCCACTCTCCAATAACATTTCAGGGTTCCCAGTATGAAGTGAAGGACAGCCCCGGGTCCCACCCCGCCTCTCTGCCTGTTCACCCCGCTCAAGGCTTCTACCCGTACGGACAGTACCCGTACGGGGACCCGTCCAGAGCCAAAACGGCCACCAGGGAGACCACCAGCACCCTGAAGGCCTGGCTGCAGGAGCACCAGAAGAACCCCTACCCCACCAAGGGGGAGAAGATCATGCTTGCTATTATTACCAGGATGACGCTCACACAGGTGGGCAGTGTAATGTTTCAGCTCTGGTCTGACAGGGCACATTTGAGACAAAATAGCCCACTGCTGCATGTTAGTGGGCCAAACTGAACATTGAGGACATTTGATGAGACGCGCACAGCATTTGGTGGGCATCGGTATCGATGAATCAGGATAATAAATTACCAGCTGGTCGAGTTTAAAAGTTACATCAATACTTTTCAACTCTTGTAAAAGCAATAATTCATTAAACGATTTGCTACACCACTTATTATGATGACCCACTTACCACTTGTATCTAATACTTAAATAAACGTCCACCCCGAGAAAGAAAGGTCTCCAGAGATTTGTTATCTCATTAATGATCATTAATGATAACTAATTATGCAGACGGTGGAGAATGATGATCCTTTTGCATATGAAATAGTTTCATATTCACTGTTTTCGGCTCTGTGTCGTCAAATCAGTGGATCTGTTTTTTATGTATAAAAATATGGTTTGTTATTCCAGGTTTCGACGTGGTTTGCGAACGCCCGCAGGCGCCTGAAGAAGGAGAACAAGGTAACATGGGGCCGCAGCGCCGAGGACCGGGACGGACGCATCTTCAGCAGCGATAACGAGGACGAGCACGGCAAAAACGCCAGCGACGACGAAGACGAAGAGGAGATTGATTTGGAAACTGTCGACATCGAGAGACCCGAGGAGCAGCGAGCAGGGGAGCAGGGATCCGGAAAAGGAGAGGCAGAGACGGGCCTGTCCGCCAGAGAGCAGGCCGCGGAGCCGAAGAGCTCGGAAAGCAGCAGGACGCTTTCTGTGGAGGGCCTGAGAGGAGTGGAGGCGGCTATATCTCTCAATAAATCGCCCGTTGTCAGACTCGCAGTGGATCATTCGCCCAGCAGACAGGAGTGCCAGAGAGCACCTCAGATCAAACCTAAAATCTGGTCCCTGGCTGAGACCGCCACAGCCCCCGACAATTCTCACAAAACTTCCTCCGCGGCCCACGCGCATCACCCGGCTTTGGCCTCGGCTGGCCACCCGGCTTTGCTCCCGGGTCATGGGATATATACGTGCCAAATTGGCAAGCTGCACAACTGGGCCAACGCGGCTTTTCTGAATGCCAACTCTCTTTTGAACATGAGATCGTTGCTTGGAGGGGCGCCGGCCGGACACCTGCCTCTCCACGGCGCAGTGCCGGCTACGCGTCATGACGCACGGCCGGCAGCAGCGGGCCCAGGAACTTCGGGGACGGAGGATGACAGTGATTTAGAGTCGTCAGGAAGCTTCAGCCCAAAAAGAGATGGTACGGATCACATTTCATTGAATAACCTTCCACAGTTTGTTCACTGACTATAGGCCTCAGTGGAATTACTTTTACCCGCAGGGCGCTAATCCAACAAACACGTCCCTACCGGACAATATAAACATAATTTGCAATAGATTTTTTTATTATTTACCACCAATAAAGTGTTAATTTTCGACCTTATTTTTCTTTTTACAGACGAAGAGAGCGACCACAGGCCTGATTCTCTGAAGTCCCCGTTCCAGCTGATCACTGACAGGTAACCTCATACATTTGAAATCAATTTGGCATTTTGACATTATCAACCTCCATTTCTTTCCACGTGTCTTGTGCTAAATGAACCTTAAAGCAGAGGCAAACACAGTTACACCTCACTGGGCGGAAAGCAGACCTCAGCCCATAAATCATGCGATTGAGTCCCCACTTTAACGCCCCGTCAGGCAGCTCTCTAATGTATCCAGCTCCCTCACCCACACCGCACCCTAACCCCCCAACCGACCCAGAGTTATCGCCACCCAAGTCATTTAAATAATCAATTTATTCACGCCCCCTCAGTGAAAGCAGCTAATGTATGTCAAAGAAAACGCTGATAACACCATGAAAGCAGCGGAGGGTGAAAGGACATAAAACAATTTACCTTGTGTTTTTTTTAATTAGCACGAACAGAGTTTAACAATGATCTTTTAAGACTAAAATCATAGTATTAAAAGTAGATAATTATTTTCTAACGTGCATGGATGAGCAGGCTTTTCACAGGAGAGACACTCTAATGCTAATGTTGTTGTTTTTAGATTACAAAATAAAGGTCTGACCTTTCCCACATTTAGATAACAGTGCATTTATTCTACTTTTGTTTTCTATTTGTTCATATTTAATCAGACCTCACCATGGGACGTCTGCACAGCGAGTTCTGACAACAACATTATGAGAAGACAGAAAAAAGAAGAGAGGAATCATTTTATTTAACGGAGTTTAATGGAGGCTATTTTTTTGATGGGGAAACCCGTCGTAGTATTACTGTTTAGCTTCTTCGTACAAGAGATGGTTGTTTTTGTCAGATTTCCTTGTATCACTCTTTTATGTTTTCTGTTTTCTTCACCTCTTTGTTGTGAATGGAACCCTTGACAATTGTAAATACAGGATATGAAATTGTCTTTAAAGAATATATTTTTGGGGAACTAAATAAATGTCATTATAGTCATTTATTATTGAAAACTTTGAATCGTGTATCTTATTACAAATTCTAATACAAATGTTCTGTCAAAATATATATATTGGAGAAATGGGGGTACAATGAGGATCTAAAGGTAACTCAAACTTTAATTTTCAAAGTGTTTATTTTCTAGGGTGAAAAAAAAATATGATTTTAAGTTTATTATCTTTATTTGACATTTTTAATAACATCATTATTCTCAGCAGACAAATGATCTTTTATTTTTTCTCTCTCTACATAACTCAGTAGGGTCACAGTAAATGGGGTATTATTATGGGGAAATTATACATTTATAGGAATATACTTGGTGCATATATAAATATTGTTGATTTATGCTTGTTCTGGTGACCTCAGTGTACCCACATTTTTCAACTGAGCCTTTTGTCCCTGTGTTCATGCCAGCTAAACCTTGCAGTGTCAGCCCTCCTTTGCAAGAAAAGTCTCACTTTAGCCAAAACTCCAGTGTCCTGGAAGCCACTGCAAACGCTGCGGAAATTGAAATTGAAGATTTCCAGGACCTTATGAACCTGCGCCTGTGCTTTCAGTCCAGGCCTTCTTGGCTTTAATGTTGGATTATACCCCCTCAGTACCATCACTGCCGCCTCTGAAATATGGATCAGACAGCAGGAAAGGCCAGCAGCCAGTATGGGGGTAGGAGCTCTGGGGGAGGTGGATGGAAGAGGTGGGGGGCTATGTGTCACTCGGAGCCATCCTTGACGTTCACAGGCCAAAAGACACAGTGTAGAGAGGGAGACAGAGACGCGATGGCGGGAGGTCTTAGGGTTTTTCAATAGTGAGTATTTCTCAAAGCTGTGGTGCTGGGCTTGGGTGAGCAGCAAATAATGCATGGCACATCATTTGGGGCCCTCTGGCCTCTTAAGGGGCCCAGACAACTTCAGGTTCATGTACAGACTAAATCTACGTTTAATTTCATATTTAAACATCTTTAAACTTCTGGAAAACGTCACACCTTTTATATTTAGCAGTTATTTTAAACTTACTTTATTTGATAGTGTAACACTGATAGTGAATTTTCTGTCATGTAGCTATAGACGTTCAGTGCAATGGGTCTTGGGGTGCAAGTAATAATGAAGTCTGTAGATATCCAGTATCTGGACATAATTACCGAAAAGATTAAAAAAAAAAGTTTAAAATTAGGTCAGATAAGGTTACTGGAGAGAGGCAACAGATACACATGCCACTGTGGTTTAAGAGTTACCTTCTGTCATCTGATCGCTTGATGACAACGGTGGACAATTAAACTAAAGTGGCAAATGTGTATTTACGGTGGCACAATTTGTTAAACTGTGTGATGAAATGTAAATGGGTGTAGCTGAGGGAAACACTGAGCAGGTGAACAGTATCATGTAAACTGCAGAGTCAGGTGATGATTTGAGCAGGCATCACATACAGACAGAATCACAGCCACCAGGTTTGAAAAAGACACCGCCCGATGCGAGGGACACTTTGACCTTAATAGCATTACTTTAGATGTATTTTATTCTGTACTGGACTGTAAGCCTCTTTATTCTATGTATTATTCTAAACAATGCAGAAAGCTCACATTTAGTGCCATTGTAAACAACGATTCAGACTTGGGGCTCCAAAGTGTTTTCCAATCAAAAGGTTCTATTACAGGTTTTATCTTCCTCTTTATAATGCCAAAAAAAAAAAGAACAGGTTAGGCAAGGTAAAACTTCAATGTGTGCCAAGTTTGTGTTAACCTTATATTGATTTTGATGTTTTGGTCTTAAACATTATAGTTACCTTTAAAAGAGACAAGCTTTATGAATATAATCTCCAGGTTAGTAGAACAGTATATTTTTTTAAATTTGGGTTACATTATTTTTGAACTTGTGCACAGAAGTGGGTGGTGTGTGTTAGGCATTGTGACTCAGTGCTGCCACCTCACTCTCAGAAACAGCAGAGCAGCATCACTGTGTCTGAACTCTATACAGGCACAATACCCTGCTCTTTATAGTCTATTCTTCTGTTGGTGTAAATTCATTGGTTTATACTTCATGCAGTTGTTATTCCATCTGAAATGAACACATTAGCATCAGCCTCATAATGTTATTCATCGTGCTCAATTTGAAGTGAAATGCATTTGTCTCCACATTTGGAGACTAAGCATTTCTTTAAGATTAAGAAAATCCTCCTACTTCTTATAATGTAGCGGGACTGTTTTCTAATGTAACACTCGCAATTTGGAGATGCATGATTTTCACAGGGCAATATGAGCTTCTTTCTATCCATACCACTGTTTGATTCAAATGAAATCTCGTACACTGCCAACTACGCCTACGTCAGGATTCATATACCGGCTTTATTGTACGTCCAGTTCAGTCTTAATTAGTGCAAACTGGTACTTAATCATGCCAGAAAATAATTTGTATTTTAATGTAGCATTAAAAGATATACAGTCACTATCACGGAGGCCAAAAATACAACTATGATGGTGCATCTGGGAAATGTGCTCCTCTTCTAAAGGTAAATATAAAAAAAAGGCTGCAAATAGGATCAACATTTTTATTAACTATTTAAAAAATAACTTTAGACTTTTATTAATCGATCTATGACTTCAACATGCTGTAAACATCACAGGCTGCAGTATTATCCTAATGTGGTGTATTAGCAATTTCCTGCTCTTTGAAGGTGCTGTTTGGAAAATTAGCTTTATGCAGAGCCAGGCTAGCTGTTTCCACCTATTCCCAGTCTTTGTGCTAAACCAAACTAGCAGGCTGCTGGTGGTAGCATCCTAGTTACTGCAGATACATGAGAAAAGATTTCCAGAAATCCTAAACTTTAAACCTGGCTTCAATTTATGAGGTGTGGGAAAATAATGGAGCGTGGTGCTTTTAGATGCTGCAGATTTTCCCCTCACTCAAAATTCTGTATATGTTAGTTCATTCAGCCATCCTTTTATTCACCCACCTACTCAGCCTTTCTCAGAGAGAAAGTCGAAAACAGGAGTTAGAAACAGCAAACTAGTCTAAAGAGAGCAAATGAGAGAGAGAGGAAGTGAGATGATGCAGTGAGAGATGTCATTGATGTGAGAACAGCATGGAAGGAAGCCAGACACTTGAGGCCATTTTCACTTCCTCTGCCAGCTCTGACAGACTGCCATCAGCACCGCTGAGAAGAATATCCACCGCGCTCTCTCATACACACTTCACTTCTTCTCCACTTCATCCCAGCCAGACCACCCTACTGTTCTTCCAAGTACCCAAACAATATGTTATTCTTTCAAAGTTGGAAATCAGCAAGCTTAATATGGTGGGGCTGAAAGTGACATCAAATGGTTGTTTAATCACTTACGCAGCGTGTCCAAAACATGTTTTGTTATGAAAGGAATGGAAAAAGTGAGCAGATCCAAAATATGATTAGTGTCTGATCAGTGCTCTGGCAGGTGCTGCCGAAACTTTTTCAGTTTCAAGTTTAGATTTTATGTTGGTTGCATGTCACCCAACCTGTCCCCAGATTTTCCCAAAATGGAACAGGTACCCACAGCAAAATAACCACATATGTGAGGAAAACAACTTTTGCCAATACTGCTTAGTAGCCCTCTATCTGTGGAGTTTTTAGAGTCCCATCAGCCCCTCAAACTCTCAGTGTGAATAGAGTCTTCATTGGTGCTTTGGTATTCTGATATAGGCTCTTTGGTGAAGTCTAATCCCTATTAAAGAGACAGATTATGGAAGGGATTTGTCTTTGATTTGCCTGTCCTACTGCTCTTTTCTCTCACCACCTCGCTCTCTCTCTGTATATCCTTCCCTCGTTCTTTTTCTCTCAGCTTCTCTGTCGTCTTGATGGGACGGTCATGGATGGAACAATGATTACCTCCATGTGTCTTCCCCCTCACACTCCCAGCCTTTAAGCCATCCTCCTGTGATTATGGCCACATGTATGAGGGCCCCAGTAGCCTGAATAGATTTGTTAAAGGCCCCCAGTGGATGAAAGAAATGCAGGCCCCATAGCCTGGCCCTCGTGTGCGCATCTATCCCCTTTAGAGGCAATCAGCATGGGGGTGAACTCCCTGCCAGTCCCCTCCACCCCACAGGGGTTACTCCTCCTACTCTTCTGCGCTCCTCCGCCACGCAGAGATAATCAGGCTTATGTAAAGACGACGTGCTCTTTTGACAGTCATCAGCTCATCAGTGATCCAATCAAGCCCAAATCCACCATTGTTCAGCCCTCAAAGTGTCTCAAATCCGTTTGGGCAGAAGAGAGGGGCTGCGCTCTATCCTGCCAATCACCCCTGACATTCCTGCCACTGTTGCCATGGCCTGGGGTCAGAGGTCATGAAAACAGAGCGCATGAGCTGACTTGGGGAGAATGACGGAGTGATAAAGGAGGGACTCTCCGCGCCACGGCCCCATTGGTCAGTCAACGCAGGGGGTAAATGTAGACAAGTTAGGACTCTATAGCCCTGCTGAGAGGGCCAGTCAGACAGAAAGACACAGGGGGGGCAATGAGGCAGAGAAAGGCCCAAGGATAGAGAAAGAGGGCAAGAGAGGTGTTTGAGGGGAAAGAAGGAAAAGAGGGTTAGGGAGGGATAGTGTTTGATTGCCAAACAGGCTTTACAGAGCTTGACCTTAAGGGGCACCAATAAGAAAAGGCCTGACACACAGTTATAGAAATAATGAACATGCCAGTTCATATTTCTTGAATTTTATTTTATGGAATCCTGCTATAAAAAACGAGAATTAAGCATTTTTCACAGTGAAACAACCCACTATAATTAATTATGTATTAACAGAGCTGTCACCAGACATCATGCTAGCTGCTGAGCTGTAATTTGAAATGGAAATGTACCTCCCAATGCAATGAGGCTAATACATGTCATTGCAGGATAAGCAGGGCACTGGGTTAAATCTGTTGTAATGTTGTCAAAAGAATAATTTTCTGTACCCAATGTATACGTAAGTGAGCAAATGTTTAGCCTAGACAAGATATCATAGGGAATTTACGCCATTCACTGTTCCTCCATAGGGATTAGGAGAATTAAGCATTTACACAAAAGCGAAGTATCAAAACTCATGGGTAATTCAACAAGAGCCACAATACTGAGTTTACAGAGAGCTGCTTCTTAGCTTGCGTTTATTGTCGTGTTGCAGCTGCGGGTACCGTACAAATAGCAAACATTGTCAGTGCCTTTAAATGGAGACAAATTTAATATACAGGGAAAATACACACAACAAATGCTATGAAAGGGTGGGAGTGATAAGTCTTTTCTGTTAGTGTCTGGCCATTCATAGCAATAATCTGAGGGAAGAAGCAGATTAGGACAGAGGGAGGGTT
This sequence comes from Mastacembelus armatus, assembly GCF_900324485.2. Classification (NCBI taxonomy): domain Eukaryota; kingdom Metazoa; phylum Chordata; class Actinopteri; order Synbranchiformes; family Mastacembelidae; genus Mastacembelus; species Mastacembelus armatus. The sequence goes on along the minus strand of NC_046643.1, from coordinate 6,546,051 downwards.
GTGGTTGAGTGTTCGCATCGCTGGCTCCTTTCAGCCATTTTGAAACAATGTTTATCCACTGGTTTGTTCTAGCATAGCAACTTAACTTGGTGTACTGCTGTGAGAGTCCCACGGGGCCTGAGGACTCACTGCGTCTTTGTTCAGCGTCCATTCAGACACATCGATGTATTGGAGCAGGGTACGGAAACCACACAAATCTAATCCATATGTGATCTTTGCCGATCTCTCTAATTTGTACCTCAGTTTGTAATCATTGATCTCTATCAATTTTTGTTTTTCATTAAGCTCTGAAGTCCTGTTTTTCTATCAGATCAAACCAGTTTGTCTCAAAACCACTGTAGAAATGTAGAGTGTCAGTAGTGTCAGTAGCTTGAAAGACCAAAGAAAGATGGCCAGTAGAGCAGCGTGTTACAATCATAGAATGGTCGCTGGACGCCAGGACACTTTTTGAACTACACTGAATTTTTGGAAACTAATTAAAATGGTCCACCAAGACTGGCAGATCTTTAGCCATGTTAGCAGCATGGATTATGGCAGGCAATCCTGGTCTGATGGTTGGTTCATCACTTTGATTTAATCTGAAATATTTTATAAGTTTTTTCTGAAATTTGATAGAAGTTCATGGCCCTAGAAAGATAAATCTGCAATACCAGCAGGCCAAAGGTTTCAGATTTCCAGTGAAATATCTCTCAAATATCTCTTCTATTAAACAGATTTATATATAAATGTGTACTAGTATTCAGAGTTCTGTTAACAGGATCCAATATCACCACTACAGGATGGGCTGACATTAAATGTGGTACAGACATTCAGTTATAGTAATAGAAATTATTTTGGAAATCCCTTAGCTTTCTGGTCAAAATTTTAAATTATCCAATATTTTGGAAATATTTTCTGTGAGTAGAGCTCATAGAGCTGCTTAACAATCACGGAAAAATGACTCTTGGTTGTAGCTTTGTTTAAATGAATTTGTACTAGAAACCAGCTAAAATTATCTCATCTTACTGGCAGATTTAGAACTGAAAAGTGATACCTTTTGAACTAAGCAATAACAATGAATAACAATTACATGATAATGTGGGGGTTTTGGCAGTGTACAGTAACCCAGAGTGCAGAAAAGCCCCTCTGCTGCCTTTCACTTTGTGGATAATGACAGATGACTCATGGGTCACATATCTTCACCATGTAATTACACATGAGGTGTGTGCATGTGTATGCACACACACTCTATCATTCTTGCACACACACAGTTACAGAGTAATGTGAGTCCTCATTCATCTGCCGAAGTCGTTTAGGGCAATAGAGCTTAATGGAGTATATTAACCCTGTCCAGCTTGCAACTCATCTCAGATGTGTGTGTGCTCATGCACGTGCACGGGGAAAGTGCAAATCTGCCAACTGTTTATCTGCAAGGGACACACACACACACACACACCCACACTGGGGGAGAAGAGATCTGGTTTCCCACTGTCACAGATGCTTACCCGCCTCTCCATTAGTGATGTGATTGGAGTGGACATAGAAAACCAACAGCCTTGTTCCCACAGGGGCAATCTGAGGAAATTATTGCCCCGCTCCTCTCTCCGGGGAATGTCAGCACTCCAGAAAGAAGCACTTAATCGACTGCTATCACATGCAACTCCCTGTCAACTGCATAGCATGAGTTTCTGAGCATTTAATGTGGATTAATACTGTGTGGAATAGTGTTTGATGATACGTGATCCGTCATGGCGCACAGTGAGAGCTTTGCAGGAGCTGCAGGGCTCACTAGACATGGAATCAGGAGATCAGACACTTGGTGGGAAAGTATCAAATAGATGATCATTGGAGAGGGATGACTGGTACATTAGTCAACATATTCCTTCTGTCTTTTTCTTTTCTGATACCAGGAGAAAATCACAGGGTAAGCTAATCTTTAAAGAACAGTGTTTTATTTAATCTGGGTTACAGAGACTTTAGGAATATAAAAATAATCATCTGCTGATTGAGATGCAGCAAAAAGCATTGAAACAAAAGGTACTGACATTGCTGGTGGTCAAGAAGTCTTGGGAGGTCCAGTCGAGATGTAACATGAAATCTGTAACCACACCCAAGTGAAACCATGCAGACAAGCTGTGTTGTCTTTGGTCAGTCACAAAATTGTGGGCGACCTTTTCACCCCAGTCAATAACAACTGCAAGTTAAGCCCACTGCACCCTGAGGCTAACACCACCACATACACACACGTGCGCACACCCACACCCACACCCACGCACACACACACACCCACACCCACGCACACACACACACACACAGAGTAGGACTGTAGTTCTCTAAACCACCAGAGGATGGCGCCTGAGCTCTAAGCTGTGGGTCTGCAGTAGACCTGAGCAGTGAGGGGAAAATGCAGCCCTGATTCTTTCTTTTCATTGGATTCCCCAGTCTAAGCATCTTAAGCAGACAGTTGTGCACTGCTCAGAGGTTAGATGGGATCTCCAGTGTACTGGTGGAACAATTTCTCAGCTGACTTATTAATGTAAAATGCAACTAGGAAAAAATACTAGTAATAATAGTTATAGTTCTTCCTTCCTCAGCAGTATTAATAGCAAAGGGCCCCAACCAGACTCTAGTATTGCTTCTAGAGACAGACAAAAAGAACTGCTGGTTAAAAACGTATTGTATTTTCTAAACTTATTTTCTAAACTTACCATATGATGTTCTTTATCTGAAAATTTACTAGTAATTCTACCTGTCATATAGATATGCTAAAGTAAGAGGCATATTATTTCCCACTGAAATCTAGCGAAGTACAAGTATGAAGTAAAAAATATCCCAAAATTGTACATAAGCACAGTTAAACGCCCCACTGTTGTAAGATTTTTAACTTCCATTTGGCCTATTGCAGACTCCTTCCTAAACAACCCGAATAACTCTCCATTATCTTTTTAATCAGCAAAATAACTTAAGCATCACTACACCCTTAGAATACAAGCAGAAAGTGAGACATCAGTCCCTGAGACTCCAGCTTTAAATCATAGTTTAATACAATGAATTTGCAGCTCGGCTCTGTATCAGTGATCTTTTGGATTACTGCTATTGCAGTTTTATAACTGTTTGCTTTCAAGATGTTTAACTGGGAATTCAAACTCTATGGTCCAACTGACTACAAATGTTTCATTGTCTGTAAATCACTTTTTTATTTTTTGCTTTAATTTTTCAACTATACATATACTTGGTAAATTTTGTAGTCAATATTATCAATGGGAAAATTGATCAAAAAGGACAGAGAGAGAGCATAACTGAACTGAAAGTAAGTCACCAGGAGTGAGGAACATCTGATAAGCAGGGTAACAGGGGATCAGTGTGAGAGTGAGGTTAAAGTGTTTGTTAAAGGCCCTATTGGTCCCTGTGGACTGAGGCTTGGAGAGCTGAATAATGTATGTCTGCTCCTGCAGTAATGAAGTGGAAGTGATAGGTAGGAATACGGCTGGCCTCACAGGGCTCGACGCAAACTGTACACACTCTTAAGAGCTGCCTGTAGTCTGAACCTGTCTCCGTCCACCTCTTACACACACACACACACGCACACACACACACACACACACACACACACACACACACACACACACCCTCACACACACAACACACACACAACACACAACACACCGTGCAGCGGTTAAGAGGGTTAGCTTGTCTCTCTTCCTATGTCTTACATCATTGATGAGGAAGACCAGAGCATTTATACTATCCCACTCAGAGTTCAGCATCTCCAGATCTTCCATAAGGCTCTTATGAGACAGGAGCAGAGAAAGCAGCAGATAGCATAGCATGGCTGCCGCTCGGTGGCCAGACAGGTACTTGGTGTTGGCAGCCTTGTTTGTGGATCACATCTATCCTGGTTTGCACTTGTACTTGGTTGGTGCTATTGTGCGTAACAAGAAGCTGCAGCAGGCTGTATCGTGTGGAAAAAAAGAAAGGGCTATTTTCTATTCTTCATGATCCATTTATTGCTTGTTCTCCTCTGCCTCTTTTCTTGCCAAACTCCCACAGAGCAGGAGCTTGAAAAAGGTGGAGATGTTACCTTTGTTGCCTCTGTCATCTGTCTGATGGCCGAACACTGTGAGCAAAAGAAATCTTGAATGGAAATGACTTTGCTGCTACAACTGTTACATTTAAATCATCAATTTTAACAAAGTTTAAGAGGGATCTTCCCATAGCGCACAAACAATACCTGACAAGTCTACTGCTGTCAGACTTACAGAGATGATGTTTGATAAGAAAATCACTTTATCTGAGTGAAATTTGTGAGTGTTATGCTATGGAACAAGGATATGATGATGTACATACAGTACTTGTACTGCTGTGCTGAAAAAATAAATCATGTCCATTGAGAGATCACTCTGAGTAACAGAAGCTAGTGAAACAGACGAAGAGCAAGAGATTTCTGCACATAAGCTACATCTTTATGTTTCGGATGAATTGGACAAGAGTTATTGGCCATGTTCACATTACAGGCATTAATGTCCAGTTCCGATTTTTTTGTTAGATGTAGGCTAAACGTTTTGTACTGATGGTTCACATTGATGTTTTAAGTCACACACACACTGCTGAGGCCATAAGCTGTGACACATGTTCAGATTTAACTGAAATGTGAGCGATGTGTATAACAACAACATTTATGTGACAGACAATCATACAATTTCCTCAATAACAGCTCAAATCCAGTAGGTTTCTTTCAGAGACTTCTCTAATAATGTCCACCAAAATGAAAGGGACACACACACACACCTACATAATGCAAACATAACCATTGCTCCCTTTTGCTATGAGACTCTTGTAGGCCTACTGTAAAACCTGAAACTGGTGACTGGTAACATGAGGAAAGGAGGAAGTTAAGTCACATAGACAGACAGACAGACAGACAGACAGACAGACAGACAGACAGACAGACAGACAGACAGACAGACAGACAGACAGACAGACAGACAGACAGACAGACAGACAGACAGACAGATCAGAATGGTATGTATATAAAGGTAGGCTATATAAAGCAACAAGCTCAGCACTTTTGTCTACAGGGCATTGTAGTGGGCACTGTGGACCAGTCTACATTAGAAGAGAAGAAGAACGGAGGAGATGCCAAATGTTTTTGGTTTACAGGTTTACAGTTTCTTTATGTTGCCATTATACAGCATGTGGCGTGGATGGGGCGTGCCACAAGGTGCATGCAACTTGGTTAGCTCTTTAATAGTGTTGTTGCCTGGAGCTTTACATCAGTCCCACCCAAACAAGGCTCAAGAAACAATACATTCCTGTTTTCACTTAGGTTAAAAGCCAACTCACTAAAATTCGGGCCCTTCAGCACGGCTCACTGAGATATTTTCTCTAAGTAAAAGAGCTAAAAACCAAGATGAAGGCTCAAAAAGCATCTACATGTTAAACAGATTAAAATTGCATAAATTTCTGATTTTAAAGTAGAAAATATTCAAATGTAGCTCACTTTGATTGAAAGAACTTGTGATTGGAGTTGTTTGGGCATCTCACCCAAACACTTTCAGCAGAGCCCAGCCCCCCTCCTCCTCTCACATTAACACGCTTCTATCATTAACCCCCATTCCCCACCTACTGCATAATACTGCAGCTAGAGCTGGATGCAAGAAGGAGACAATAAGGATGTGTTTCCTTATCTTTTTTTCTTCTTGTCGAGCATCTTGAATGAATGATTGATTGATTCACTGATGGGACCAAGCTTAGCAAGACATACTCAGTCTTAACAAACGCAGAGACTTAAGAATACGGGATGACTGGCATAAATTTATAAACACACCATATATTAATATATAAGTAGACCACTGAATATTCAAAAATATTCTTCATGTGCAATGCATGGTTTACATGCTTTCTTTTTACTCACGGAGAGCAAACAAAAGCTTTAGTCCAATCCAGACTCCATGCTCAGCTCATTCAGCTTCATCAAACAAGTTATCTTCCCCATAAAGTCTGCAAAACCAATATTAAGCACAGTCATGTTATTGTCATTGGTTAAACAAATTGCCATTCTCTGTGAGTGACATACATTTTGTGTGAAGACGAGCTACAACAGCATGGGGAGATAACTTCATTTCCAAGCTTTGAGCACAGATGAGGGAGTCCATGTTCAGTATATGAGCACCTTTCACAGGACAAATGGAATGTCAATCAAGTGCCGGTACACAGATGCCTCCTCCCCAGTGGGGCCAGAGATGCTTTCTGGTGATGCAGCTCTGTTGTTGCAGCCTTACTCTGGGTGCACTGGGAATATTTTGTCCTTTTACCCCTTCACATCCCCTCGCTCAGATCCCCTGACTATTAACGATTTCTTCAGCTCCCCAAGTTGGCTTCTGTAGGCTTTCCCTCCTTTCCACTTCCATTTCTCCTGGTCTTGCACGTAAGGGTTCTGATCAGTTCTCCTTTTTCTTTCTTATTTATTCTTTCACTCCATAACTTCTCATGGATATTCCTATTCTCTATTTCCTCCAGTATAAGGGACTATGAAAGTAAATGTCTCAAAATAACATATTTAAAGAATCTTACAGGTATTACTGCTAGAGAATGAGTGAACCAGGAAAAGGCAGCTGTTCTGTAGCTGCTGATGGATTTGACCATTTCAAGTCCATCCAAGCTGCAGCTCCTAGAGAAAATGACTATGTACAAACTAATTTGCCACAACATTTACATTTTCTATTAACATGATGAAAAAGTGTGTAATTACCTGGCAGGTTGGAAAAATGTCGATGCAGTGAATGTACACACATGCGTGGCTCACTGGTGCTTTTATTAATAGTTTCAGACTGCAACAGAGAGCTACAGCACAGAAAAATAAGGTTCTGGATTCACATGATTTACAGTAGTTTTAGCCATATGAGATTTGTAGAAAAATCCTCCAGAATAGAAAATCACTGTCCCAGTCTTTTAATTTTAACCACTTTCCCCAAAATTAAGTGAAGCACTTTGATTATCAAAAACAAACCAAACAAATAACTAAATAAACATTGCTTCTGAACATGACCGGGCCATTAGTTATATTTGTCACCACAGAGTAACTGGGAAAACAGTTAGTAGATAAACATCATTTTTGAGATAGGGTTGAGACCTTTTAATAAAAATGTAAATTCAGTCATATGATGCTATAACCAGCTGTGGATCTCACTGCTGGTCCAATCAGTGACACGATTCTTGAGTTGTATGGATGGTTCTTCTAAACATTTTCCAAAATGTACGGGTATATGTCTACGTTTACAATAAATGTCAAAAGGGATGACAAACAGGCATTCACATGTCTCATCAGCAAAAAATAGAAATCCAAACCTCCCTCCCCTCATTCTAACCTTATTCATTTTCCTAAAATGACTAACTGGGGTCCTCTCTATATGTCATTATATCCCTTCCCTTCCTTTTTTATTTCTGTCACTTTTTCACAAATGTATGAAACTAGTTTTAACACTACACCCCCTTTCTAACATGTTCTCTTTTACACCTGCCTTTGTCTTTATCCTCTGCACCTATAAAAAATGAATAAGGTGCAGTGAGAAGAAATGAAAAGAAACATTTCCATTTCACCAGGGCAGCTTAAGACTTTATTAAAAACATGACAAGCCATTCAGTTGGTAAAGGTGCTTACTCAAGGGAATGCGGAGTGTTTATCCTTTGATTAATTTGCTTGGAGGAGATCTGAAATTTCCCCACTCATGAATATGTGGATGACAGAGAGATTTCTCCATGGTGACAAGTTATCTAAACTACAGGGCAAAACGATTATGCTAATATCAGGTTGTAGTCATCAATCATCTTATGTCAATGTGGTGTCAACCATTCACTTTCCCGATCCCCCCTCTGGCCATAGCACCGTGTGTGCGTGCGTGCGTGCGCCCGTGCGTGCGTGCAGCTATGTGTTTACTTGGAAAGGAGAATTGATCACATTCTCACTGCGCCTGGGGACTGTTGGGGAGGGGGTGGGGGCTGTCTTGCGTGGGAACCAGGGAGGGAATTAATTAGGAGAATTTCTTCATCTTGATATGAACGCCGGGCTACACACTCAGAGTCCGGGCTGACGTCAGACAGACGCGCCTTAAAACCAAAGAGCACATCACAGGCAGACGTATGGTTTGATCACACACGCACACACACGCTCGCTGTGGACCGTGAGCATAGAGGGCAGAGCAGAGGCTGCAAAGGCTCCGCGGATCAAGCCAAGAAGTTACTTGTTAATCGTTGTGCGCAAAATGAAAGTGGTGTAAATGTTTGCGAGCCCGAATTTGGGTAAGGTTCTAGATGATATACATTTTTAAAGTGAAAAGTTAAGTGGGAAACCAGGTCTGAACTCGTGTCAGAAGCAAAAGTCTACCTTTGGCACGGACTCAGTTGGATGTCTTCCCGCGTCTGCGCTCCTGCTTTTGCCTCATTGATCTTATTGGAGCCATGGCTTACGCTCAGCTGGGATGCACCTACTCCACCACACCTCAGGTACAGCCTCTCTCTCTCTCTCTATATATATATATATATCTTTGCATATTCTATCACACTAGTTTCCTGTAAGCAGTCTGTTCATTTTACTTCCAGAATAGCGTCTTTGCATTTTTTGTCGTGCATGTTTTAGGAATTAAATTATAATGAACTAAAATGACATAAAGCACACGAATATTTAAGTAAAAGCAAACTATTGCATTTGGTTATTTTCTACACTTTAAAGTTTTTTTAAAAAGTGCAATGTTTTTGCCAAAGTTTCTGAACTCCAGCTCTCTGGCCGGTTGTCTGGAGCCGGGGACGCCCGTGTCTCACCCGGTGCTGCGCTCCCCGGGCCATCACCTCACCTCTGGCACCAGCATCGGAGTCTACAGCGGCCCTTACCCCAAGAGCCAAGGGTACTATAACACCTGCACCAGCGACGCCCTCTATTCCAGAGTGAGTTTGAGGTTTCACTTTTAGTTCAGTATTGTCCTCTCTAGCGTTCTTTAAAAAAATGCACAGAAACCACCAAGTTTGATAGACGTGAATCGAAGAAAAGTTCAAAGAGATTTGGTTGTTTCCTGTAATTATTTAAAGACTAGATACTTTTTACAGTAATATGGGAGTATTAAATGCGCAAAATCAATTTAAAAAATGTAATTGTATGCCAAAGTAACTCTTGAATACAGTAGTGAGAATATATTGGAATATTTTAAGGATTCTCATCAGGAATATATTTATTTTAGATTTTTGCCAATGTTTCAGGGACCACTAGATCCCAAAGATGGAGCTGCATCTGTGGAGGTGGCCACAGCACAGACTCCTGGGTATTATCCTTATGAATATACATTTGGACAATATCCTTATGAGAGATATGGGTAAGTCAGAACATTTTTCCCTTATTTTCTTCAGTGAAAAGTTTCTTTATATCCTACTTGGGACTGATGACTCCATGTTGAAATATAGCAACTTCTCAATTATTTTAGTTTTTTGTCTTAGCATAATTAGATATCATATTAGGACTGTAATGTCTACACAGAGTCTGGAACTATAGGTTTTACAGCAGTGATGTTATTTTATGGTTAATATCTTTTATATCATATCAATATCTTTCATATTCATGGCCATTATCATGAATGAAAAAGGCATTTCTTTATATTAAATTCCATTATTATTATTATTATTCCAGCTTATTTACAGCAAGACAACTATATATATTACCTTGATTGTTATTTGGTTCAGGTATTCTTGCTCTGATGGCACTTCCCGTCGTAAGAATGCTACGCGAGAGACCACCAGCACCCTGAAGGCTTGGCTGCAGGAGCACCAAAAGAATCCCTACCCAACGAAAGGAGAAAAGATAATGCTTGCTATCATCACCAGGATGACCCTTACACAAGTGAGTATGGATTATATTTAGGATAGCACAGTTTTTTTAACAGTTTAGTTGCTTCATTTCATAATGTGCTTTCCTTCTTTTGATTTGCTTTACTAATGCCACATCTCCCATAAACATTTAATATTTTTTTCCAACCTCCTATTCTCGTTTTTAGCCTCTCCTTTACTGCCCCTGTTTCTGTTTTCTGTCTCTGTCTCTACATGTAGCTTAATTCTAATATTTCTTTCTGTCCTCATTTCCTTTCCTTCCTGTCAGGTGTCTACATGGTTTGCTAATGCTCGCAGGAGGTTGAAGAAAGAGAACAAGGTGACATGGTCACCCCGGGTCTGTAAAAGCTCTGATGACCGAGGTCATGATGATGAGAGTGACGAAGCTGAGAAACCACTTAAATGTGACGAAGACCTTCCAGGTAAGCTGGGTCTAAATTAGCACATTTCAATTTTGTTCAAAATCTGAATAACATGCTCAGACTTAGTGTTATCTGCATCATTCATTATTGGAGATCAACAGTGTGCAGACCTCCAGAGTGATCTTGAGGACTTCGATCTGCTGGAGTCGGATGCTTCTGACTGTGACCCGAAGCCTGAGTTCCTATCTGAGGAGAACGACACAAGCACAGAACTCTCACATGGCCGTCTCACACACAACCCAGAGCCACTGCATGGAAAGGAGAGAATGTCCCCGGACTGCCCCAAACTTACGCCAGCCCAACATCAAAATGTCTTCTATCCTAACCAGGACTGTCGAAGCACAGAAACCAAGCCAAAAATCTGGTCCATTGCTCACACAGTGTCTTCGGATGTCAGCTTACAGCCAGAATACCCTCCCTGTATGCTGTCATTGACGGGGTCCTCCTCTCCTGTGTACCAGTCAAATATGGGGTTCACTAAGGCAGACAGGCAACAGGAATCACCAGTCACCACACTCAGAGAATGGGTGGATGGAGTTTTTCATGGTCCCCCTTTCCAACAGCCTAAACCAACTGAGGTGTGGAAAGGTTTAAGTGATGCTGTGATAGACAGCACAAAACCTGGACAAGCCTTTGAAACTGTTAGGTCTATGTCATCTTTGTAGTCCAACCAACACATTATCAACAGAATGCTTCAAAGACTACTGGACTTACAGCAAAAAGTCTAAATTTTGTTGTTGTGACTTGACCAACTGACCAATCGCTAAGCTACTGTCAACGTTTCCATTCTTGCATAACCCATTATGCAGTATACATTGATGACAATGGCTTATTTATGCTTCAGATTTTTTGTCATTTTTGAAACAGAGGGTTTTCAGACAGAGGTAGACGAATGCAGACGTCTTATTTCCTGCTTTCCTCTCTGGATGTTGGCAGCAGATTTAATTAGCTCTAGCTACTTTGCTAATTAAGTTACCATTAACCCCTTGAATTAGAGAAAAACAACAACTCTGTCTAATTTTTTAATATGCACTTGATGGCAACATATATGCTATTGAAATAATGCAGTTTAGGTTAGTTGATGATGTGCGCATTGGCTATGGAAGTAGTTCTGGGTTACTGTATGCTAGTTGATTGGATATGCTAAAATTGCAACTTACATTATAGCAGATACACACTGTAAAATCGATTCCCTAGACTTTTCCTGCTTTGTTTTTGCAAAGGCCTAACACAGGCACCAGCTCTTTAATTGCAGATTATCACTCTTCATACATTCCTATGTGCACTGCTTCAGCATATGGAGAAATCCAAAGACTGACAGACCTGGTTTGCATAGTTACAGTTCCTAAGCTGTTATTGGTTATATGTTTGCTGGGCTGTGGGTTTACTGAATGGTCAATTAAAAATGTATGATCCTACTTGGACATTTTTATACGGATCACACATATGTGCCTCCATTAATGGTCAAATGTGAGCAAACAACTGTCACTATACACATCATTGCAGCAAAGCTGTGCAGTTCACACAACTGAAAATGTACAGTATTGTACACTTGCACTATAGCTTGCACATGCATTGAGTCACAAAAATAAAAAGTGTATTCTGTAGCATGGCAAAGTTCTCTCAGTGTGCCCTTGCATTAGCTGTCCACTAGCAGTATCAGTTTAGGTGATTTAAATCCTGCTCAGGAATTGTGGAATATACTTTTGTAGCTTTGTATGTGTGTGCAGAAATGTTTGTGTGCGTGTGTGAGGGTGTGTGTGTGTGTGTGTGTGTGTGTGTTTTGAAAGGGTGAAAGGGGGGAAGTGGGTGGTATTCAGCCGTGACTAATGGAAACACACAGAGGAGGGTACTGCTAAATTGTTAAATCGATGCCACTTCCACCTCAGCTCCAGATATAGCTGCAATCATCGATGCGTCCCTTTTCATTAGGCGGATTTTGACTTTGTCAACCTGAGACTGCAAGACTTGCAAAACGTTTCATAAACCCCCTTAAGTAACTTTAAGTCACACATTTTTATCCACATTGATGAGTTTGTATACAAACAATAATAATCAGCACAACTGAAATAAAGAGAAAAAAATAAGGCTGGAATAATCAGGCCTAAATGTTTTATAAAAAAATACTTTTCCATCAGCCTTAATTATTAAAGAAAACAACATAAATTTAGCATGGAAAACATTTACATCAACACTTTATAAAACAAAAGCCCAACAAGAAACAGTGAGAAGTTTGTTTTTTTTTTTACGCCCTGTCCTTCTCCTCCTTCTGTTTTCGATTTAGGAACAGTGATAAAGTATTTATCAGAACAGAGGAGGGATCTGCCTGGGCTTTGTATGGAATTAACCATTTCAGATTAAATAATTCAGGATGAATTCAACCGAGAATTTCATTCTGTTTCTGCCTCATAAATAAATAAGATTTAAGATGATAAATAATGACATCTGACTTCTTATTTCTGTGAAGTTTTTCTACTTCCACTCGTTGTCAGACGGGATCTCATTGTGGTAGGCTGAAAAAACTATATATATATATATATATATATATATATGTGTGTGTGTGTGTGTGTGTGTGTGTGTATATATATATGTTTTGCTCAAATTTTCTAAATTTAATGCACTACAACTAGTACAATTTTGTTTCTTTTTAGAAAATCTTGGTGTAGATTTGACTTCAAAAGAAGAGGAGGTGGTGTCATTCAATAAATAGGATGGCAGTCAGATAAAAGGGTGGCTCAGATATAAGGTTATGTGTGTTTAAGACATGTCTTTTGTTAGGCTGGGGAAAACTGAAAAACACACTGTAAAGTTAAACATTAATTTCATTCAAATTGTGAAAACCCATTTCTTCCAGCATTTTACTATTTTCTATTTGTTTTATTTCCAGAGAGAAATCTGTGTGGCTGTGTTTCATAATGAATTATTCCAAGCTGTAACTTTTCATCTAATCAATTTAATCAATAATCCCTCAGAACTATTTGTTCGATTCCATCCATTCTGAGCCAATCCCAGGTAGAGACAAACACTCACATTCACACCTGCAGCCAGTGTACAGGCACCAGTCGTGTTTGTTTGCATGTGCACCCAGAAGAACATGTTAGCTCCACAGAGAAAAGGGCCCAGTCATCTGGCAAGTTTGAATCCAGAATCTTCTGTCTGAATTAGTCAAAGCAAACTACACTGAAAATTTGAGCCTGTAATTACTGACTTTTTTGGTAACAGCAGCATAACGGAGCTGACTTAAAGACAGTGGACTTGTTAGCACACAATTGTTAAAGTACAGATCGAGCAGACATGAAGGGATGTCAGCATTATGTTGAAGTTGTTGACAGTATAAATCTCTGTATAGCTGAGAAGCACTGCAGTTGGCCATTGCAGGTTTATCATTATAAACAAGCTTTGTAATTTACAGATAGTAACTTGTTAGTATAAAAATATTGATTTTAGGTACTTTATGAAAACTGTGAAATTTTCTGTGTAGAAAGTGATTACAGTATCTCACTCTGTTGACAGAAGACGCCGTTGCTAACTTAACTCTGCAGTTTAATGCTACATATTTTCAAATCTTAGCATAATTTAACCTAAACTTCAAAAAAACTATGTTTGACTATTAAATTATTAAAATACACTACAACCTATCCCTGATGATTTCTCACAGAGAAGGTGTAAAGAGTGTGAACTTAAACCACTTTTAACAGGTACAGTTCTGATACAAAATACTGCCAAAACTAAGAATATAACACATTCTGGCATGTAATTTACATTTTTCTCTTGTGACTCTTGTGAGATCTCCCCACAATCATCTCTCTCACTTCCCTTTTTCACACTCGCTATCTTACTCCACTGAACTCTCACACTTTTCTCCCTTTACTCCTGCAGCCAGCACCCAGCTTCCCTTCCCTGACCCACACCCCTCCCCTCTCTTACCCGTCTTTACTTCCACTCAGCAGCCAGCCTGACACGAAGGCCTGCTCCCTGGGCCATATAATGTGATTAAGCCTCACTGTGTTGCTGTACAAGTCAGGGAATGTTAGACTCACTGTTTACTTGTCTGGCTCATACAAGCAGGAGTTACTTAAAAGGAAGATGGGACAATTGGCACAGAGATGATTGGCAAAGCACTTGTTTTATGCATGTAATTAATCCATAAACGTTTCTTTATATCAGACCAGCTTTTAGAAATGTTCTTATTGTTTTTCTCCACACACTTTGACCCTTTTTTCTGACTTCTTCTTTTAAATTTTCAGTTCAAATGTCTGCACAGGGGGTATTGACAACTTCAAATTACTCCTCTCTGCACCTTCTGTCTGACACCTATTTCCTTTCAACGCTGTCTGTGTCTCTGTCGCATACTCAAACACACAGCCACACACACACACACACACTCACTGACACACAGTTCAGAGTCTCTTGCGTCTTGTCACACACACTTTGGTTTTCTGGGACTATCAAAGTGCTGAGTGCAAACTCTCTCCTCCAAAAACTGTCACATGTCGCCAGAGGTGTCTCGCTCCCTGCAGTAACCCTCTGAGCTCCTGGCACGAGAACAAGTCATTATTTCCACGGTAAAGGTCAGAAACTCTGTCACCTGACTCTAAAGTGTAGCTGAGTGGAGTCGTCATGATACAATGACCAAAGGTCAGTTTTCTGTTTTGCCTCTCATATAGTCAGTATGGATGTGAGGAGGATGTCCTGCTCCCAGATCTGCCTATGAGCCCCTTTTGTTCACTGTGGCTTCAAGACACGCAGGTTCAGATAATTGGCTGCAGGGAGCTCCATAATGAGCCTCGGGGTCTGTAATGTGACACATCTTCAAGGAGAAATATTTTAATAGGGCAATTACAGTGACGAAGAGGATGTTTTGTGTAGAGCAAGTGATTGTTGTGGAGGGGGCGCTGTGTTAAGGAATTCAGTGGCATTTAAGTCCATTATCTATTGTGTGGCTTAGTGGTGGAATTTTCAATATGATTACAATCTCGTTTTGGCTTATCTTTGTCTGGATGGTCTGACCCAATAGTGCAGGTCACATTATCCCTGAGTTGTATTTGCAGGTACTAAATACTATGCAGAAATAAGGTGAATGACTGGAGGAAGCAATAGCACCCTCTGGTTAAACTAACAGTTTAAAGTGAAACCATGAATGAGCCCATCTACATATTGCTTCAGTCCAACTTTATGGAGCTACTTAATAAACATGATGTTAAAGTATATTTTATTGTGCTGGGTGAGGCATTTAAGAGCTTGAAATAATTAAGAGTTGGAGTTAAATCCAGCACAAATATGCACTGCTGTTTAATTCAGTACAATTCATATGCTCAGTTTCATTTCAACATTTTGCCCCTGGCAATGCCTCAAACTCAACCAACCACCACCTCTGAACCACTCTGACTTATCAACCGCAAGACCAACCAGTCAGCGCTTTGACACTGACCCAGCTCGCCTGCCTCAGTTTAACAAAGCACCTCTCTCCCCTTCAATCATCCAAAGTGGTCTGACTATAGATGAGGTTAACTACAGAATAAGCCTCACTTCCAGGAGTCACCAGAGCCAATTATATCAGCCTGACTACTCAACCTGAGCTCCATGGTGTGGAAAATGCAGTTCCACTGGCTGCATCACTGGGGACAGAACAGGCTAGTGCTGTCTGGATCCCGAGCCAAGCACAGGCCAATTTGGCATGCAGAGGTCTATGGAGAATAGGCCTGATGAAATATATATATGATCTTCTTCAAACATGTATTGTTCCGCGCTGCTGTGTCTTATCAGGCTGGCTCCCTCCTGATGTCTTCCAAGTTTGGCAGACCGAGACAATGCGGCACAGACTGTGTGTGGGTGGGGGGTGGGGGATGCGATGCACAAGGAATGCTAAGGTTATCTCAGTGCATCTGATTACAAACATAAGCAATCAGCTATTCACACAGGATAGAAAATATATCATGAGCAGATGACAATATTCTCACTGTATATAGGAACATTTATCACCTGGATATTTATGACTCAAACTAATTCAGAGCTTTGCTACAAACAGAGCATTTAGTTTCACTTTCAAAAAAAAAAGGCTACTTTTGATCAATTCTATGAGAAACGACACTTGGCTTTGATATCTGTACCACGGAGCCTTCACTACCTTGGTTTTCTCAGACTAAACATATATGTTGGACACTGCTGACCTCTACCTGACTCAGAGAGAACTGCATTCAGGTATTCATATTTCAAAATGGGTAATTTACACAGCATAAAAATTAAACTAGTGCATGAGCAGTTGGTCCTAAAACTTGTGTGGGGACATTTTTTCTTCTGCACTGTCAAATTACCCTAATTTCTGTCATTTACCAAAGTGTTGCTGTGGCAGTCCAAAACTGGTCTGCACTGAGGGGAAAAATTAACAGCCAAATGAGGTCCTGTTCTAGAGTATGTTTTACCCTTTAGTACCACAATGAACTGGAATGACTTTGAAACCAGTCCCAGTTTAGACTTAAACTCCACAGAACTGTGGAAAGATTTGAGGATAAGATTCACTGATGCTTCCAGTCTCATTGAGATTGACAGAATCTGGAAGAAAAGGATAAATTGCTCAAATTGCTCAAATTTAGATGTCTAGGCTTACAGAAACGTACTCAAGAGGGCTCAAAGCTGTAATTGCTACAAAGTATTGAATTAAGGTTTAAATGTTTTTGTAAATGACAAATTTCAATATTTTATTTATAGTAAACTGGCAAAAAAAACTTTTCACTTTGTCATTATGGGTTACTGAGTGTAGACTGACATGCAAAATGGCATGTATCCATTTCAATTTACAACACAAACTGAAGAGAGTGAAAAGCTCTGAATACTTTCTGAAATCACATCAGTTATGGGAAACACATTGTAACACTGATTTTAACAGATTTCATTAAGCAGAATATTAATACACAGACAAGGTATAATTTATTAACTAATATGACAATTTATACAGAGAAGCAAAGAGTATATGTTTCAGTGATGGTGCTTCTGTTTGAACTGTAATCCACAGTAGCCACATGTGCCCACTTTTGTGTCTTTATCCTTAAGGCAGAAACAAAGAATTGTAGAGTTAGTATCAACAAAGTGATGACAGATATACTAGAAAATGGTATACATGTAATTTAGACCTTTAGTTCAGAGTATAACCAAAATCCATGTTCACATAAATCAAATGGTACAATTCAGCTACAACACTGTCTCTTTGTTTCCTTATTCACTCATTCAGGAAATGTATGTGTGGAAAGGTGGTGCAGTAAACTGGTTTCTGAGAGGTTCTGGAAATGCAAACTCCAGTTTACCTAACTGGATGTTTTCAGTGGTCAAGGATGAGATTTGTTCTTGAGAGTACACTGTCCCCTTTGATTTGATATGTTATGGGATGTTTCACCGGTCAAAAAATGTCTACATCTTAAAGTGAACCAGATAGCTCACAATAAACCTGAGACACATAAACACGTACACAGTAATAACTACTGTTCTCATGCTATAGCGCGGTTCTAGTGATTGATGAATGCAGCAGGGGGAAGCTGGCCCAATCACAGTTTGACAAACTGCAGAAATAACTTTAGTGTGCAGGCCCTTACCAGGTTAATGTAGACTTTGGGATGGCCCAGAGCTCCTCCACCTCCATCACAGGACACAACTCTGGACTCAATTTCAGTCACCGGCTCCTCTGCCACCAACTTGATGGCAAAGTTTTTATTCACCTTGGCATATAAATGGGATTTCTGTCACTGTCAGTGTAGTAAAAGAGGTAAGCAACTCTGTGTTTTAACTAAAATGAGACACGGTAAGCTGGTTACAAAGTTTTTATGATCCAGATGCTCTAGTAGCATTTTCATTTTAGAACGATAAGAAATTTGTGGTGAACCTACTTTAATGTAATAATTGTGATTTGGGTTCATGGTGAGACGAGGAAGACAAATGGATTTAAGAACAACATTTCTTAGCAGGAGTATTGGCCATACACTGAGCTTTATTAGGTTTATATCGTATTGTTTTTGGGGCACCTTACCTCTTTCTGCCTACCAACGAATCTGGCTCTCCTTGGATCCCTTTCGTCAAACACCTGAGAGACAAATATCAACTTCACGTCCAACGTCAAAACAGGCACACAGTCCTATTTTAGATTTGGGTTCTGCCATTGTTAGCTAACGACTAAATGCATCAGCTGTCTGAATACTACCCGCCCACAGTTATTCCACTGTAAATTAAATGTTTATAGCCAAGTCATATGGACTGTCCGATAATGAACCCACTCGCTACACTGACACAGGCTAACTATAGCTAACGTTGTTATGCTAATTCCAGAAAGCCGAGAAGAATCGGCTCTAAGCTTACCTGGCCGGTGTGAGTGATTTCCTCTCCAGTACTGGCAACCTGTACGCTGTAGCGGTGAACAAGCAGAGCGGACAACCTTAGAGGTGAAACAAGCACCTTAGCATTTTTACTGAAGGACACAAATCTGCCCGCTACGGCCGCCATGTTTACAACAACCCGATTTCCCAAGCTGCATTGCCTCACTCCAACAGGTTTGAATTGCTGCCCCGAATTTTGTCTCTCAGTGTCTGCACTTCTTACATGCCAAACCCAACAATACTAACATTTTTAGGTGTGTGCTATATAACATGTGACATAACACTACAGTCATGGTGCAGTCGGAGTCTTCGAATAGCCATTGATGTAAGACTTTGTGGAGAGACAGGCAGGAAAGCAGGCTGCCAGGCTAAACTGGGGGAAAAGTGTCCATGTTGTACCGGAAGCTGCTGTATCTAACTAGCAAGAGGAGCGTGGCGGTCGTGGCGAGTCAAACTCAATATCCAGGGATATAATCCCTGTTTTAGGGCAACGAAGAGTTTCTCAAAGGTTTGTGTGCATGCTTTGTTCCTGTGTTATCACTGCGTTGTGTCGGGGTCTAATTTGTTGGCTGTGTTTATGTGTTGTCCGTATGTGGCGTGTGCATGCTACGTACAGCGGCGCCTACTGTAGTAATATTAGTCAGCTGCATGTTTTACAGATACAAATATCTTTTTTAGAAAACCAACACACGCCAGGTTTTGTATGCTGTTGTATTAGCTACGTATATTAGGAAGCTGTCTACATAGATCACTGTCTGAGGGAAAAGTAAGAATTTGAACGGGATGTTTAAGTAGGTAAGTAGGGGCATTCATTATTACTTTGTCTTAAATACGTTTTTTAATGCATCCTTAAAAAGTGCCACACTATAGTACAAAATATGATATTAATCATACCCATACTAAACTCTTATGTCATTGAAGTGTCTGCCTCCATAGTCTGTCTACATTTCACATCTATAATTGTAAATCCATAATGTCTGTCTGCCCCTCTCTGCAGTCTTTGACCATGGCACCTCTCCTGTTAAAGCACCTGGCCACCTCCCTGACTCGCCAAGTGGCCCAGATGAGCCGCTGTAGTCTGACCTTCTCCTCACCGGCAACTAGTGTCTACAGATGTCTCTACACCCTCACCACAGCTCCTCACAAACTGCTCCTTTCATCAGCCACAATCAGCTCTTTCCAACCCTCTTCATCTGGCTCCTCTGTTCAGTGTGGACCATCTCTAACGGGACAGTGCCAGCATCTGCCTTGCATCCAGTCCTCTGCAGGAATGAAAACCAAGACCTCCCTGAAGAGGCGCTGCAAAGACTGTTTCTTTGTCCGACGTAGGGGGCATTTGTTTGTGTTCTGCAAGACAAATCCAAGACACAAGCAGAGGCAGGGCTAAAATGTGTCATGCTGAAGTATTTAGGAAACTGATTTGAGTCTGCAGATATTTACAGGAACTGTGCTGTTATAATAAATTGTTTGAGGAATGTTTATAGCTCTTTTCAGACTTCCTCTCTTTCCTCTTTAACAGTGATGGCCAGACATACATAATCTTTTCACATGAAATAACTCACATACATCTTCCTGATAAACATAATTCTCTTTAACCTCCACGAAATGTTATATGGTTAATAAACAGTTTTAGTTAAACTTCCAAAATAGTTTCTCCATGGACAGTCACAGGGTAAATTATTTTTTATTTTAACTAATTAAAACAATCCTGGGCAGCATGATGGGGTAGTGGTTAGCACTGTTGTCTCACAGCAAGAAGGTCATGGGTTCGCCTTTCTGTGTGGAGTTTACATGTTCTCCCTGTCCTTGGGAGGACATGTAAACTCTGCTACATGTAAACCCTGTCTTTGACTCTAAATTGCCCATAGGAGTGAGTGTGAGTGTGTGAGGTTGTTTGTCTCTATGTGGCCCTGTGATGGACCGGTGACCTGTCCAGGGTGTACCCCTGCCTTTCACCCAAAGAGAGCTGGGATAGGCTCCAGCAGATCCCCGTGACCCTAAATAGGAGTAAATGGGTATAGATGATGGATGGATAAAACCTACTTTTCATACTTCATAACAAATTACACCATAGTCATTTGATTATACCTAAAATCTTTCAGCAAATGAAACCCTGAGCTTCCTAAAATTCTTAGAGTAATTCTTTTTTCTTCTCATCCATATGAGAAAAAAAGAACATGGATCTAAAAATTTACCACACAAAACGTTTGTTTTTTCTTAGATTCCTTTTCTTTATTCTTCCACATGAGGGAGCCAGAGTCTTTGTTCAACAAATGCAGGATCCAACCTGCTGTGTAAAACACTCCGTCACTTAGGGTCCCTTGCTGTAAGCAGTGTTAGCTTTTTTAAGGTTGTGCCAGTCATTCCATGATTCCTACAAATCAGTTAATACAAGTGTCCTTGCAAAACTCTGAACACTGAACAGACTTGAATGGTCTTTTTTGGAAGGCCATGTGATGCACACAACAGTATTGAGAGACTGTAGCATGGAAAATGGACAGCCTCAGACACCTACCTGTCATGGAAACCAGTATTGATGGGCAAACATTGAGCCTATGGCTGATGATTGGATGGTTCTGTTAAAGTTTAATATTTACAGATGGAGGAACAAGCAACAGCAGGACCTTTGTGTGCACACCTATACAATATTACTTCAGCCATAAATGTGTGGCTCCAAACATACACATCCTACATTCAGCAGCTCAGTGCGGTACTGTAGTGAAGGGCGTCAGCAGGTAGGACTACTTTTACAGTTAAAATTCCCAGATATTTGTTGAGCTTCAGAATATCAAAATGAAGACAAACATATTTAATATGGACTAGATAAACCACTCAGCACCAGACCACAATGTAGCTCAGCCAAATGTGGCTTTGGGACATAAGGTCTGTGTAAAGAAGGAAGTTCGACTTCATATAGATGCCAAATCTCATTAAACATCTAAAACATGCATTACACAGAATTCTTCTCATCTCATCAGTGGGTTTTGTGTAATTGTGTCTGTAATTTTCTCTTAGAAATGCTCTGACAGTCTCAAATGCCCACATTACTACACAAGGTTAGCATGTTTATAAAAGCATGAGATTAGATTTCTTCGTAGAAGTCGCACATTTCACCTCTTGTGCCAAACACTCACAATGTAGTATTTTACAGTCACTTTCCATGACCGCTTTGATTTTGTGACATGCGTGTGTATTCCTATTCCTCCAGGTTTCTAGAGTTGTCCACCCCCTTCAAAGTAAAAGCTGATGTATCTTATGGCACGTTTAATAGTAATGTAGTAATATCAGGTTTAACATTACATGAATGGTACCGTTCCGTGAAAATATGACAATGAAAAAGGCAGACATGCTTTTTGGCAATTTCTACACCAGAATAACACGTTTTTCCTTTTTACTGGAACATTAAGGCAATATACTATTATCAATAATACATAAAAACGTGAAGCTGTAGGACATTTATTTTGAATGAGGTGACCGGAAGTCGTTTGATCAGGTTTGCTCAGGGCACAACATCTGCGTCTCCAGAGGAGGCAGGGCTGAGGACTGAGGAGCTAGATATTCCACTAAGCACGGGACACAACGAATTAGTGTCACGGCACATTTTGGCCACGACGTTTCTGTTTTTGTTTTCTGAGTATCACTTTGTCAGCAATGAAGCCGTCAAACAGTCGTGTCTCCAGAGTGGACAGAAACCCTTTCTCCCACGAGCTGAATTTCACCGCTGCAGAAAAAATAAGGGTGAGCCAATTAAAGTAATGAAAGATACGTATTTAAGTATCCTGCCTAATGTGGTGTGTATTTAATGAACCGACCGCACCTTAACTTTAATCGGTTGACAGACGTTGGAGTCACGTGGGCCAGTACCAGCCTGACCTGTATGACAACAGCTCGAGGGGGAAAATAGTTTCAATTAATAACTGTGTAGCTCTCAGAGTCGCTGTCGGTATCCACAGAGAACAGCAGTAGTTTGACAACTCGTGCAGATTTAGGAAGAAAAAATAATGTAACTTTTATTTATTTATTTATTTGAACTTTTTTGTCATCTGTTAATGTAACTGCATTGTTGCCCTGTTTTCTCCATTGTGAGTGTGTTATCTGAGACTTGTGGTGTCATTATGGGACCAGCCACTACCCCGTATTTTCCTGGATGTTTGTGAACAACCAGGGTTGAATCTTAATTGACCAAGTTTGCATGTCAGAAATTTGCATTTGATTTTAAACTACACACCTGCTGACAGTGGAAGTGCTTCTACAAAATGTACTCCAAACAACTGAAGCCCATACAGTTTTTTTTTTTTGTGCTACTCACCTTGTCGTACTGACACATCCTGGTAACATTTGCCTAACCTCCTCCTCCATATCTGTCAGTCTACACTTCTCTATCTCTAGAAGTTAGTTTTGAATCATACGATTGAATATTCACACATGCACACAGTGTTTACATCTGGGTGTTAGCATAGGGAGTAAACAAGTGTACAGCTTCTTGTGTGATCAGGTAGTCCTCATTAGAATGGATCAGTTTCCAGGATGGCACAGCAAGCGTGAGTTGGTCCAGTTAGGGATTCTCTATGTGGGAAGGCCACCGAGAATCATACTCACATAATGTGTAACACATTTGAAGAGGTTGTTGAGGCAAAATATGTGCTCTGGGCCAAGCATGAATATGGAAGTGGTTACTAAGATAATATTGTGGTTCCTCTACAGTTGGACAAGTATGGCTGCACCTTAAATCAACCACTGAAATCAGTACAACCTCTCTGGTGGTGGACAGCAGTTAGACTGAAATGCCTCCTCATCAATCAACTAATTCATCAGTGGTCGTTTATTCTATCCTGCACTCATGGTGATGATAGAGACTGAGCAAAATGATGGAATTCTATCACCTATTAGCGGTTAATTTATTTATTTTCAAAACAAATAATCTTCATTAATTTAAAACATATCCAGAGGAAACCTCTGAAAATGACCAAAGTGCAGCAAGTAAGAAAATACTTTTGCCTCTATATTTCTTTTCTTCTTTTTTTTCCTTTTAAATGCACACACCACATCAGGTCATTTCCCCCACAGTCCCAGTGGCCTGTTTTGCCTATTTTGATTCAAAGCAAGGCATATGAAGTACATATATACATATACATACAGTGGGTATGGAAAGTATTCAGACCCCTTTAAATTTTTCACTCTTTGTGTCATTGCAGCCATTTGCCAAAATCAAAAAAGTTCATTTTATTTCTCATTAATGTACACTCAGCACCCCATCTTGACAGAAAAAAAACAGAAATGTAGAAATTTTTGCAAATTTATTAAAAAAGAAAAACTGAAATATCACATGGTCATAAGTATTCAGACCCTGTGCTCAGTATTGAGTAGAAGCACCCTTTTGAGCTAGTGCAGCCATGAGTCTTCTTGGGAATGATGCAACAAGTTTTTCACACCTGGATTTGGGGATCCTCTGCCATTCTTCCTTGCAGATCCTCTCCAGTTCTGTCAGGTTGGATGGTGAACGTTGGTGGACAGCCATTTTCAGGTCTCTCCAGAGATGCTCAATTGGGTTTAGGTCAGGGCTCTGGCGGGGCCAGTCAAGAACGGTCACAGAGTTGTTCCGAAGCCACTCCTTTGTTATTTTAGCTGTGTGCTTAGGGTCACTGTCCTGTTGAAAGGTGAACCTTCGGCCCAGTCTGAGGTCCTGAGCACTCTGGAAGAGGTTTTCTTCCAGGATATCCCTGTACTTGGCCGCATTCATCTTTCCTTCAATTGCAACCAGTCGTCCTGTCCCTGCAGCTGAAAAACACCCCCACAACAATGATGCTCCCACCACCATGTTTCACTGTAGGGATTGTATTGGACAGGTGATGAGCAGTGCCTGGTTTTCTCCACACATACCGCTTAGAATTAACGCCAATCATCAGACCAGAGAATCTTATTTCTCATAGTCTGGGAGTCCTTCATGTGGTTTTTGGCAAACTCTATGCGGGCTTTCATGTGTCTTGCACTGAGGAGAGGCTTCCGTCGGGCCCCTCTGCCATAAAGCCCCAACTGGTGGAGGGCTGCAGTGATAGTTGACTTTGTGGAACTTTCTCCCATCTCCCTACAGCATCTCTGGAGCTCAGCCACAGTGATCTTTGGGTTCTTCTTTACCTCTCACACCAAGGCTCTTCGCCCACGATCGCTCAGTTTGGCTGGACGGCCAGGTCTAGGAAGAGTTCTGGTCGTCCCAAACTTTTTCCATTTGAGGATTATGGAGGCCACTGTGCTCTTAGGAACCTGGAGTGCTGCAGAAATTCTTTTGTTACCTTGGCCAGATCTGTGCCTTGCCACAATTCTGTCTCTGAGCTCCTTGGGCAGTTCCTTCGACCTCATGATTCTCATTTGCTCTGACATGCACTGTGAGCTGTAAGGTCTTATATAGACAGGGGTGTGCCTTTCCTAATCAAGTCCAATCAGTTTAATTAAACACAGCTGGACTCCAATGAAGGAGCAGAACCATCTCAAGGAGGATCAGAAGAAATGGACAGCATGTGAGTTAAATATGAGTGTCACTGCAAAGGGTCTGAATACTTATGACCATGTGATATTTCAGTTTTTCTTTTTTAATAAATTTGCAAAAATTTCTACATTTCTGTTTTTTTCTGTCAAGATGGGGTGCTGAGTGTACATTAATGAGAAATAACATGAACTTTTTTGATTTTGGCAAATGGCTGCAATGACACAAAGAGTGAAAAATTTAAAGGGGTCTGAATACTTTCCGTACCCACTGTGTGTATATATATATATATGTATATATATACTATATAGTGAGAGGTAAGAGAGAGAGAGTTTTTTTTCCCCCTCCCTGTACTGTTTTGTTGTATGAATGCACATATCTTGGATATGTTTTTCACTAAAGCTTGTAGTACTTGCTAGTAGTACTGGTGTGTATATGCCAGATGACTGCAGTAGACCAATGAATGTAAGCTGGATCATGCGTGTCTCAATCAGGTGTGTTTTTCACATGTGTGGACTTGCACACAGTCTCACATAAACAAATACAAGCTCTGGCTTTAGATCTATATGACAACATAACATGCACATTTTTGAAGATGTGTGTTTTACTTTTGAATTTATGGGTTTGTTTAAGTCAGTGTGCATACATGCATTCCTCCCCCTGGCACCTGGTCTTCCTCGACTTGTTTTCAACTTCCAGCAAACCTGATCAGCAGCGATGTAGATCATCTAGGTCAGCAAGTGAAATGGCCACAGACAGACAGTAGCACTAATTCTAGCTGAGCCACACATTGCTGGACAGTGTGCATCATCAGACATGTCTGCCAATTCTCCATCACAACTAGACAAAATACTTTTGACATTCAATAGAGCAGTGTCCCAAGAGTGTATTGGGAACCTTCTCAAATACCAATAAATATCTTAAAAGACTGATATTTTTGGCCCTTTCAGTATTTCAGTTTAAGTATCTACTGTCAGCTACACATTTAAAATGTTTGCACACTATTTACCTCTTGTCAGATTAAATACCATAGCTGAGCTTTCCAGCATGTGTAACAGGTTCTACTACCTTTGGATTTGACCTTGTGTGCTCAGTTTCCCCTGCTTGTCTGTACTGCCTTTCTGACACACATCTTAAATCTGTCCACGAACAACATAATAACCTAGTAGGTCAGGCTGGTGCTGACTGGGTTCCCATCTGGAAATCAGACTACCCCTCACTCAGCTCGATGAAAACAATTAGCCAAGAGCAATTATCTCTCACTACAGGGCATAGAGCAGTTCAAAGTATGCTAGGCCACATTGCACAGGGGAGTGGTGTGTTATGTAGCCTGGCTGGAAAGGAAGGTGCACATAAGTAACTTTAATAATTTATTTTACACAATTAGGACTTGTTACAACAATTACTATTTTTATTAATAAAGGACTTAGTTTTCATTTTTCATCCATATCTATGAAACATCAGAAAACAGAACAAAAATGTCCATCACAAACCCAGAATCAAATGAGACATCAGTAAATATCTTGTTTTGTTTGACCAATAGTTTAAAATCATATCTTTTAATTTACTTTACCAGCAAAAGTAACAAATTCTCACGAGAAACAGGAGCCATCACATGCTTTCATAAAAATATGACTTTAGATCATATAAACAGTCGCCAGTTCACTTATACAAATTGCCTTATTTATTAATCTAATAATCATTTAACTCTAGTGTCAACACACTACATCTCTCCCAGTAGTAAGGTTGGAGCTGCTGGAGGAGTGATTCATAAAGTTGGTGGACTTGGGAGAGACAGATTTAAAAAATCAGAATTACAGTGACTGAGGTGGAGACACTGACTTTAAGCCTTTTTTAAGCTTCAAAAACAAAGGATCCTGTCATTCACATAATGCAACATAGTAGCATTTTTCATTAGACCTTCCCTACCTGGTAAACACACAC
The DNA here is from genome assembly GCF_900324485.2 of Mastacembelus armatus. Lineage (NCBI taxonomy): Eukaryota > Metazoa > Chordata > Actinopteri > Synbranchiformes > Mastacembelidae > Mastacembelus > Mastacembelus armatus. Next base: position 6,518,995 of record NC_046643.1, on the reverse strand, counting down.
AGTACCCTGCAGAGGCTTTAGGCACTTTAGTTTTAGATTCTCATCACACAACACCATCAGGTGTCTGATTGATCCCAAGTTCATTGTGCAGCCCACTGTGCAAAACAACAAAGACCATAAAGAATGCACTAGAATTCATGACAAACTATTTTCAGAGGCAAGAAGAACCAGGAAAGAATTTATTGTAATTGATGAATATAGTTTATAAGTCACTTTTATAATACCACATGATGCATGGCACAAATGAGACCAGCAGTGCAGAAGTGTATTTTTCACAGTATATTTCAAATCATCAACCATAGATGGGCAGGTAGTCTCATAAAAATCCGTCCCCTCTACCCTGCCCCAACTCATTCGCATGCGCCCCCCTGAGAAAATGTCAGCGGATCCTCCCAGATGGAGTCGTTAAGCTGTTGATGAGTGCACTGCATGTTGGGCATCAGGCATTGGGGGTTGTGGGGGTGGAAACTAGGAGAGGCCTTAAAGCATCATACAGTAAATCACCTCCATTACTGTTTATTTATTAATACAGCCCTGCAGTGTGCACCTGGGCTCCTCCAGAGAGAGAAACAGACAGGAAACAGAGAAAAGATGGTACAGGAAGGGAGGGAAGGGTTAGATATGATCCCCTAGACTGATGACAAAAACACATCAATGCATGCTAAGATGAAAAGAGCAGAACTGAGAGCAACATGATAAATGAAGGGACATGGATAAATAGCTGCAGGGAGTGTGAGATTGATGGATGGATAGTTGAGGAGACGAATTCCGCTGGGAATGGAGATAACCCTAAGGCAGGGTGGGAGGCTGATTTGAGGTGAATGAGGGAGCGCAATGAAAATGATGAAGAGATCGAGTGGGGGTCGGACAAGGGGGGAGGAAGGAAGGACCTTCAAATGTCACATAGTCTGAATATACACTGGAGGCCGTGACTCTGTGACCCTGTTAGTACACACACATACCAGATCTCTCTCATTACACAGTAGGAGAAATAGCATAATAGGTCAGTCAGCTGACTTCCCATTTCTGCTGTGGCACTCTGACTTCAATAAACTGCCTTCAGTTACAAGACCCTATACACTGCTGCCAGAGTTGGCCTGTGTTGCTTGTTTACTATTTAGACAGTAAAATCTCTGTTATGCCAAATCAAAAGACCTTGTCAGATACCAACAGTCAGCTTTACTGCCATTTCCATACATACAAACAAGGAGCCAAAGTCATTCCTGACAGACCTACAGCACACCACAGAACAGACACCAAGAACAAGTGCAAAACTTGTTGTGACTGAAAAAGGTGCAAAAATAACTGTAGACTAAAACCAAAAAATTGGGAAAACACATGCAAACACCACACAGCCTTAAGAGTAAAACTGAGTGCTCTTGAATTAGCAGCTACAACTTGGATATAATCAAGGTCTGTTTATTTCTCCCTGCTGATGCTGCTGTACCGCTCTCCTAGATAGACTGCTACAATCAGTACAGCGTCACATGTCCTCAACAGATATTATGGACCACCTTTTCACAATATAGAATTACACAGTGTTTGGACACAAAAGTGGAAGTGACTTATATGGCCAAGTATGGTGACCCGTACTCTGAATTTGTGCACTTGTACACAGGTGCGCACACACAGCAGTGAACACACACACCCGGAACAGTGGGCAGCCAATGCTGCGGCACCCAGGGAGCAGTTGGGGGTTCGGTGCCTTGCTCAAGGGTCTCGCCTCAGTCGTGGTATTGAAGGTGGACAGGGCACTGGCTATTCACTCTGTACCACCGACAATTCCTGTGACCTGAGACTCAAACCTGCAATTTTCAGGTTACAAGTCCGACTTCCATTAGGCCATGACTGCCCCAAGTCCAGGATTTGTGCACCATTCCTGATTGGAGGAACTAACAAGATTTTAGCCATGCTAGCAGCATGTCGCCAGGGATGGCAGTTTATGATGGAGTAAACTGTGGGTGGTACCATTTTAGTGTTAGTCAGCAGTGGCAATTCAAGGTTGGGGACAGAGAGATGTAATTTGCTACATGACCAGTAAGGGCAAAAAGTAAGGTCATGGATAGATTTGGAGACAATGGGCCCATGTGCACAGACATGTAAAAGGCCCCCCTCTCCTCAGAACAAGTCACCATCACATTTTTTACTCATTTTACATAGATCTGTAGTCATTTCCACTTATTTTACTTGTGTTCAATTTGGTCATTTTGCATATTTCTGTAGTTGTTTTTCTGTCTTTCAGTTTATTTTTAGTCATTTTTTTATAGTTTTGCAAAGTTAAAAAAACAATATTGGGGGGTGGGGGACACGAGAATAGTAACAATCATGCCGCAGGACAGTGAAACACATATAATACACACCTGCTTTGTGCCTTTCTTGGGGAATGAGAGGTTGTGTTGTAAATGAATGGTAGAGGAAATGCTGTACATAATGCATTGAAGTGGTATTGCGTAGATTTAGAGTATGAAGAGAGTGTTGTTATTGGACATATAAGCCAGTAGGCTCCAGGGGCATCTAATCAGGAAAGTGTGATCACAGGCCGACTGTCATGTGTGACAGATGGATGTTTGTTCCTTCCTGTAGACAGATGTAATGTGCGTCTCCTGCTCCTGACTATACAGGCATATCTGTTTCTCCTCTATAGGAACAAATAGGGAATCAGCTTGTGAACCCGCAGTGAAATGGTAACAGTGTGTCATATCTTCTTTTTTACCTTGCTCACATATTCTGTCTCCCTCGTTTTCTCTCTCTCTCTCTTTAGATAGGACTGATGTCAGTTACAGTGTTTCCTGTGCGGCTGCTGCTGTTGTCCTTCCTAATGCTGCTGGCGTGGCCCTTTGCCTTCACAGCCTCTCTGGGACGTTCTCAGTTTGTCATTGAACCACAGTCCTGGTGGAGGAGGTGTGTGCAGAAATATTTGATTACTCAGAATGTGTGAAACCTGTAGCATCAAGGGCATATGAACCTATTCAAGTGAGAGTGAGAATGATAAGGTTAAAGCAGGTAGACACAGCTACATACAGTGGGAGGGTGAAATCATAAACATTTGCGACCCGAGTGTAAGTTGGGAACTGAAGGTGAGCAAGGAACATGTTTGTCCAGTCCACACCCTGGACAAAACTTTTAAAAAAGTTAAATTGTATCAACTGTCTGTACAACCTTTACCAGATTTATAGACCTGTGTTTACGAGTGATCATGCGAGCCATGTGGTTTTGTGGAGGTTTCCACTGGATCAAGGTAAAAGGAGAACGTGCTGCAGCCTCTGAAGTTCCCATCCTTACCGTGGCGCCACACTCTTCCTACTTTGATGCCATCCCAGTCACCATGACCATGTGCTCCATAGTCACCAATCTGGAAAACAGGAGCATTCCTGTCTGGGGCAGTGAGTTAAACTTCCATCAGCTCTACAACCCACAGATTTACAAAAACTCTTAAAACTAATAGTGCAGTTATATGGCATCCATAAAAACATACAGCATATTTTCAGGTTCATGTACATTTCTGCCATGCAGTGTAAAATACTATGTAGAAATGACCAGACTGTAGTAGGAAAAGAATTGTAAAACTTTTATGAAAACTACATTAATTTTCTTTTTTTTAATGATTGAACTTCTCAGTGACTGTAGCATGTTGAATACCGGTAAGTAAATTCAAATGGTGAAGTTGAATTTACTAGTCTGACTAGTCTGTTTTAAAAAGTCTGGTGTTCTTTATATCCAATTCAATGTAAATAATGGTACTTACAAATCTGTTTTTTTTATTGGTAATTTTTTTTTAATTTATGTATTTATTGTAAGTCTTAATGTAAATTAAGAGACTATTTGTACTACCATTTTATTAGCTTTATTCTGTAGTTGACATGTGGTGAATATTAACTTCACTAGTCATTTTGGCTTTGTTCCTTGTTTTGACATATGGTTAAAATCTACATCTTTATCATCCTTCCAGCTCTGATCAGCTACATCCGGCCAGTTTTTGTGTTTCGGGCAGACCAGGACTCCAGAAGGAAAACTGTAGAGGAAATTAAACGGAGAGCACAATCGGGAGGGAAGTGGCCTCAGGTAACATATTGCAATATGGGGCATAAACACACACGCACACTAGGAATAAATACTGCAGAGAGAGAGAGAGCCACATACAGTTTAAGGCCAAAATTAAAAGAATGAATGTCTGAATAAATGAATAAAAGCCAAAAGCATTTATTTGTTTTTGTTGTGTGTGTATACGTGTGCGTGGGCGTGCGCACACCTGCACCCTAATATGTATGTGTTTGTTTCAGATCATGATATTCTCAGAGGGAACGTGCACCAACAGGTCGGGTCTTATCTTATTCAAAGCTGGTATGTGTTCAGTCCACTTCCTCCTTTAAGCTGATAAAAGAATGATAAACAAAATAATTGTTTGTGTGTGTTTCTCTGGTTGTACAGCCAATTTTTTGCTCTGTTCCATTGTTGTGAGGGCATTTTGGCTGATCCTTCATAAAGTTTATGGTGATGTTTTAGGGTTCAGGTTAGAATTAGGTTAGGTATGTAGCTTGGATAGTTAAGGTAATGTCCTCACAGCCATAGTCAAATTAAAGTTGGTGTTAGAAACAATACCACCTAGTCCAGACATCCATCTCCCCAGTCCATTCTTGAAGGAGTCCAAGGCCTTTCCAGGCCAGATGAGAAACGTTATTTCCCAAGCTGGAAAAGCTTCAATGGGAGCCACCCTGGAGGCATCCTGATCAGACACCAGAACTCTCTCTATTGGCTCGTTTTAATGTGAATGAGCGGCAGCTCTACTTTTAGCCCCCTCCGGGTATCTGAACACTCCTGAACACATCCTGTGTAGATGCAGATGATGCACTGAAAGTGCTGCTGTTAATGTGCTGCTTGCACTACCTCATGGTGTTAGTTGTGTTCAACCTCCACATACTGTAACTTGTTTTGTATGTGCTCGCAGACAAACACAGATTCATACATGTTTAACACAGCAGCCACATGATGACATATTTTTTAAGCTGATAGTCTTTAATGTGTGTTTAGGTTATGAAACCAGTGTAATTTGCTTAGCTGGTACAGCTTCAAACTTGTCAGCTACTTTTACTCAATAGTGCAAATCATAATTCAGGAACGGTATTTAGTTGTGGCTCTTGGCCATTTCAAGGCAGGGTTGTGTTGTAAGTTTATTAAGGGCCTGTGTGTGATTACTTTATTCAGAATTCAATTCATTTAGTGTGCTCAGACATGTAAATGATTATTTATTCATGGAATTGGCTACAGAGCTGCCAATACCAGGTGTAGATGTCTGGGCAAGGTTCAGTGATTTGCTAAGACATAGGACGGTATGTGACTGCTGCACCCATCTTCTTTTTGGACTTGTTTTTCGCAACTCTCCTCTATGTGTTGTGTTGTCAGGCATTGTTTCCTGTCTTTTTGGTCTAATCCCCTTTGTTCCAGTCTGTAATTCTGTCATTCCCAGTAAGCCCTGCTGGTCATACTATGGCTTGCTTTGGTTGTGTGTCTTTGTCTGTGTCTGTGTATTTATCCAGCTTGATCTGTGTCCTGTGTGTCGCCGGTGCTGTGTGGATGTGTCAGCTGTAGTTATGTCAACTCACTGGCTCCCAGTACAACAGAGTGTGTGTGTCTGCGTGTTTTCATGCATGTGGTGCCACTTTTGCATCACATGCTGTGCAGACGCCACTGGCCTTTTTCTTATTTTTAAAACATTTAAAAATGTCACTTTAATCTTCATGTTAATGTGTAAGGTGAAAGGAATCACTTTTAGTGATGAAATGACAGAAAATGATCACAAGTCTAGTTTTCCTCAGCACTAATCTGCAGTTACATCAGTGACATTTCACTGATCATTTGGAGAAGCGAAAAACAATACTATAATAATAAAGAATAGTGGACTTGCAGTCAGCATGTGGACACATATATGACTCCAAATCAATGCTAATTGTCCTCAGGGTCCGCTGGATGTGTGCACTTTTCACTAATATGTTAACCATGTCAACCTAAAATTTGTTGCGCTGCCCCCAAGTGGCCAAAAACTAAATTAGTCCTTGAAGGTTTAAGATTTTTTTAAGCTTTATTCTCATATCTAATCTTGTTATCTTTATAGTAATCTATGCAGTAGCTTTATTCAGTTATAAATACTGTATGTAGCTTCTAATTGTAGCTTGTTTCTCTGCACCCTGCTAATAATTTATGTGGTTAGCACTGGTAAATTACTGGTAGTTTACTGTTCATTTACCACCTCCCTCCACTCTTTTTCAGGTGCTTTCATACCAGGGCTCCCAGTGCAACCAGTGGTGCTACGCTACCCAAACAAACTGGTAAATACCCCGCCGCTGCCCCGCTTGGTACACTTTCTTTTGATACCTGTTCAATAGACAGATGAACCTTAGACATACTGTAATTCTGGTTTAGCCGGACTCCACCCAAACACACTCTTTGTACTCACACCTATACATGATGACACACACCTTTGATGTAATGGTTCCATTCCCTCACATCAGTATGGGGTCGTCTTCTGTTAAGGATGATATTTCATCCCCCCCATTTTCGCTTGCCTGCTCACTCCCACAGACACACACGCCATGTCGCTCTCTCTGTACCTCTTCTCGCTCTCTCATCAATTATGCAATTGTTATTGCCTAGTATTTCGAGGAAGCTTTTGTCACTGTTTCCCCTTGTGTTGCGTGTTGTCACTGTGCTGACTTTAGTAACAATGTGGGCAGTTACGTGAGGCAGAAAACACAAACACTGCAATAACAGGGTGACCTGTCCTCAATTTAACAATTTAACTTTACTGAATCTGTACTTATACTCCACCAGATATGTTTTCATTCCATTATTGGCATCTGCTCATAGTGCTGTGGTGGACTTCTGCAGTTGGAAGTTGAAATAAGACTAAACCAACAACAACCAGCCACAAAATATGGACGCATATTATGCAATGTTAGTAAGCCAAATCAAAATGTATTCAAAAGTTGATAGCAGATGAAAGTGCCAAGAAGTAAATGTGATGTTATCTGAGTTGTCTTGGATTTATCTGTATGTTGTTTTACCACACTTGAGCTGTGTTCACACATGTAGTGTGATTTCCTTCCTTTCCTTACTTCCTTGCTTTGCATATTAAAAAATAAAAAAATTAAAAACCATAGTTGATTTTATATATATATATATATATATATATATATATCTTGTGCTTCAATGAAAAGTCCATTCCCACTGTATGCGTGCTGAAAGTTATAAGTTGGAAGTTTGGCAGTATTGACAACACAAAATCCTGCTTTTAAATTCATGTCCTGCACTGAGATTTAAGAGAGCACAGGAACTTTCCCTCCTTCAGTAGATGGAAGTGAAAAGAACTTCTGTTGTCATGTTTTGTGTTTGTTCTGAACCATTTCCTTTATTCTTCCTCTCCACAGGACACTGTTACATGGACATGGCAGGGTCCTGGAGCGTAAGTGTTGCCCTCTTTGTCTCCTATACAGCAGTACTTCATAGGTTACAAACTATCACACACAGTTTATACTGATCTGTGCTATGTATGTCATTTGAGCTGCTTTCCATTTAAAAGAACCATTGAAAGATGCTCTAGGGGAGACACCTTTTATGCCCACTGTTAACTCTTCTCTCCAACGTCCATCATGTTATTTTACTCCTCTTGTTTATTCATGCACAGACAAAGCCAAATATTCTGTCTTCTAGGTTCAAGATCCTATGGCTCACTCTGTGCCAACCTCATAATCCTATGGAGATAGAGGTGAGTGGTTGATTAAGCCAGAAGTCAGTAAAACTTTATGAATATGCATTTTTAATTCCAAATGTATTTTTCACTACACAATTTCACGACCACACAACAGGATTAAGTTCACATTCTCCCTTTCCTTAGTACTTGCCAATTTACACTCCATCAAATGAGGAGAAGGAAAACCCTGCCCTGTTTGCCAATAATGTCAGAAAGCTAATGGCCAGGTACGTGTGTGTGTGTGCGAGTGTGCGCATGTGTTTGCAGTGCGTAAGTGTCTGTGATCAACATCGGATTCATGTCACATGCATGCTTTGGATTTTCCTAACATACAGATACAAATTTATGTTTTCATAAACCTTTCCATCCCTCCTGATAGAGCGTTGGAGCTGCCGCTCACAGACCTGTCCTTTGATGACCGTGACATCTGTCTATCACAGGGCCCTTTGCGGATCTACGACTACAGCAGCCTGCTGGAGTTCAACCAGTTAGTGTGCCGCATGGGGTGAGTGGAGGGAGAGGGGACTGACTGGTTTGACTGGGTCGAGGATGGGTGTCATTGTAAAATTTGGGGCAGTGACAGTGAAGAAACACTGACATCTAATGATGGCAGGACAGAAAGACACGTCTCTCTCACACACACACACACACACACACACACACACACACACACACACACACCCTCACACACACACACACACACACACACAGAGGTTTAGTGTTTCTTCTAATACTAATTACTCCAGATATTTGTAGGGTTTTATATCCAGAGGATAATTATCTCATTAATTACAGAGGATTTAACGTTTTTTGTTTTTTTTTTTTTTTTTTAAAAAAGGTACACTCAGAGGAAAGGTTATTTCCCTTCATCTTCAGCTAATTCCAGTATGGGACCTGTTATCTCATTAAAATGATCAATTGTGTAGTATGCAGAACCAACCATGATAGTAGTAATGATATAGTGAGCATTCAGGAATCTTTGCAGTATGTTGTATGATTATAACTGAATCATGACTTCATCGTATTTATTAATACTGTCATAGTCAAATACTCACGAGTTACATCTTTACAACATTAATATATTGCTTTTTAATTATTTAGACCTACAAATAAGCCAATAAGTTCAGTTTGTTGTTTACACAGCAAACTAGCTCAGATAGAATAAAAAAAAAATCTGGATTTCATGTAACTCTGCAAAGTAAATTGGTTAGTTGACTGAAAGAAAATTGATCTACAAATGCCAAATATTTCATGGTTCCAACTTTTCCAATGAGAGAATTCACTTTAGTAGTCCTCCATTAAAGTAAATTGAATGTTTGGGGGGGTTTGGATTGTTGGTCAGACAGAACAATATATTTATTGAAATCACAGGTAGATAAATCGATTATAATAATTTTTAGTTACTGATTTTAAACATAAAAAAAATATCATGTATTATATGTACTTGGTGTCCCAAAATAATAGTCTAATAGTATTATTTTGAGTAAAGGTAAGAGTAAAGAGATATTTTAAGTAAAGAATTATATAGGTGAATTGCAAACTAAAACTATAATAGTTTTTAAATTTTATAAAAATTACACCCAGCCAATGAATTTAATAAGACTTAAGGCAAGTTCTTGTTAAGAAGAAAACAAAATCTGGCAGATGAGGCACAAGCCAGACAACCCGAGACAATTCCAAACCAAAATAGGTGTGAAGACACTGAACCCCAGAATAGGCAAGAGAATATGAAGATAAACCTTGTTTGAGACACATGGTTCAGAGTATGGCTAGCTAACCCATTTGTGGACTATGTCATTTCTTCCTCAAGCTGTAATCTGTCATAACAGGCTGAAAGCAGGAATTACAGACAAAGTTCTGGAGGACCAGGCCAGAATTGCCAGGAAACTGCAGGGAGACAAACTGGGGCTGCAGGACTTTGCCCAGTTCCTCAAGCTTCCAGTTACAGCCACACTCACACAAGTCCACAGCCTCTTTGACAAGGTAAGCACAAAAGTGTTTAAAATTACAGAAGTAAGTATTTAAAGACAATGCTCACTAAGGCAACTTCTAAGATCATTTCCTAATATACACAGAATTTATTAGATCCTAACATTTACTCATTCCTTCCAGTTTCTGGGCCCTCTTTGTTCATGACATTTCATTCTACATAAAAGCTTTTGAAAGTTAGATTTAGATGCATGTTGATGTGATAGCTCCTTGAAAAATAACAATATCTAATAATAGTCAACTGGCCTTTTATTGTAATTTCCACCATGTACAGTGAATACAGTGTATACTCAAACAAACAGCGGTCCTCTAGGAACTATGGTGCTACATAAAAATCACAATTCAATCATCTCAAGGCACTTTACAAAAAAGGAAAAAACCAACAAATCCCTTACGAGCAAGCGCTTGGTGACAGTGGAGAGGAAAAACTCCCTTTAACGGAAGAAGAAACCTCCAGCAGAACCAGGCTCAGTTTGGGCAGCCATCTGCCTCGACTGGCAGAACTGTGCAAGACCACACATATCTAATCATTAGATTAAGAGCCCTAAAGCTACATAAAGTGGACAAGTGCATGCATGCAACCAGTGTAAACTGGACATTAGACGATGTACAAGACAAGGGAAAATTAAGGTTCAAAAGGTCGTGCATTATATTTATAATAGATCTGATAAAATGTATACATGACAAACTGTCATGCCATAATGTAGATCAATAATTTACAGATTGACAATGTATAATATTTTTGATTAATTAGCAGCCAAAAGACTGGACCAGAGACCATTCGGTGCAGTTGATTAAGGACTACCTCAAGCCATTCAGGAGTGTGCAAAAAAGAAAAGTGTGCAAAGAGATCTAAAAATTGAGTGGGGTGCAGAGTTGCATGTGTGTTCATCTAGTCCTTAGCTATTGAGAAGTCTGATGGCTTGTGGGAAGAAACTGTTACAAACTCTTAGCTGTGTGGGCCTGAAAGCTTCTGTACCTTTTTCCAGCTCACAGAAAGGTAAAGAGTGTGTGTGAGGGGTGTGTGTGGTCATCCACAATACTGATTGGGTTTTCAGATGCAGCGTGTGATGTATATGTCTGTGATAAAAGGAAAAAGGACCCAGATATTCATGCACTGTAAGGTCTTGCAATCTGCAGTGATGCAATTCCCAAACCAGGCAGTGATGCTTCCGCACAGGATACTCTCTACAGTCCATCTATAGAAATTGGTGAGGATGGGTGGTGGGACATGGGCTTTCCTCAGCCTTTGCAGAAATTAGGGATACTTTCTTGGGCTTTCTACAGAGAAGTCACTGATATTCACCCAGGAGTGGACCTTCTGTGCTCTCCTGAAGTCAGCAATCATCTCTTTGTTCTTGCTCACATTCAGGGACGGGTTGCTGGTCCTGCACCAGTCCATTAGCCACTGCACTATTTCTCTGTATGCTTACTTATCGTTCTTGCTGATGAGAACCACCACGGTCGTGTTGTCAGCAGAGTGAATAGCAGCAAACTGAGCATACAGCCCTTGGAGCATCAGTATTTGGTGTGATGGTGCTGGAGAAGCTTTTCCTGATCCGGACTGTCTAAGGTCTCCATTCAGGAAATCCAGGATCCAGCTGCAGAAGGAGGTGTTCAGGCTATGCTTTATGATCAGTTGCTGAGGCATGATTGTGTTAAATCCTGAAATAAAGTCTCTGAGCAGCATTTAAACATAAGTGTCCTTATTGTCCAGATAGGAGTGCCAGGTAGAGGGTGGTGGTAATGGCACTATCTGTTGAACGGGTGGGGCAATACGATGAACTTCAGAGGGTCCAGTGAGGGGGCAGCAGGGTCTAACGAGCACTTCATGATAGTGAGTGTGAGTTCAACAGGATGCAAGTCATTAAGGGAAGACACAGGTGACTTTTTGTATAAGGGTAAGATGATGGTGATGCTGACAGCTCTGCTCAGAGAGATGTTTACAATGTCAGAGATCCTCCGTTAGCTGGTCTGCACATTCTCTGAGCACTCTGCCTGGAATCTTGTCTGGTCCATCTTTTTGTGGGATGACTGCATAGCATTTTTCTCAACTCAGCTGAGTCTGGTCATTCAGAGGAGAGGTGTTTTTCCTCGCCACCATATTATTCTGCCCCTCAAACCATGCATGGAAGTGAGGCATCACTGTCATTGTTGTTGTCATGTAGTTGGTGATAACCAGAAATACCAAATGATAAGGCACCTGATGTAATGGTATAATCTCTATTCTAGATATACACCAGATAGATTTCAGTTTAAGGTCAGCAATACACGGAGCATCAGCACATAAATCTGTAAGCATTTCCAAACGTTTTGCTTGCGCTGCAACTTTGTGGAGCAGTAAACAGCTGTTTCATTTTGTGATTATAGGCCACAGTGAGTCTTTGCTTGCTGTCTTTTCTGTAGCAGCCCTCCTCTACACATAAAGATTAACAGCCAAAAATTGGTTGTTTTAATGAGTTCAGTGCATTTGTTTTTTCTGGGTGGGCCAAAATCAAAATATGGACTATATTGAGAAGTATTGTAGATAGTGTAGATATGTGAAATAGGTATAGGTATTTGGGCCACGTTTTAAAGTTTTGATATTATTTCAGGTGAGAGCGTAACAGCTTAAGTTTAGAATATATAGTCAGTTTATCCAAGTTGTGGTGGTGATTCATTTTTGTCCATGTTTTCCTTTCTGTTGTGTTTACATTATTAAAAGCTAGAGATTATTACCGTTATAAATTTGCAGCAAATGTTCATTTCATATAAGATTATATTGCATCTGTTTCTTTGCTACTTCTCATCTGAGAAATTTTTTTTTCTAGCTTGGGGATGGACAGATAGACATCAGACATTATGTTATTGCTCTGTCTACCATTCATCGACCATCAAAGTCGATGGAGACCCTGAAATTGGCTTTTAAGGTAAGCACATTTAGCAGTGAATTTAATCTGAGGTCTGAGGTTTGAAGGCATTGTACTAAAACTATATCTCGGGATGCAGATGTATGAGAGTGAGGTAAGAGAGGAAATCCTGCAGGAGGATCTTGCCACCATCTTGGAAATAATGCTGGGAGTGAAGAACATGGAACTTTCTGGGCTGTTTTTAGACACTGGGAAGATCACATATGGTAAGATACAGCGTTTGTCATAAATATCATTACATTGACTACAGCATTTTTTAACATCAGTTCATAACTGTCAGAATAATTGTGATACCTTCTTGTAACCTGTGCCCACTTCTTCAATGCTGTCACAATTGCATTTGATTCCTTCTTGGATTTACTGAGGAGGATAAGTACTGTATGTTGATATTACAGGGTCCTTACCTCCACCATCTGTCTTTTCTAGAAACTGTCAAATCTTTTCTGTGCGCTCTTTTTCTATTGTCATATCAAGCAGTTTATCCTCACACCATAAAAACACATCGAGCAGATTTTCCATCTGCGCATAATGTAAAATGCAATATACAGATAGAAGCTGCTGTTCTCCATCTTCTCTTTAATGGTCTGGAATCACCATACTAATTATACTAATACACAAAAAACTACTAACAATGTTTAAATGCTACACATCTTGCATGAAATTTAAAATAAAAGCTTTCCTCCAGTCTCATTTACTATACAAATGTGAGACATGTTAAACTAATAATGTAAAGCTCTGTCATGTGCTGGTGGTAATTTTGTTTCTTTCCTCTTTCCAGATGATTTTGATCGTTTTATTGAGCAGCATCCACACTATTTTGATTTTAAAGACCATCCACATGCTAAGAGCTGCAATGGCCAGAACCACAGCAAAGATGACTGAATGATAGACTTGAAATATCCAACCAACCAATCTGTTTATCTTCTGCATCTAAAACAACAGGATCTCCAGGTGCTGCAAATGTTCTACCACCGCTGTGCCTTTTATTTGCAGGTAGGAAGAGGAGGAGAATGACAGTTTTAAATGATGGACTCTGAATCTCCTTCACATATTTCAAATTAGTTTTGGCCTTCCTTTATTTTTAGTCTCCAATAAATGTTCTTTTGTTTGAAATACAGATATTTAAGAAGTAAAAGTAAGGTGAGGGGTTTTTTTGTGTTCTTGATGTTTTATTGAATGTTAGCACTGTTGATTTTAGATAAATGGACTATCCCTAAGTGCACATTTCAGCTGTGACTTATTTACATACATATATATTTGGAAGCATAAAGTATATGATGTAACAAAGCAGCAAAATTAGCCATGTAATTGAGAGAAATTATTCCTTACTATAAGCAGCCATCTCACTGCCGTAGAAACATTCCTCGGGGTCGCACTGCAAGTTAACCTAGAAGAATGTCCAGTCCCAGCTCAGAGGACTCATACAATTATTATCACCAAAGAAAAGAGCAGTAATGGGACAGACTATGATGTCGCTGACTAATTTTGGCTAAATATTAAGTCAAACTGCTGACAGAATTTGTAACATTTAACATTGAATGTGTATAATATATTTTAAAACTACAAAATCAGGTTCAGACAAATGCTTCAGTCTTTTCATTGTCACAAATAAGTGTTTCCAAAGTTTTGTAACTTGCTTCGCAGACAGTCGACACAGACAGTCATTATCCATTTTAGCAATTTGTAGGAAACCAAGAATTGTTGTCCAAATGTCATCAAACCTGATTTTAACTGTAATGATTACCACAATGGTTGGAATAACTTGGAATATGTGCTTTTTGCATAGTAATGGCATGGAAGTATAGTGCTTTTTTAAAAAAAAAAGGTTTCAAAATTCAAACCTCTTATCACTGAAAAGAAAGAAGCAATTTTTTTTTCAAACATTCAAATGTTTTTTTTAACGTGTTTGCATTTTAAACCATTTTGCTGATTTTTTTTTTTTCACACTTCAGGAAAATCACTGCCTTCTAAAGTGACTGTATATTTAAACTGCTATTATTTTATCCAACTACATTTTTTTTTATCAGTTGTTTGAGGAAAAATGTAGTAACTGTGCTAAATTTCAACAGTATAACAGTACTGCTTTTCAGAATAGTTTTTGACCACCTTCAGGCAGAGTGACCTAAACAGCCTAGATTTTCTAAGACACTTGACAGAAGTACTTTTTAGCAGTAAAGAAAACATGTTCACTTTCCTACACCTGCATATCTCTACTGGTTGAAATATTGACCTCTGATGGTTTATGACACATTTTGAACCTCTATTACTGCAATGTTGTTATATATTTGTTTCTCAGAGTCATAAATGCAGAGGTCAAAACTTGCAATTATTTTACAAATAAAATTCTTTCAGTTCTTTCAGGGGTTAGGAACCCAGACGCTTTAGTGTTATCCTTAGAATACGGGTCTAAACAGCTGTAGACTTAAATAAGGGGTTTGGAACCTCCAGCTGTAGTCTACTCGATCCTAGACGTAAGAGTCCGGGACTCAGGATCGTCTTCGCAGATAGTCTGTGTTGAGCTACTTTTAGTCCATCAGGGATGGGACAAACTGAAGTAGGGGACCCACAAATATGGGTCAGCGTGGTCCGATAGTCGATATCATAAGGGGCAAATATGGTAACAAAGCGGTGGCATGCCTTTTTATTTTTATTCTTGCTTATGTATTTTTAACCTGTCTTTTATTTCTGTAAAGCACTTTGAATTACTCTGTGTATGAATTGTGCTATATAAATAAACTTGCCTTGCCTTGCCTTCTGTGTTGTCGCCTACTGTTTATTCTCCACTAGGTGGAGCTCTGTTTTCACACATTCATCTAAAGCAGGTTTGACTTCCAACTCTCTCAGTGACTTGCAGCACTTTCTGTATATGAATCAAGTCAGTGGTTGCCAAATGTTGTAAAGCACTCATTGTTAAATACTTTCATTTAGTTATTCAGCTGTACTATCTGTCCTTATTATCTGTGCTCACATTCTGTCATTTCTTGCTTTTCTGTGATCAAATTTAATCAGGCTTTACCTACTTGGTAATGCTTTGATAATGTCTCATGTCCTCCGAGACCACATGGTGGTGCTAGTTCCCTATGTTGTACACACCAAACAGCCCATGCACTGCTGCCCACCTGATGGACAGGAAAAGCATTACCTCATCCCTTTCTTTCATTCCTTCAGGTAAAAATAGACAGATTAAGCCCAGGCTTTGATGAGAGAAACCTAGAGAGGAGGTGTGGAAGCAAGGATAGAGGGATAAAGATGGAGGAGAGAGACTAAATGGATCGTTCTGCTCCAAATCCAATTCCTAATAGCTGGAGGGAGAGAGACTGGGTGGGAGTAGGGAGAAGAAAACAGTCAAAGAAAGAGGAGAGGGGAAGAGGGGGAGTGAAGATATCACGTCTAACAATTAAGACCTGCCCTCAGGGTCTAAAGAAGAAGCTTTGTTGAGAACATATAAATTGCTCATTGAGCAGTGCCTCTCTGCAGTCTCTCTCAGATACCCATGCCTCAAAGGAATCAGCCATAAAAGACACAGCAGCAGCCTTCAGCCCACCATACAGGAGGGCTGGAATCTGTTCACAGTATTTGGGGATCCATCTCTGGCCGTCATCCTGGCTAAGCAAAAATCCCCCCTAAAGTAAACACAAACCTGGATTTAATCCCAGCAACTGTAGTTGGGCAAACATCACAGTACTGGAGATCCCTAGTGATAACCGTACTTTGCATGGTCAAAGATCCAGCTCCAGATCACAGTTGTTTAATTTATTTTTGCTGTACAGGCCAAGGGGGAAAACCTAATTTTATCTTAACAGCCTGTTTAAAAATTAGCCTCTTTGCTTTTTCACCCGGACCTAGGTTGTAGATGTTTGCAATGCCAGTTCTAACATACAGTGGTGTGAAAAAGTGTTGGCCCCCTTCCTGATTTCTTATTTTTTGCATGTTTGTCACACTTTAATGTTTCAGATCATCAAACAAATTTAAATATTAGTCAAAGATAACACAAGTAAACACATCATGCAGTTTTTAAATGAAGGTTTTTATTATTAAGGGAAAACAAAATCCAAAACTACATGGCCCTGTGTGAAAAAGTGTTTGCCCCCTAAATCTTTTTAAGGTCATGTCACAGCATCTCAATCAGTTTCAGGTCAGGACTTTGACTAGGCCACTCCAAAGTCTTCATTTTGTTTTTCTTCAGCCATTCAGAGGTGGACTTGCTGGTGTGTTTTGGATCATTGACCTGCTGCAGAACCCAAGTTCACTTCAGCTTGAGGTCACGAACAGACATTCTCATTCAGGATTTTTTTGGTAGACAGCAGAATTCATGGTTCCATTTATCACAGCAAGTCTTCCAGGTCCTGAATCCTGAAGCAGCAAAACAGTCTCTTTCTTATGGTGGAGTCATGAACAGTGACCTTAACTGAGGCAAGTGAGGCCTGCAGTTCTTTGGATGTTGTTGTGAGGTCTTTTGTGACCTCTTGGATGAGTCTCTGCGCTGTTGAGGTAATTTTGGTCGGCCGGCCACTCCTGGGAAGGTTCTCCACTGTTCCATGTTTTCGCCATTTGTAGATAATGGCTCTCACTGTGGTTCTCTGCAGTCCCAAAGCTTTAGAAATTTGCTTTATAACCTTTTCCAGACTGACAGATCTTAATTACTTTCTTTCTCATTTGTTTCTGAATTTCTTTGGCTCTCAGCATGATGTCTAGCTTCTGAGGATCTTTTGGTCTACTTCACTTTGTCAGGCAGGTCCTATTCAAGTGATTTCTTGATTGTGAACAGGTGTGGCAATAATCAGGCCTGGGTGTGGCTAGAGGAACTGAACTCAGGTGTGATAAACCACAGGTAAGTTATGTTTTAACAGAGGGAGCAAACACTTTTTCACACAGGGCCATGTAGTTTTGGATTTTATTTTCCCTTAATAATAAAAACCTTCATTTAAAAACTGCATGATGTGTTTACTTGTGTTATCTTTGACTAATATTTAAATTTGTTTGATGATCTGAAACATTAAAGTGTGAGAAACATGCAAAAAAAAAAAAAAACAGAAATCAGGAAGGAGGCCAACACTGTAAGTAATGGAATGTGGTACTGACAGGTGTCTTCTTGTTAACTGAGTGTATCCTGTGAGATTCACTATTTAAACAATAAATGAATACTCCTGGTTTCAGCCTTAGGTTTCACCTGTTAAGACCTAGTTTGTATTGTTAAAAAGGATAAACCAACATGAAGATCAGAAAGCCGGTGCATAGTGGATCGGGCAGTGGTCGAGGACGGGGACCTCGGCGACCCGATCCCTGGAGGCTGAAACTGGCTCTAGGGACATGGAATGTCACCTCACTGGGGGGGAAGGAGCCTGAGCTTGTGAGGGAGGTTGAGCGGTACCGACTAGAGATAGTCGGGCTCACCTCCACGCACAGCCTGGGCTCTGGAACCCAGCTCCTTGAGAGGGGCTGGACTCTCTTCTACTCTGGAGTTGCCCGCGGTGAGCGGCGGCGAGCTGGTGTGGGCTTGCTCATAGCTCCCCAGCTCAGCCGCAACGTGTTGGAGTTTTCCCCCCAGAGTGAAAGGGTCGTTTCCCTGCGCCTTCGGGTCGGGGATAGGTCTCTCACTGTTGTTTCGGCTTATGGGCCGAACAACAGTGCTGAGTACCCGGCCTTTTTGGAGTCTCTCGGGGGGGTGCTGAAAGGTGCTCCTACCGGGGACTCCATAATTCTGTTGGGGGACTTCAACGCTCACGTGGGCAGCGACAGTGAAACCTGGAGGGGCGTGATTGGGAGGAACGGCCTCCCCGATACGAACCCGAGTGGTGTTTTGTTGTTGGACTTCTGTGCTAGTCACAGTTTGTCCATAACGAACACCATGTTCAAGCATAAGGGTGTCCATCAGTGCACATGGCACCAGGACACCCTAGGCCGGAGGTCAATGATCTACTCTCCCCTGGCCATCTCCAGGCCAGGGGAGAGATCCTGCCTCAAGTGGAGGAGTTTAAGTATCTCGGGGTCTTGTTCACGAGTGAGGGAAGGACGGAACGTGAGATTGACAGACGGATCGGGGCATCGGCAGCAGTAATGCGGTCGGTGTACCGGTCCGTTGTGGTGAAGAAGGAGCTGAGCCAGAAGGCGAAGCTCTCGATTTACCGGTCAATCTACGTTCCCACTCTCACCTATGGTCATGAGCTCTGGGTCATGACCGAAAGAACGAGATCGCGGATACAAGCGGCTGAAATGAGCTTCCTCCGCAGGGTGGCCGGGCGCTCCCTTAGAGATAGGGTGAGGAGCTCGGTCACCCGGGAGGAGCTCGGAGTAGAGCCGCTGCTCCTCCACATCGAGAGGAGTCAGTTGAGGTGGCTCGGGCATCTGTTTCGGATGCCTCCTGGGCGCCTTCCTGGGGAGGTGTTCCGGGCATGTCCCACCGGGAGGAGGCCCCGGGGAAGACCCAGGACACGCTGGAGGGACTATGTCTCCCGGCTGGCCTGGGAACGCCTCGGTGTCCCCCCGGAAGAGCTGGAGGAAGTGTCCAAGGAGAAGGAAGTCTGGGTATCCCTGATTCGGCTACTGCCCCCGCGACCCGGCTCTGGATAAGCGGTAGAAAATGGATGGATGGATGGATGGAAGATCAGAAAGCTGCCTACAGGAGAAAGGTATGCTATTTTCAATCTGAGAAAAGAGGGGATATCAGTCGAAGGCACTGCTCAGACATTGGGCATAGCCAGGACAACCATGTGGAATGTTCTGAAGGGAAACAAACCACTGATGTACTGAGCAACATGCGGAGAACGAGTCAGCCGAGGAAAACATCAGCCAAGGTGCAATCCACCATTCAAAGACTTCATAAACAGAAATATGCAGACCAGACCACAAGATGCAAAATCTTTCAGCAGTAAGAGTAAGAAAGCCACACTCTGCAAAAAGCACAGGACAGAGAGCTGTGAAGTCCTGGTACAAAATTTTATGGACTGATGAGGACATTAACCTCTACAGAAGTGATGGAAAGGACAAAGTGTGGAGGAAGAAAGGATTTGCTCATTATCCAAACCATATCAGCACATCTGTGAAGCATGGTGGAAGTAGAGCCTCTTGGCTCACAGCCTCACTAATCTTTGTTGATGATATAATTCATGATGGCACAGTGAATTCAGGGGTGTACAGAAACGTTTTGTCTTCCAGTTTACCCAACCAAACATGCTCTTCATCTGCTGTAGAGTAGACTGAAAGGAGAAACAAAGCCCCTAAAGCAAACAACCTAAGGAAGCTGCAGTAAAAGCCTGGAAAAGCGTATCAAAGGACCTAACAATTTGGTGACGTGAGTCACAGGTTTGAGGACGTTATTGCAAACAAAGGATGTGCAACCAAATATTAAAATGATCTGTTCCAATACTTTTGCTCACTAAAAATGAATATGATTTGATACAAAAGGTTCTATATTGTTGAATAAATCTAAATACCAGGAAATAAAAGCTGTATTGCTGAACTTTCCCTTCATATTCGTCTTTTGATTTTAAACCCAAGTGTCTTTAGTGTACAGCAAACAAAAATGAATTGGCCCTGCTGTTCCAATGCTTTTGGAGGCAACTGTATCTGGACCAGGTTCAAGTACTACCTAAACTGTAACAGCTTTGTCACTTCCAGATTTTTTTTTAACAAACTTTACGCAGCATCGTGCTCGGGTTTAAGTTGGACTTTGTAAAACCATGAAATTTTTCTAAGGTAATGTTATCGTCAGTATTATTTTGTCATCTTGGTATGTTGCAGCTGGCAGTATTCACACTTGTTGACTGACACGTGCTTTAGGAACTTTTCACATCATTCAAACACAAAAGGATCTAATTAAGCAAATTCAATATTCAATAAGCAGTTGAATCAGATAAACAATCCAGGTAACTAAATAATGAAATAGTTAGCAGAGAGAAATGAATAAACAGTTGAAATAGTTATGTAAAAGTAAGGAGTGCCTAAAAATGGAAAAAAAAAGGTACTTGAGTAAATCTGACAGGGTTGTGGGAGTATAAATTAAAAATATTGAACCACTGATCTATTGCATTGGAGGGACCGTGAAAAAAAGATGGTCCTGGTTTTAAGGTACAACTAGAATTAGAATAATCTTCCTTTTTGCTGTCAAGTTGGCATTATTTAATTACAGCCTACTGCTTTTCAGTGGGTTTTAGCTGTGACCTGATTCTGTTTAACTATTCACTACTAGTGCGAAATGTATTCTTGTGGAGTGATTGATGATGCATCTGAGCAAACATGTCAGCTTCTTCTGCCATTCATCTTCTTGTTGTGGTTTCATCATGCTCATCAGCCTACTGTGTTCATTGACAAAAATAATATATCAAATCACCAGTGATTCTCTTTTCCTTCTGTGACAGCACTTTGAGTTTAGTCATTAAGAAAAGAAACATATGCCATAACTTACACAAGTGTAAAGAGGTTTCTCATTTTATGTTGTATAAATGTTTCATGACTCATGATGTTTCCAGTGTCCAGGCTCTATACTGAACCTATCACCCAAAACTAGTACAGTCTGTACACATCAGCTCAAAAAGTAGGATGCCATTCCTCCTGTTGTTTATATCCATCTCTTGTTTTCAATGGTATAATCTACATTTAATAGAAACAGTCAACATTATGGCTTTCATGTGATTGGTTGTGGTTCAACCCACTTTGTTCTGGTTGGGTGTAAAGAGCAGCATGGCATCTGTGGGCTGCCTGTGGGGGTTTTAACACTCTTACTGTATTCTTTCTGGGCTTCTGGCCTCACAACATACTCCTTTTTTTCCCCTCGTGAGGGCTTCGTGCACCGCTTGCTCCAAAAACAGACTGATGTAGGTGTTGAAGGAGGGGTGAATGTTTCAAATTTATCTGAGTCACGTTCTGTTATTGCAGTCCAACCGGCTCAGTTTTGACGATCCCTCCTCCATATTTTAGCCAAATAAAATGGAAAGCAAAAATAAAATCTCAGAAAAAAAAGAACAGACATCCTGCTGGTTGAGTCTGAATATATACTATATACTATATCACATATACACTAGAAAGCAAGCACCATGAGCATGTTGCTGATTTTTTAGAGAACATATACTGCTCTTTCATTCCCGTACATTACAACTACAATGATTGGATCAGATTTTGATTCTGAAATTTTTGAAAACGGCCGCCTGTGTTGGCAAGCTGATATAAACCCTTTCAACTAACACAACTATTTAAGAAAAAGCTACTGAAAAGAGGCTGTGGATTGCCTGCATATTGACAATAATTCACTCTTTATGCTTTTTTTTTTATATGTTACATATATTTGGCATGAAAAGATGCACATGATCAAGGGACCCTCACCATAAAAGACACACTGTGTTGTATGGAGTCCATTAAACACTGATACAAAACACGCACATTCACAAACAGGGAGATGTAAAGACTGAGATTGTGGCTGAAAGGTTCAAGGCGAGTACCAAGAAAATAAATCAGACACTGGCTGATGCGATTGTCAGTGTGCAAACAGGATATAGAGGCTATCAGGTAGAACAGCCTGTCAGCAACAACATCAAAGAGCAGGCTGGGCTTTCTATTGAGAAGCGACAAGGAAAGTGACAGTGATGACAGGTGTTTCAAATGGCGACGGGACACTACAGGCCTGTGAGATTGTTTAGGTTTTCACATTTAAAACATTCATTTCCATACAGTATGAAAGACATGACAGAAATCTGCTTACGTTTTGTTCACTACACTTTATGTCAATTTGCAGTACAGCTGCAGTATTTAAAACAGAACTCGAAAAAAAAAAAGACAAAAATAATAAAAAAATAATAAAATGTTGATGTTGACTGGTTTACATAGTTCAAACAGTTCAGTGTTTGAGCATGAAAGTAAGTTGCAACAGTAAGTGGATTTTTAGTTGTTTTGCCGAGAGTAAAACTGAAAGAGTCTGCTAATTGGTTTTCACACTCTGTAGAAACAAATCGAATCTGTTGCTGAAACAGTAAAGAAAACAACGAGAAATCTAAAAATTTAAAGCAGTTGTTGTCAGCAGTATAACTGACTTGTCGTGAAAGTCACTGCTTAGATCATAAAAAATAAAATACTCACACTAGGTGAACAGTAATTTATGCTGCAGCCCACCACTGGATTGTCTCATTTGTCTTTGACATAGGCCATTGGAAAGGTTTGAAAGATGGTATAATTACAAACATTAAATATGAAGTCATGTTAATGATCTCACAAATGAATACACTGACAGTTAAACACTGTAGTTCTTGGCAAATATGACTTAAATGTTAGTGAGTCGGTGCACTTGCTGGGGACTATTTTCAGATGTGAATGAACAGAAACGTGGCACTTTGTGAGTATTTATGGCAGCAGGAAGGATGTGGGATTAAGTCAGAATAAACTACCGTTTATTGCAAATAAAACAACTTTTTATTCACGTATTTTTAAAAGTTTCTGAACGGAAATGGAGCTCAGGAGTAAGCTGCTCTGTATCACCAACTGTACAGAAAATTCTAACTAAAAACTTGTTAGTGGGATCTAATCATGGTTTTGCTCTTAGGGATTTACAGGCAACATACAAATACATAATATTACCAAACCTACCCTTTAAAATGACTGACTTCATTAGCAGGACTTCATTTTTTCAGAGATAAACGTTACACGCTGACTGTACATGGTAGTTTATATACATCACACATATATTACACATAGAACAGGCTGTTTTATAAACCAGGCGTTCCTATTTCAGTACAGAGCAAGCTTTTTGGTCCATTTAACACAACTGATATACAATTTAATTTCACATTCCTGGAAGCAGCTTCAAACTGAGTGACTTACATGATATGACTGAAATAAATCTCTTCCTTCTTCGTATTTCGTATTTTTATTGTTAGTGCTTTGCTTCATGCTCATATTAAGGTTCTTTATCTGTTTGTTACTGACATGACATCACTGTGAATGTCGTGTATCTTTGTGGTATTGAATATTATAACAAGTATGCAATTTTTGTAAAGCTGATTAGAAAGCGGATGCAGATCTAATTTAACATATCTAGTTAATGGATTCATATTCCCATCTCGGTGCCAAAATGGACAGGTCGTCATTTTGCCTGCTGCAGGCTGTCAATGGGACTGAGGGCTGAGTGTGGCTGAATATGTTAGTGGATGAGCGTCCATCCTGCCTTCAGCATCAGTCCTTTCACTGCAGCCATAATTACCACTGTCTGAGGGTAACCAACAGTGGCGGATCTCATTATGCCATGATACGGGTCGCGTCTGCATATACAGGCACACATACACTGCTTATTTACATATGAATGTATCCAGTTTTGCACACACACCCACAAGCAGGCACACATTCGTCTATCCACCAACCCACACAAACACACCATTTACATATAAAAGCGTTAATGTGCGACACACATGTTACAAAGTACACACACACAGCAGCCTATTCATTCATGCACCTCACACATATGGGCAACTCATAAATTTAGACACTTCCGTCAGAAGGCCCTCGCCAGCCGACAGGGATATGAACCCAATATAGCATCCCAGAGATAAGCCAGTGACTCTGGAAGCAGAACTAATATTATTTGCACGGTGTCGAACGTTTATCTGGTGCCGCCTGCAAAGTGATGGTTCGGTGTCACTTTTGTTTAATAATGATGTGCCAATAGTAATATGCCTGCTGGCTGGAAACCTATTACAGTTCAAAAGATTATCCAAATACAATCTAATTTGGAATATTGCATTTTGACAGTGTGTGACTGGAGGAGGTGGGATGGTAATGCGATATTTTCTTTCCTTTTTAAAAATTCCAATTAACATTTTTAATGCTCAACAAACCAATGGTGACTGCAAATATGTAGAGGTGTTTGACTGTGCCAAATCTCCTGATGGGTTTCAGACAAAGGAGAGTGAAAATAACTTTTGCACAATGCAAACTTTTGATTAGGTGAGTGCCAAGTTTGGGCTCTCCTGTCAGTTGACTTTAAATTGACATTGTGTAAAAGAGATCACCCTTAAATACACTGTAGGAGAAGAAACACTGTCAAACTGTTATACTCTATATGAACACAAAGCTCCATATTTTACATCCATCATCCTTATCACGGATGACAGAGTTGCCTTCTGTTGTTACATTAAGTGGGCTATTCTTACTGTACACACTACCTACTAGCATATATTTCCATTCACCGTCTGTATATTAGTATTGTACAAATACTGCTCATATTATGACGTGAAACTCTTAATTAAAAAAAAGAACAAAATGTTTTCAAAACAGAACTCTTACCATTTTCTGAAGAATTTCACATATTAGACGTTTTTCTAAAGATGCAATAATCCAAAATGCTACATATCACTTTATCAAGATCTGTCTTTGCATACCTGCAGCCCTGAATTTAGCTACTTTCTCATCGTCATCCTCTCATAAATACTTAACAAAGATAGATCAACACAGTAGATGGAAAAAAAGACAGACTTTTACTAGTTATTAAAATGAAGTTATTAAATTTGGAATTAAAAACTGACATTGTTACATATCATCAATATCTAATGTTTAATGTATTCCTGGAGTTATTTTGTGATGAAGTGTTTTAATTTGCTTTTTCTGCTCATGCTCACTTTTCCACAACTTGTCTCATATACAGGATGTCTTCAGTTAGTGCAAAGACTTTTGACAACCACTGGAGAGGCAGTGAGTTGTTGCTTCAATCACAGTCTATGGCTGTATTAATACAATATATAATAGAAATAAGGTTTCTGTAAGCTTTTTAGGACCACACTATGAATTTCACATTTTCAGTACTCTGAACTTTGTCCTGTCTGCTGCTTTCTTGTTGCATCATCTCCATCTATGAGCTATTGTTAAAAATGTAAAGGGTTGAAATAGTAAACACCTGGTATGTATATACTGTAAGCTGTTCATTCATGGGGTGATTGTCCATTTCTGCACCGACTGCCTGCCTGTTTGCCTGTTTTGTCATTAATCATATATTTCTATACCTGAATGAGGCTAGAGGATAAAATGACAGATAATATTTGAAATTCAAAATGCCCTCTTGTCCATTATTATTGAAGTAACCTAACTTTTATTTGAACAAGGCAGAACATTTACAGCCATTGTAGTGGCATTATATGACTACACTTACAAACACAAGGGCAGCCATTTGAAACTACAACTAGCAAAGTAAGTCACACGAATGTTTCCGGTAGTAGTAGGCTATTGTTTGATAATGTAAAAAAAATGAGACCATGCTAGTTGGGAAAACTTCACTTAGCTACTTCCCGCTGTCCTGTCTGATGATGCTGCATTTATCATTTAAACAGTAAGGGCATGATAGAAACATGCACTTACTTTGTTTGGAGTAGCTGCGACTGATATTAGTAGTTAAGATAAAACATAGAGAGTATGTGGGAACATCTGAGACAAAGGCAATTACTGGCATAAAAATACAGAGTAGCCCTTAATGTTACATACGCCCCCAGACATCACAGCCAACAGCATCATCAACCACACAGAAACTACACAGCAGAGCAGAGCAGAGCAGAGCCTTCAGTTCCAAAAAACAATATTAGATAAAAGAAAAGGAGAAATAACAGATGCCACACTAGAGCTCATCATGGAACTGGAGTTGGAACAGTGCACTTCACAGCTCCTAGTGTTAATGCAGAGGACAAATATAAACACATTGTAGTGCTATGCCATCTTCCTCAGGTGATAACACACCATCACCACCACCAAAGCTTTGAAAATGCGCTGGTATTCAGAACAGGCATAGATCAGAATAGATGGATGGAGCAACTCAACACCTTTCCATTTAGGTTTCCATCAATAAAACATTCCCATTGACAGACCCTTAACTATAACCAGTGGGTATTGTTGTAATCTTGATGATTAAGGTCCCTTTACTTTAGAAAATATGTAATTTTAACCCAAACCACATCCCTAACCTTAGCCAGTTTGTTTCTGTGCCTATCTAAAGCCTATGGATGATCTTTGCATGTTAACATTTGAACCTCCTGATGGTGCAATATGATCAAGGTTTCATCAAACACATTCATCTTGAGGAGATTAACCAAAGTTACTCCTTCATGTAGGCGTTGTGATATTATACTCAATATCACAAATGGTGGTGCTACCGGTAAAGTTAGGAGCTCACTAGTTATTACGATTCATCTGTTGGTCACATACGCATCTACTCTACATTTCATGCATCTAATAGTCAAGAGATAGTTATGTTTGGACCAACATAATGGTTGGACAGATAGACAAGAACACCCAGGCCTAGAGCCCTGCCAGTTACAAACATATTAAAGATTTCATATCTTCATATTCATTTACATATACCGTCTTACAACTGCAGCAAGATCACTTTTTATAACCAGTTTCATTCCAGTGAACCTTTCACTCTACATCTGTAAACAAAGTGTATGATTGAAGGATGTAGAGTATAAGCTATAAATATTTCTTTTCCTTTTTTCTTTTTCTTTTCTGATGTGGGAGGTTGTGCTCTTGTAATGAGAATCTTAACGGGTGAAATAAGGTGCCGGTCTGCCCACCACAATTTGTTTCATCTTCAGAAGCTCTAACATCAGTTGATTGGTTGTGGGAAAGAGGGAACTTTATCTCAAATGTACAGAGAGTACATCTGAGTGCTGATCTAAAATGGTACATGTTGTATTGGATGGCTAGAAACTAAATGCTAAAACTGAAAGGGCTCAAAGTAAAATGACAGTCAATAGAAAGATTCACCAACCGGCATGTCCTTCTCCATATTACTGCACATACTGTTAACTTCCTGCATACATACTGAATGTGGCCTGCAGCTTTCAGTATTTCATGGAGATGGACTCTATATTGCACTGCTCAGATTAGATTTTGGGCACCAAAAATGTTTCGATTGAGTTGCGGTCTTAAATGGAAGTAACATCTCTTCATGTGGTGACTGAGTCATCAGCATGGACAACCATGCTGAGTCCACTGGCAATGTGATTGCTTCACTTGTAATGGAGCTACAGACACATTTAGTTCTTATAGAAGAAAATGTTAATTTGAGCATGAAGGCATGTAATAGCGAATGGAGGTGATAGAGAGACTCTATTAGCCTCTCTCTTTCTCTAGCAAATGGCTCATATTCACTGTCCAACTTTAATGTTTACAACATTTAGGACATCTGAAGAAATAAACATGGTACATCTTCATTAAATTCTGTGAAATTTCAGCCACCTGCTTTTATGTTTTTGCTGTGACACACGTAAAAGTCAATGGGTTTAAGACCATTTATTGCACCAAATGTAGATTATAACTACTCGGTTGCTCCCTGAATGAATCCAAGCTGTGCAAGATTCTGAAGAAAGCACATAAAATCCCCCCAAGAGGTACACAGAAAAGAACACACATGAGCTGATAGAGATCACTGAGACATCAGAGACATAAAATGCACCCGGCAACAGATGCCATTGTAAGTATGGTAATAAGAAACTAGAAAGAAGAGGAGGAGGAGGAGAACGAGGGTGGGTGGCGCAGTGAGAATTCAGCGGCGACAGAAACAGCAGCAGCAGTATGCACAGTTGTCAGATGATAAACATTACCTCATCGACTTGTGAGAGTGTGATTGTATGCAATCTGCCTAAATTAAGTTTATGGTCCATTTGTGTAGCACAGCAACAGGGAATTCCAGAAGTATATGATCATGTATAATTTCTGTAGGTTTGTCACTTTAATGAAAATGTGGAAGAAGAATGAACCCAGTGAGTTGCAATGTGCATTCACGAGGTTAACAATTCAACAGTATCTAAGCAAATATTTCCATGTCCGACCTTTTCATACATTTGAACAGTATCACTATGTATGACACCACTTATGTTGACACTATGGTGTGACTTACAATAATTACTTCACCACAGAGAGGATCTTCATCGTCATGTTTACAACAATAGTGCTAGAGCACTTTCAGGCCACGCCCACCTCAGGGCTGGAAACAATCATCACTTTCCATTGAGTCTTTATTGTGTGAAGGTGACGTTAACTGGGTGAGCCAGTCAAACAACTGGATGTTTTCTGTCCAGATGCTGAAGCATTGATAAAGTGCTGTTGTGGTTCATCACTTCTACTTTACAATACATGTATTGTGTCATGTTTTCATCTTTTTTAAGTTTGAAATGATCCCAAACTTTGGACAGTTTCTGCCTTTTACGGACAGTTTAGCCATAGCACCAACAACGTTTGATACTGAAATGTGTTGTGCGACAGTGATTACGGTCCATGTGGAACAAAGATCCCCAGGCGGAGCAGTTCCGATAAAGCAGGTGACAAGTCGTCGAGGCAAAGAATTTGCTTCAGGATTTTTTTGTAATCGAGCTCATCGATTTCCTCAAGGATTCGCTGCAGCGCTAGTAGGATGCACCGCCAACAAAGAACCCAGAGTTTCATTTTTACAAGCTGTCATTACTTTTCAGTGTTACTGACTCGATTAATGGTTCCACTTTGGAAACAAACTGCAGTCTTCTGTGCCAAATAAGTGTTTTGTTAGCTTATCTATCTACCCCAAGCAACTCCTGACAAAGACTTTGTCACTCCTGACAGAATTACTACTGCTACTAGAGGTTGCCTAACAATACAATGTAACAATGGGTAGTAAAGAGCTGCTGGTACAGACAAGCTATGGGGACCCTTTTTTTTACATTGTACATTGTATGCATTTTTATCAGTTGAATATTTCCTAATGTTTAACTGTGTTAGCATTATGGATGGCAATGCGATTGAAATACCTCACCCACTACTGGATGGATTGCCATCAAACTCAATCCCCACAGGATGAAACCTGCAGACTTACGCGGATCTTCACGTAACTTTTACTCTAGTGCCACCATGAAGCTGACATTGTGGGTGGATTTTGAATGTCTCAGCAACGACTGAATGAATTACCATAAAATTTCATACAAACATTCGTGTCACCCTCGGGGATCATTTGAAAACTTGATCACTAACGTTAAATGACATATCAGAACCATGTGTGTTCAGTTTATCACATTCATAATTGTGACCTACTGGTATTTTATTTTTATCTGGACATAAATATAGAACACAAACAACAAAAGGCAGATCTACTTAAGCAAGTAGCTAGTGTTTAAGACATTCAACAGATTAGTTCATCAGTTAACTCACCTTTTGTCTTCCTTTTTCAGGTTCTGCTGTCTCGCTTTGTGTGACAGCCTCTTCTCCGTCCTTTTTAACAGGTGAAATAAAAAGATTGCAAAACTCTTGTCAGGGTGACTGACTGAACCAGCCTGTTAGCAGTAAAAGTGGCAGTTAGCCATGCTAATTGAGCCTAGTTTAACCGGCAATCAGCCCACTTCAGTTTTAAGGTTGGGTTAACTATGCATTTAGGTTTAATGTTGCAATGAAAATATAACGAACTTTGTTGCACAGGTTACTTACCAACCCATCCTCTCATTAATTTGAAACAAATATAGCGTGTGGTAGCGTATAAAACCGACAGCAACAGCACCATCACCTCATAGAGGTTCTGGGTTTGAATCCCATTTGAACCTTTGGCCTATCTGTGTGAAGTCTACATGTTCTCCCTGTGCCTGTGTGAGGTTTCTCCGGGTACTCTGGCTTTCTCCCACAGTCCAAACACATGCAGGTTGGGTTGAGGTTAATTGGTGACTCTAAATTGTCTGTATCTATATAGCAGCCCTGTGATGAACTAGCCATCTGTCCAGGGTGTACCTTGCCTCTCACCCAATGTCAGCTGGGATTGTGCCAAGATAAGCAATAGATAATGGATAAATGGATGGGGGATGGCAAATGATGTGCAACAAAGGTCACCATCTGGTTGTGAAATAGTGCAGTTGTATGGGCCAGCATCTTAATCCTTTGGCCACCACGCTTCTTGTGTTGCCAGTCTTGGTGTCACATCAACTGCTAGAATAGGAAATATGCCTCACCAAACAATGCATTAAAGCAATACAACAGTTATTTACACAATATGTTCAACCTTTAAAAACTATTTCCTGCATTTATTGAGGGCAGCACACTGGCTTGGTGTTTAGCACTGTTTCCTCACAGCAACAATGTTCCTGGTTCAAAACCCATCAGGAGCCTTTCTGTGTGGAGTTTGCATGTTCACCCTGTGCTTGTGTGGGTTTTCTCCAGGTACTCTGGTTTCCTCCCACAGTCCAAAAACATGTATGTCAGGTTGATTGGTGACTCTAAATTGCCCATAGGAGTGAGTGTGAGTGTGTGAGGTTGTTTGTCTCTATGTGGCCCTGAGATGGACTGGTGACCTGTCCAGGGTGGACCCCTGCCTTTCACCCAAAGAGAGCTGGGATAGGCTCCAGCAGATCCCTGGGACCCTGGTTAAGGAATAAGGGGGTATAGATGATAGATGGATGGATGGACGTTTATCGAGTTACTGTGAATTGAAATTAAATGTAGATAAGCTGCTGTTGCTCTTGTCCTTATGTTAACATTGCTTAATTGTGATATTTCTAGTTTTTTGCAGATGAGTCGATTTTATACTGGTGAATGATTACATTAAAAAATAATGAAAACATGGATAGATTTATGTTTCTAAGGATGACTGGCAGCAGACCTGTTTTTTGTCCGAACAGTACCCAACCCAACACACAAACTGAGAGAGATTCTAGCTTCCTATCTTTTTTCCACAGCAGATGAGTTGTTACAGTATCATATCAGTGCAGTAGACTCTCAGGCACCCAGAGATTCAGCACCCACACATGCACTCACACACCCTCACACACCCTCACACACACACACCCTCACACACACACACACACACACACACACACACACACACACACACACACACACACACACACACACACACACACACACACACGCACACTGTGAGATGGATGGATCTGCCAATCAGCCGGGCAGACTGCAGCCCAGTCCTCAGCTGTGTGGTTCTCTCCCATAGCAGTGTGACTCACACTCTGAGCTTTGCAGTCAGTGGAGCGTTTCAGCCTCCATCTTCACATGAAACGCTGCCACTGCTTTTCAGTCTAATTATGCACTTACATACACTTGCTAATAAACTGAGCATGCTGAAATGAGCCATGCAAACATGTGCCTAAAGTGTACAATGAGCCTGTTGACAACAAGGACAGAAAATAGTTCTATGATGTTAATGACGCTAGCTTATATGATGTGTGAATGATTTTACTGCAGGAATGGAAAATGAAAGACTTCAAAATAATACACACAAACATACCTGCCATTTCTTTCAAGTATTGTTTCTTTTTGTTAAGGACACTTTTAATGATGGGCTTTGAAGAAAAAATAATATTGTTATTAATTGAGAATAGATAAAGAACATATCCATGATATTAAAGCTGGGAAAATAACCAAAATATAATATTTATATATATATAAGGTTGTATCACATTGTTGTATCAGCCCAAAATGACATATTTAGGAAAACATGACAAAAACAAAACAAATATGATTCTGTGGACAAGTTGTGACCAAATGTGAGGTGTCCCTCTTGTTGATGTGTGACTTGGGAGACAAGACGAGATGAGTCACAGTCACAGCTCTGACTCATTTCACCAAAGTAGCACAATGTACCCACACTGACATAAATACAACTGCTCATGAATGCACACACACACACACACACACACAGTCCTGCACTGACCTACAGCTACAAATACACTGTGTATAGTATAGTAGTATGCACTATAGTATGCACTACAATCTTTTTATGAAACACATTTTTATGTTCTTGTCTTGGTAACTATACATCATGCATTGATTTTTTTCCCCTGGCAATTATTGTTAACAGATTAGATTAAAGTGTATGACTGTAGACATTTTGAATGTGGTTATTATCTAGGAATTCAAAATGTTACAGGAGTGCAATATTGCATCGGCACTGCACTCCTGTAAGTCAAAGAAGAGTTTCCCTTCTTTGGAGAAAAATGTTGTTACTAGATGATTCCAAAGGCACAATGCAATTTGCTCAGTAAGGTTAAAAAAGAAGCCAGGAATAAGAAGTTAAGGCTTAAAGGATGAAACCAGTGAAGATCTCTGTTCAAGAGTCTACCATACACATATCAGGAGAGCTATATCTAAAAGCACACTAAGACTGCACAGCTCTACTAGGAAAATGTTTCATGGAATAATTAAACTAGTGGAATTCCTTTGTGAAGAGCATGCAGTATTAGATAGTATAAAAAGGGAACTGCAGTGAAGGGAGCATCAGGGGCCCGGATACTTGCTGTAGTGAATGGGATAATGAATTCTTATGTTAAGAAGGTGTATTACAGGATAGTGTTTGGGTGACTGTCCAACAGCTTGAGCTCAGTCAAAGTTGGCTGACGCAATGACCCTGAAAACTGAAGTAACACTGCTACAGAATGGCAAAAAAAAAAAAAAAAATCCTCCGTATGACACAACCTAAGGAAATTGTAAATAGTATATAGTGAATAGTAAATAGTGAAATAGTAAATTGTGTTTGCCTATACTCATGCAATAGGAAATTATATGACATTTTATGACCATTTTTATTGTAGAACCAAAAGAACCTCAAGCTTAGAAAAGTTAGTATGCATATCACAAGTTTATTTTGGTAGATTGTTTTGCACCACTGAGTGTCATTTTACTACATTATGTTCATCAAAGCCAGTAACACAACAAAAAAGTGAAACATCAATAATAACATCCAATGGAATCAGCATAGTCAGGACATTATGTTCTTCTAGTTTTATATATTTTTTTTCTAATGTGCATTTGGCTATTCAAACTAATTTAACCAAACTGGAGGGCCCAATCAAACAGATGGCCTCTAAGGTGCCAGTGCAAATTCCTCTCACCTCAGCGCTTTGCCACTTACTTGCCACTGCTGTGGTATGCCTGTAAACAAAAAATCTGATTGGTGTGAAAATAAAGAGAGGGGAAATGTGGGCCAATCAGAAGACAAGCTTTGTTCTGAATTGAAAATAGAGCACTTGAAGCCCAACTGTTGCCTGGAGACACAGATTGCAAGCAATTACAGAGCCAGATTACAGCAGGGAGAAAATAGGTGATATTGTCAATGGAGCACGAATTTGTGCATGTGTGTGGGTGAACGGATGAGTGCAGATGCATGTTACTGTACATGTGTTGAACACAGCGGGTTGAACATTAGTGCAGATACATGAAAATGTAGACAAAGAACTGTTAATGAATCTTTTTATCTGTAACCTCCTCTGCATGTGAGCACTTTCCTGTATTTCCTATAATTCCTGTATATGTATGGAAATACAGGTTTTGTAAATAATTCATGCATTGTATAGTGCTTGAAAGGGTGATATTTTACCAGTCTTACTAAATCAAACGTAAAAATACTGACTGAAATTATGACAAACCAGTAGTAATTTTGTTGTAGTTGTAGTTTTGTTCTTTCACTCAGTGAAAACGTAATAAAACATAATTTTCTATCATCAGTCATCAGGATTCTGCTCACTGTGAGTGTCTGGGTGGACATTATTCACTCTATTTTTAAAACCTAACACTAGTGCACTGCACAAACACAGTCAATGGTCAACAGCTATATCCCTGTGCTGCAGTATGAGGTGTTTGAAAAAGACACTACATCTCTGGATGAAGTCTAAAGGCTTCTATGTTTAAATTTGGACATTGGGCATTAAAAAAATAATTGATTATTTATTTATTCAGATCACATTGTGCTTTTAAAGCCTGATGGGTGTTTAAAATACCCTGTCTGTGTCTTATGTGTAATTGTAATGGCTAGGTCACAAAATTACCTCTGGTTTAACACTTTTTGTGCTAAAACAACACTTGTTGTGACATTAATAAGACCAGGTACTGTAAATGAGGCCTCCAGATAGAACAAAAGCCTGTAAACCTTGCCATCTCAGCAGGACTCTTTTTAAGGAGTGGGTTGCACATTTTCTACTTTGAAGAGTGTGGTAGCTGTATTCCCCTCCTCTACACCAGGCGGCTTAGTGATCACATCCCCTGGATCCTTAAATCCCCTCCACTTTGACCCTGGTTCGCCTCTCCTTTCTCCTTCCCCTGGTCTGTGGAACAGCCTCTCTTTCAAGTTGGCCTTGGGGATGATCCAAACAACAATCCCCATGACCACCAGAGCCAGACCCAGGCAGGAGAGCCCAATGCTGGCTGCAGTGCTGATATGCAGCCCTGTGTTGAAATTGATGGCTTGGTTGTCCACAAAGAACAGGTCTCCCTCTCCAAATGACTCAATTTTATGGGGAGTGGAGTAAGCAACTGAGAGGATGGCAATGCCTGCAGTCAGAATCAGGAGGCCGAAAGTCAAGGACACCTGGAGGGAGGCGAGAGAGAATCCTGAAGTGGTAATTTGGACTTTCCTGCTTCCCTTTTGTTCTATAGGTGCTCAGCAGTTCTTGCTATGAAAGGTCATTTTGTTATTTGCGATGGAGAAAAATCAAAATTGTGAAATGGGCAGGGGGCTTACATGCAGTCCCTCACCTTTACAAATACCACTACATCTCTGCCTGTACTTTATCATGCACAGACAACAGGCTTTCACAATTACACTAAACCACAGAAGAAGGGACTATTAATGGTCCACGTCTGTTAGTCATACAATCATATTTATACTCACAGTCCAAGGGACTGAACAAGAAATAAAGGCCAGTTTTTACATAAAGATGGTAAGATGGATGTGTGACCTTCCAGACGTCAACAGTTTATTACACTTAATTTTCTGTGTATAGCATGTATGTTTGTTTTATAGTGTACAGAAATACATTTTTACGTATGCTATATAGAAAACTCTAGCACAGATTATGAATTTACCCCTAAACAAAATACATAGATGAGCACATTCATTTAAAAAAATGGCAAAGCACCAGACAGATACAAAAAACTAATTTGTAACATGCATCAGTTCATTTGTACATGTATGGTACTGCCTAGGCCATTAGACACCAGAGTTAAAATAAAGGTGAGTAATGTAAACAGCTTGGAGAGTTGAACTGATTTACCTTCCAGACTGCTGAGTTCCACCACAGGACTGACCTCTGACTCTGGATGAACCCATGATCCTTCGAGTCCCTGTCCCACACAGAGGATGAGCACTCCTCATAGAAATGGTGCAGATAGGAACGAACCCCAAACTGAAGACAGCTAGAACCCCCCTGGAGTGATGTGACAAAATTATATGTGAAACTGAAAATCTCCAATGATCACACCTGCCCTTGCCCTCTCTTTCTGGATTGAAGAACATATGCAGATGGATAAAAACACCGCAGATTACAACCCACAAAATACAGTGTCATTTTCGACAAGGCTGTTTAAAAGTGTGTAGTGTGTAAAACAAAATTACACTCATAC
The DNA here is from genome assembly GCF_900324485.2 of Mastacembelus armatus. Taxonomy (NCBI): domain Eukaryota; kingdom Metazoa; phylum Chordata; class Actinopteri; order Synbranchiformes; family Mastacembelidae; genus Mastacembelus; species Mastacembelus armatus. The sequence continues at coordinate 6,483,028 of NC_046643.1, read as the reverse complement.
TACTGTATTTTTAACATTTAACTGTATACCATTTTAATAAAAACACAGTGCAATTACATTATTACTATACCTTTCAGGGAAAATGATGTCTCATTTAGAAATGAAATTGGTAGTTTTGGACACCAGTGTTGGATCTATCTAATAGTCAAAACTGATGTTACAGAAGATGTTAGACCAGCTTTTATGACCTGTCATAAACCAGCTGAGGTAATGACGATAAGTGGATGAAGCACTGGAAATGTGGGCGAAAGCTTCCTTATTATAGGGAAAGTCTGTGGTATGTAGGCTGTGAAATAAAGGAGCTTTTCCTTTGTTCTCTCCTTTTACACTCTAAGTATAGCAGGGTTTTCAGTTCATAGGTACCTAGTGTGTACAATTATTTTTAGTCTGTAATTTGTGGAGTGTAATCTTAAGAATGATCAAAAAATAAAACATCCTGTCTACATCTGCCTAATATAAAGACAAACCATATTTTAGCTGTAATAAAATCAAATAAAACTAGATCACCAGCATGGGAACTGAATCTCACCTCACTGCTAGAGGATTCTCCTCCTGAGACAGAGACACAGGCTTCGGAGCACAACGCCATAATATCTCACACCTTGTGCACCTACATAAACATACATAGGTAAAACATATTCAGAGTCCTGAACAGATTGATATGTTTGTGTGTCAGCTGCTTGGCTGCTGTGTGACTATAACACTGTTTATCTGCTGAATATGGATCTCCTTCAACAAAAGCCTGTCTAGTTCAGAGACTGGACATAAATCTTGGCCTGTGTCGTCAGGTTATTGTTGCTGCATGTGCTACTGGGGCTCTGAGGTGGCTATTAATAGATGAGTCACATATATGCAAGTATGTGCACGCTCTATTCTTCCTCATGCACACATGGACACATACCTCACTGCTGTTATTCTCCTGAGGCAGTTTAACTGATTTCTTTTGTTTTCTGCCTACAAGCAGTTTTTCTAAGCGGCCACACATGCCTGATCTCAGGCAGGACCATATGGTAACTTTCACCTGACTGCAGATAGAAATAAGCACCTGATAAACAAAATCAATAACAATCATCAGTAGAAAACATCCTGCTCAGGTAAAGTTAGACAGGATAAGTCATTGCCAAATTCTGCCAAATCAACAGCCATTTCTTCAAATCCAAGTAACTTGCACTGGTTTTCTTGCAGCTGAAATTGTGGGGCTGTATACAAAACTAATACAAAAATGCAAGAAGGTGAACACCTTATGCTAATCCAGAGAACCTGTGTGTGTGATAGCATCGACTTGAAGAAAGACTACTGAAGAAGAAATATCTAGAAATATCTAGACTTTCATTTTAATTGGCTGCTATAAATTAGCCCTGCTCGAAGAGTAAAGCTTTTATAAGCCACATTACATTATCTTTTAAATAGGGTATTGAATGTGGTTAGACTTCACCAACTAAAAGTCTAGTTTTTATGGCTTTGTTATCCCATGTTATTTTTCTCTGGGTTTCTTTTCATTATAAAGGAAATAACATGACCTTTCTGATTTTATTCAGAGTGAATGACAACACAATTAGAAGTATGAATTCAAAAGAGAAAGGGACGGGAAACATAATTTCAATGAACAGCTTCAACTTGTTATGACTTCATTTTTAACTTATAAATTAATGCTTTGACTAAATGTAATTGGGGTCTTCCATTTTATATGACCTTTTATTTCTACCTTACTAAATGTGAGAGGAAAATAAGCTTTATTACACTTATACTGGAAGCGCTGTTTGTCAGATATCAGTGTTTTAACACACGGTGCCCAAATTTCAAAGGTTTAGAATTACATGGACACTTGGCTATTTGGGTTTGTTTCTTGGGTTGTTGTGTTTGGAATCAGTATTAGTTCATGTCCAAAAAAGCTCACATGTGGTGACCATGCAGGTGAAGAAGATAAAAATGCAAATATTTAACAAAAGCCTATCAAAGGTAGGTGGTTTGACAAAATCAGCAGCTGGAGACATTGTTTAAAACAGGTGCACACACAAGCCTAGAAAATGGTAAATGAGCTGGTAGGAAACCCCCTGCTTAGTATCAAAAACACTGAGGTCATGTTCTAGTTCACTCAAACATACAATACAAAGAGAAACTGGTTGTGGACTGATGAATCAAAAATCAAAGTAATGCAAAGAGGAAAGTGAGGGTATAAAGGAACGGCTCATGACCCACATCATACTGTTTTATCTGTGTGACATGGGGCAGGTTGTGATTTCAACGTGAAAGAGCTTCATTCCTGTTACTGAAGGCCAGACTGAAGGTAGAGGGACGCCACAACAAGAGGAGCTGAAGCTACAACTCTGCAGTCACTGTTGTCTGTTGCTAGAAGGCTTCAGGCAGTCTTTGGCTGAGAAGAATTTTCTACATAAATAAAATAACAAATAGCTGTGATGATTTGGTTTGACTGCACATGTATCTGTTCAATTGTCTGTTAAAAGGGGCTATAACTCCCACACACCGTTTTTTTTATTGATGTAAATCTACTCAAACTGAAACTGAGACTTGGCACTACACTTTTATTAGTATTGATAATTTGATGTCAAATTAAATATGTTGAAGAACACAAATGTATCCAAATACTCTTCAGATACTCATTTTAATGGTTTAAGCACACATAATACCTTGAAGGCTTTTGACCTTTGTATACTTTTACTTAAATAAAGACTAAGTGATTTGGAGTTGGCTGGCCAGTATTGTGAAGTGGGTACACAAAATGTATATACAGTACACAGTAAACTGCTATTAATACTAATGTAATTTCTTCTTTGATGTGGCTTATAATTATTGCTTCTGCATTTTGTTTTCTTGACCTAAAAAATACTCAGTGGTTGCAAACAATCAAATACATTTACTGAAATACAATAGTTATGTGCTATTTAGAGGTACTTGTATTATTCAGCACTTTAGTATCTGCATTTTATGCTAATAGTCTACCAGATCTCAGTGGACACTCATAATGTGTTATGGTGAGTACTAGAGAATGCAAAACACCTGTATAAAAAACTCCATTTACGTTGAATTGCAAAGTCTTTGTTAAGTTTACAATTGAATCTGACGTAAAACACAAGGTTTACTCTGATTCTAAACAATCAAGTATGTTTGAATCAATAATCTGCGGCTCTCTGCAGCCAACATGGTTTAACATTTTTGCCTATTGGGCTGATGTGAGGAGCAGTAGTGCTGTTACAGTAGAAAAAAGGTAAAGTAAAGTAAGTAAAATAAATAAATAATAAAAAAGCTATGGTATCTGACTGTTGAGCCACAGCGCTGTCCATGGTGCTGGGAAGTTTGCCCCAACTCTCCTCCCAACTCACGGGCGAATTAGATTCACGACAGTCGAGTTTAAAAGTGCAGCAAATACAAATGTGATCGTCAATTTGTTTAAAATAGTCTGAAACGCCTCCGGTGTTTATTTCCTGCTAGTCACTTACAGAAGATTTATGATTTCATTATTCTGTTTTTATGCTGCTGTCTACAATAAAAACGGGGGGACATCAGCACTGGACATCTGCAGTGAGCGCAGACATACAGTAACCTAACTGCCAGCTCCGGTCACCACTGAGTCATCGCGGCCACGCAGTCCCTCAGTCCATCTCACACTTTTTTCATCTACATCCACTCACTTTTTCATTTCCTCCCCCACCCGCATCTGCAGCCTCCTCTTTCACTCCAACCGAGTTCAGAATCACTGAAGGAGTCGGTCTTACCGCCCTGGCCGGAGCGCTCGCTCTTCTCACTGGGGATCCATGTGCCGCCGGACCGATGGATCCTCTAACGCCACTGCTGCTGCAGCTGCTGCTGATGTGAATCAGCTGAACCGGAGACACCGAGCATGCGTGTAGATGGCGACAAAAAAAAAAACAAAAAACAAACAAAAAAAACCAAACATGTCCATTATCGACAAGATATGACTTCTGGTGACCCATGCCCTTTTTAATTATTCAGACAAATCCAAGTTCAAATTTCATCCATGCAGTTAAGTAAGGACGTTAGGATGTTCATAATGTGTTACTGTCGAATCCAAACCCTCTGCCATCTACAGGTTTAATACAACAGCACTTCATACCAGGTAACACACAGACTTTAAAGACTATATAAGCCGGTTGGATGGTCCCACCTGAGCTCATATCTATTCTGAACTATTCTATTCTATCATTTCTTACATCTCCAGGGACTGAAACTGGATTCAGTAATTACTGAGTTTTACTCTTCTTTAACCTCTAGACAATATGGAAATCATAGCACAGTGTTAAAAGACTCCATGAAAACAGCAAATAAACAGAAAACACACTATGTGTCTGTACACCACATGGGATTGAACTCAGTATTGGGTACCATGGATTCACCACACAGGAACATTTAATGGTATTATATGGAAGTAACAACTCCATATATAGCCTAATGTATATTTATTACCAGTCTTATAGCTTAGGTCCAGCACTGCTGTCAGTGATTCAGCCCATCACCACTGCTGCTCTGCTCCAGCACTTTCCAGATATTATCCCTTTGAAGTTTGTTTGGTCTGCAGGGCTTGTCAGTGTTTGGCCACAGGTGCTTATGAATCACTTCAAACTTTCCTTGAGTGACCTCATCTTGAACCTGTGTCTTTCTCAAATATCTGAAAAAATGTCAGTATAGCTGGTGCGCTAATCTCCAAAGTCCTGGCCTTTTTAAGCTGATTATGAACCGGCTGTAAGGATGTGTAGGGCCTTGTTGGCATCCTTTCCTCTGTTCTGAGGCAACTGTTTTTCATGCCCCTTTGCTCTAGCTAAGGGAAAACTTAACACTCCAGCATATAGTGATATTCTAGACAAAAATGTACATTCTAAAGTCTGAGGAAGAACTGTCCAATAATTCAATAGTTTTTATAACATTGCACGCTTATTCAGTTCAGCACAGGAAGAAAAAAATGCAGGCGTTTCATCTACAATAGTCCTTTAGTTTCATGATTGAGTACTTTTAACTTTTCACTAACAATGAGATAAATATTCTATGGTAGGGTATGTTTTTGAACAACTCTAGAGTTTAAACTGTCCATCAAATGTCATTTTGACTAGATAGTCTGCTGAAACTGAGTGCTTCAGCTGTCAATGCCTCTGGGAATGCAAAGGAGCTTTTCTTGTGTAAGTGGCAGCTCTCATTAAGGGCTGAAATAATGTTAAAAGAAGCAACCTCACACATGTGCCAGTGTGTGTTCTGTAAATATTTCAGGGTTTCCTAAAGAAGCATTATTAATGCAGACTGTCATAACAGATCCCAAATGAAAAGAAAACAAATACTGCCATTTTCACATATTTATCCCACCTCTGTGTGAAAAGAACATTTTATACCATGCAGAATAAGTGTGTGCTGTGTATGGTTTTGTGTGTGTGCATGGGGGTAGTGGTTCAGCATCCCTGCATATTTATTTGGACACAGTATGGTGAGCCATAAAAGGCAGGATAAGACTGTTTCCAAGGTGACCTGGTGAAAGGAAGACATAGAATACTGGTGTTGTTTGTCGTTCATACACACACACGCACACACACACGCACACACACACGCACACACACACGGGTCTTTGTATGACCAAGCTGTGCACTATCAAAGAGAATGAGAAGAATTTCCATGGTTACACGTCCAGCAAGGTCAGACACAGGAAGTGAGTGCTAGGTGTTGATTGGCTGATAGATAATTACACTTTCCTTTAAGGTGAAGTGCAAACAGGGTTTTTTTTTTTTCATTTACTCTATTTCAAAGCGGTTGTAAAGCTTTATCAGTCATTTCAGCCACATGCCTTGCTGCCCTTATTACTTCCTTTATTCACCAGTTATGGAGGGTTATCCTTTGGTGTGAGAAATTATACATTGTGCTTGTCTGCTATCTTAAAAATAACCTGTGCATCAACCCACACCAGCCTATAAAGCCACTGTCATCATTGTGGAACATCCAAGCCATCATGTTAATTAGTTGTGAAAAGCCTTTCATTTATTGGCTCATCAAATAAAAAGGGCAAAGCATTTTCCAAAGCCACAATATTTAGGTTTGATGACTGAGAAGACAGTTTTAATGTTTCATTTTCTCCACCTGTCTAATCCTTTTCAGAGTGGCAGGGATGGTGGCAGCTTTACCAACATGAATTGGAAGACACTTTTGACAAGTCGGCAATTCATGTTCACACTTAAGACGAAGTTTCCTCGTTTTCTTCATCACCCCTTTGCCTCTGTTTTCACCCCATATACATATAAATACATAAAATTCTTACTATTAAACCTTGAACAAGTAGGTCTGTCCAGGGTATAGCCCACCTCTTGCCCAGTGTCCGCTGGGATTGGTTCCAGTCTATTGCAACCCTCACCTAGAATAAGTGGTATGGAGACTACATGGACAGATGGCTGCTGGCTGAGGGATAAAAAGATGTGTGTAAGATAAATATGTAGCAGGATTTAGGACTCTGGTTAACTTAAATGAAAGTATATTATAAAAGTAACAATTCACTGCTTTACAGGGCACCTCTGGCTACATCACAGGTGAAACATTTTTTTGTCATCACAGATTCAGTCTTGTTATTGTGTTCCCTGTTTTACAATTGTTTTAAGTGGGCTAGCTGACTACCAGCTAGGTAAAGGTATCTGAATAGTATCGATCTTTTCATCTAACTCTCAACAAGAGAGCTCAAACCTTTAGTTCACTCTTGCTGTGCAACTTTCTCTCTCTCCCCATTTTAAAGATACTTCGTATGCTTACCTTTTACAGCTTGTTAAAGCTCTTGTTCTCATTATCTTAAATACAAGCATACCTTATGGATTCATAAAAGCCACATTAAAGCTCAAATCATTCTCTCATTCTATCTAAAATGAAAACAGTCTTTGACTTATCTTTTAATTGCACTAAAGGCTTGTCAACTCAAATTTTCTCCCTTTTCTTCCTTGTGTCATATCGCTTGTAAATTCAAGCATACAGCCAGGATACATCACGCTATCTCAAATACAGGCATACCTTTTTAATTGCATAATTAAAAGCTGGTCAAACTTACTCTGCTGCTTGCTATCTCTTTCTTAAAAGCAGGTATTGCAGGCACACGGTTATGGATGCACCATAGCCGCATTAAAACCTGAAATTCTCTTATCTTCAATATGACTGTGCTTTTAGTAAGCACACATTTCTAATTGCACAATGAAACCTCTGCAAAGCACAAATTCCCTTTTCCTCAGTGTAATATATGAAGCTGAGCTGCTGCACTGCTGCAGGCAGGGCGATAGCAGTGCACAGTTCAGAAGGTCACTGGATGTGTTCGTGGGTGCAGGGCCCGGGAATGGCTGCGTTACATCACGGAGAGCGTCAGTTAACCGCACATTAACGTGAATAATGCATCCCATGTTGAGAAGTGCGAAGGAAACACACAAAGTCTTAATATTCTATAAGGAGTGGAATTCATAGAATACAATAGCACTTTGGGAACTAATGGGCCGTCAGGTGTCACATCCTATGATGAAGAGGCAGTGAAGTGTGTGTGCGTGTTGTTGTTGTGTGTGCTGGATGTGTTGCCTGACTGTACTGCTCGTTATAGTTCGATATAGGCACTAAAAATGTTTTTAAATGTATTCTCATTTTGGACTTCATGCTTCTCACTTGTACTTGTCAGGAAGAAAAAGTCTGTTTTTAAAAAAAAATTATTATAAGCAGTGCATTTGCAGTATTCACTATAATTAGAGTTCCAGTCTGGAGAAAAGAACAAAAATAAAGCTGTCACAATGTGACGATGCTTTACAGTTACTTCTATTGAAAAATATTTTGACTGGGCTGCTGATTGATTTGTTTTCTGTGGTGGAATACCTGTTAAGAGTTTTTTTTCCTTGTACTTCTGTATTCCATAATAAATAAATGGAGTGCTGCATTTAGTGCTACTTAAGCATTCACTGCCACTTTGGTAAAAGGATGAAATCAACAAAATGTTTTTAGAGTATCAAAGGTAAAAGTACTTATCATTAAGCTAGAATGCATGCTGGGTTATTATTACTGATATATTATTATGTAAGCAAGCATTTTAAAGACTGAGAGACCAATACATACATACACACACACACACACACACACACACACACACACACACACACACACCCTCACACACACACACGCACACACACGCACACACACACACAGATACACATATATGTATATATGTATACTAAATGTATTTTACCTGAAAAACCATATAACTGTATGGCTACACTATATAGAAATTAACAGCATTGTATTAGGACAATAGCATTTCATGAATTAATACAGAATTAGCATTTGTGGCAGCAGGGAGGTGTATGAGGGAAATAAACTACAATGCCCATTTCTATGGTAGTAAAAGAACATGTTTTCCAGTGTCGCTGTCTGATCTTTTTTAACAGTTTTGGGACAACATTTAAGCTCTGTGGCACCGATATGTTTCCACTACATGCTAATTTCAGTTGTCATGAAAGCACCTGGAATAAAGGTCAAGTCATCATTATTAACTGTTCTAGTCATGTTTCAGCTGCAGGGAAAATGTTTTACATATTCTCCTAGACTCCACGTTAGAGGATGAAACAAAGCCAACTAGAACCCTCTTTCATAAGGCCCTGAAGCATGGCTCATCTTCATCTTTCGTCCCAAGAGGACAAATTTCATCATAGATCTACTGATTATCATTTTAGTAAAATGTATTCTCGATTCAGATGTGGGAACAAACCCACTTACATAATCTTGCTAAGGACTGAGATCTATGTATCTATGTTGACCTGTCTGTCTAACTATCCAGTGCTCTCGTGTTATCCTTCCCATCTCAGACAGACTGACCCACTTCTCTTAATTCACCCAGAACAGACTATGCCTGGAGGGGAGGCTGGCCGCGACATAAGGCTGCTGCAAAGCTGACTGGTTCAGGGCTCCATCTCAATGGGCTCCTTTGCTTTTCCGTCTTCCCTCAAGTCATTACAGTGGCGGATACCAGACAGAGGGAATGGATGAGTTTCATTCCAACACGGCGCTTCCACTTGTCTGATCATTCAAGGTCACATCCAGCAGATCAATAAGACTACACTGATATATGGAGGAGTGGATAACTTGGATATGTCTGGGGGGAGGGTACACCGACACACACCTGCACAGGGTCAGACACAGTGTGTTATCTCACTTCCCAAATCTTGACACTAGATGTCAGTGGAATGCAGCACAGAGGTTTGAGTACACTTTTTTAAATCAATGCAATTTCCTTTGTTTCTGTCAGTCTTCACACAGCACAACAGCAGCACACATATCTGAAGCCATATATGGTGTTAATCTATATAATCTATGCAGCTACTTGAGAAATGCCAGTGGACTGTGTTGCAAAAACACTTGACTGCTTGATGAGCCAAATTCTCATGTTTACCTTTGCATAAAACTAATTAAATTATTTCATATTAAGTCTGTGATGTTTATTGAAAGATTTAAGGAGCAAATTTCTAAAAGGCAAAATGTGTTTACACAGAAATTCATTAGTGTAATGTCATACTGCTGGTGATTGTACTGAAATCTTTAGGTTTATTGTGCATGCATTTTTATTTTTCTAGTTTGATGGAACAACTATTTAAAGTATAAATTAACGCTATGAGGCTGTGTCATCAATATGAAACTTTGATTTAAGTTTGAGACTGCTGTCACAATGCAAAACAACACAGTCTCAGAGTATAAATCCATGAGTTTCAGTGTAATCATATTACTCCGGTAGAACATTGCCATGTTGAGATAAGGAATCATTATCATATCAGTAACACCATTTATCACTGATATAATTAGATAGCTGACTGTATGTCATTCCAAACTGGCATATATAAATTCCATCCTACACCTCCCTGCCCACCCTGCTCCCAAAGTCATTAATGTATGCTAGTGTAATATTATCACATGGCTACATTCCTCTTCTCTATCTAATCTAATTCATCAGCCTAATAGGTCATAATTAATTGCTCCATTATTAATCGAGTGATGTCATACCTACATGCCTGGGGGTGAAATGAGCTGTCTGTCACCGGGAACGCTGGCTTTGCGCGCATGTTGGTGTATGTGTGCTGGATGCTGCAATCACAGTTTGAATTTCTGCCTGAAGCGCAGCGCTCAGTGGTGTCCAACGCTCATCACACTCAACCATCTACACATCAAATTTATCACTGTTTGGTGTGACCATGTGATTACTGCTTATTACCTGAGGTCAAAAGGTTCAAACATCATTGAGGAGGATATTACATTGCAGTGGGACATGAATATTTAAGTGTCTCATTCTGATGATGCTCTTGCTTGGGCTAACTTGAGCCAGAGGAGATGATGATTAGCCTCACAGACAAGGCTAACGACCTGCGATGGATTAGAGTGGATGGCCATTGAATATGCCAATGACAGGGATTGGACAGTCCCATTCATGTAAAGAAGCGGTCAGGTGCAGATGCTTGGGCAGAGTCAGTCAATTAAAGCTTTGAAGTTACAGTGCTTATGATTTTCATGAAATCAAACCATGCTTTTGATGCTATTCATAGTCATCACTGTGTCAACCATTAAGTGTTTTGGCAGTCAGTATGCCTCTGTCTGTAATGTAGGTGATATAACTGGTAGCAGAGTTCACCATTTGAATTGCTTACTTATGGTCTTTGAGAGGAGATGCTTGTAAATAATGAAGGATTAATGTTTTTAATTTTATCTTACTCATATATGCGTCACTGTTTAATGTTTCCATATTTATCAGAGCTGTAGGTTCCTGCTAATGTACTCCTGACTGGGTTTATTGCCCTATTTTGTCAAGCAGAACAAAAACTGTCAGGGTACAACTTTAATATACAAAAATATCAATAAATATCTCATTATCAATAAATAGGGAGTAATTATAGAGAAATAAAAGCTATGTTCTTTGCTTAAAAATTAGCTCTTGTTGGCTTAAAGGATGATGCAGCACCAGTCGTGATTGATTTTAAAACTTGTTATAACATTTCATAGCATATTGCAATAATTATTGGCAAAATACTTCGCTGTGGGACTAGAGAGACACACTAAAAGGCCAAAGCAAACACACAGATATGCATTCTGTTGGGAGAAGTTAAGACTGATGTCACATTACTCCAGTAAAAACTGCAGCAGAGAGATGTGCAGGGACATTTTCATGCACAGACAAACAGAAATGCATATTTTAACCACCTTGCCAGTTCTGGCACTGTATTATTGTCAACCATCTGCCCCTTTGTTTCAAGCAGCATTGTAACCTTTCCCAAAGAGTGTGTGTATCTGTGTATTTCTGCGAGTCAGTGTGTGTGTTATCACTGGCGTGCACACATGCTTGTATATCCAGTGTGTGTTCTGGCTGCCAAACGTCCATTTGGTTGGGGAGTATTGCCAAGGTGAGGTGGAGGTCAGTTCTACACAGCTGAATCATTGAACAGCACTGAGCTGAGCTGCTGCCAAGGCTGGCAAAAGCAGCACATAACACAATGTCATCATCTGGGTACCAAAAACCTCAGTGAGGATTGTGCTTCTTAATGTTAGGGGTGAGTAAAAACACACACCATATGACGTTGTATTTGATTCTAAATAATTTCTGTGTATTTACTTTTTTTTTTTTCAGATCATTTGGTGCTCAACTGAATTTCATATGAATTAAAAAAGATATGTCCTTGTCTCTTTTCACACAGAGCTGGCGGTCAAGGCTGCTGCTTTTTTTTTTTTTGTGTGTGGGGCCAAAGATGCTCAGGCCCCACTGAGCGTTTCTGCTTTCATCCTTGGATCTGATCAATAATGGATGGAACTCCCACAGCCTTGCAGGCAGGGATTGCTTGGAAAAAACTTGGAAAACCAACCGCAATTCTGCCAGTCCCGGAGCGTCGCACTGGAGACAGGGCTGCGCTTGGACGCCAATTAGCACCAACATTTTACAGTCACTTGCTGTGTGTGACTGTTTGGAGGCATGCTCAAAGACACACGCACACACGCACGCTGTCAGACACCTCTGGAGAGCCAATGACCTACTCCCCTAACCACTTTATTGATCTGTGGGCCAAAGATGTGAAAGCCTATTGAGGTCATCATTAATGATTCATTATATCCAGAAAATGTCAAATGTGGCTTGGGAGCGTAAACATGAATGCGTCAGATGTTATGGTCTCATAAACACAAGGGCTTTGAAGAAATACTTCATGCATCTACAGTATATGAATCATACATGTGAGATGAGAGAATAAGGATGATAGAGACGGTTATCAGCTAGGGTGATGCAACTATTTCATGGCTTGTTCTGATACTGTCACTCACTTTTCTCAGGACACCCACAGAGAACTGTATGTTATTCTCAGTAATCTTCCCCTTGGCCCTATTTATGGGTTCTGTGCTGGCCAACCAATGGTACCATATACAAAAAGCACAGTGTTAAAGTATTGTATGTAGTCCGACTTTATACTTTTAGTCCATGCACACACACACTGACACACAAAGACTCACAAAGACATGTATTTGTACAGTGCATTAGCTATTCCTCAGAGACCCAAGCACATGGTGTTCCACAGGGACAGATCGAATGTTGCAGCCATGAACTCTGAGATATTCAACTGCTGTGGATGATCAGACCTTGCAAACAGCTGTTTATTCACCACATACACTTATACCAATCACATCTAGATGTTTCTCCGTTGTGGTCATATGTAGTGTGAGGGATTCCCTGCAGTTCTTGGAATGGTGTGATAAACTTCACAGCTGTTTTCTTACTGGACCGCTTGGGAAGGTTCTGTAATTTGGAACCTTGCCTCTACGGTCCTTCAGACAGGGGCTTCCAGGTCCAGCACAGAGAACCATTCAAAGATTCAGAGCTTAGAATTTATGGGTCAGGCCAAGCACAGACTGGCCTTGTGTGGGAGCCCCAAACAACGCCCGAGCAGTGGACATAAATTTGATTTTATGAGGAGAACTCGCTCAGCCCTTAAAAAACTCTATTTGTAGGGCAGAACAGGATTATACCCTTCTGAGTTTGTCTCTGTTTTTCTATCACTTTTTCCCACCCACACCCTCTCCTTTAAAATCATTGTGCACATCAAAACCACTATCAGTTTATTTATCTATTAACTGTGTGTTTGTCACTGGAGCATAAAGTTATATTTCACTGCAGTTCTGTGACATCAAACACCAAACATTTGATGTAGGCAAAGACAAAACAGTCAAGATTTTGTTTAAATAAAAAATAAAACTCCACATACTGATAATGAAATATTGTGCATATGGATTTACTATATCATACTGTATATGGACTCATCTTTTAGTTAAACAAATGCCATATAAAAACCAAAAATGCAGTACAAAGCTCAATAACTTAAGATAACCTTCAGAGACATGCAAGACATAAGACTTTTCTAAAAATGTTTATTAAAAGAAATCTCATTTAAATCCTTAAAATTACATCCACAATTATTTTTAATTCCAAGTCTTTAAAGATACTGTTACTGCTACTGGTTTTTCAACAGTAGTACTGCTATAGAGCAGTGTTTTTACAGGTGAGCTTCTAGTTTGGTTAATTACACCATGGGAGTTGGGAAGGGCTGTGCTTGCAATATATATGTATATATACTGTATATACAGTGGGTACGGAAAGTATTCAGACCCCTTTAAATTTTTCACTCTTTGTGTCATTGCAGCCATTTGCCAAAATCAAAAAAGTTCATTTTATTTCTCATTAATGTACACTCAGCACCCCATCTTGACAGAAAAAAACAGAAATGTAGAAATTTTTGCAAATTTATTAAAAAAGAAAAACTGAAATATCACATGGTCATAAGTATTCAGACCCTGTGCAGTGACACTCATATTTAACTCACATGCTGTCCATTTCTTCTGATCCTCCTTGAGATGGTTCTGCTCCTTCATTGGAGTCCAGCTGTGTTTAATTAAACTGATTGGACTTGATTAGGAAAGGCACACACCTGTCTATATAAGACCTTACAGCTCACAGTGCATGTCAGAGCAAATGAGAATCATGAGGTCGAAGGAACTGCCCAAGGAGCTCAGAGACAGAATTGTGGCAAGGCACAGATCTGGCCAAGGTTACAAAAGAATTTCTGCAGCACTCAAGGTTCCTAAGAGCACAGTGGCCTCCATAATCCTCAAATGGAAAAAGTTTGGGACGACCAGAACTCTTCCTAGACCTGGCCGTCCAGCCAAACTGAGCAATCGTGGGAGAAGAGCCTTGGTGAGAGAGGTAAAGAAGAACCCAAAGATCACTGTGGCTGAGCTCCAGAGATGCAGTAGGGAGATGGGAGAAAGTTCCACAAAGTCAACTATCACTGCAGCCCTCCACCAGTCGGGGCTTTATGGCAGAGTGGCCCGACGGAAGCCTCTCCTCAGTGCAAGACACATGAAAGCCCGCATAGAGTTTGCCAAAAAACACATGAAGGACTCCCAGACTATGAGAAATAAGATTCTCTGGTCTGATGAGACCAAGATTGAACTTTTTGGCGTTAATTCTAAGCGGTATGTGTGGAGAAAACCAGGCACTGCTCATCACCTACCCAATACAATCCCTACAGTGAAACATGGTGGTGGGAGCATCATGTTGAGGGGGTGTTTTTCAGCTGCAGGGACAGGACGACTGGTTGCAATTGAAGGAAAGATGAATGCGGCCAAGTACAGAGATATCCTGGAAGAAAACCTCTTCCAGAGTGCTCAGGACCTCAGACTGGGCCGAAGGTTCACCTTTCAACAGGACAATGACCCTAAGCACACAGCTAAAATAACAAAGGAGTGGCTTCGGAACAACTCTGTGACCGTTCTTGACTGGCCCAGCCAGAGCCCTGACCTAAACCCAATTGAGCATCTCTGGAGAGACCTGAAAATGGCTGTCCACCAACGTTCACCATCCAACCTGACAGAACAGGAGAGGATCTGCAAGGAAGAATGGCAGAGGATCCCCAAATCCAGGTGTGAAAAACTTGTTGCATCATTCCCAAGAAGACTCATGGCTGTACTAGCTCAAAAGGGTGCTTCTACTCAATACTGAGCACAGGGTCTGAATACTTATGACCATGTGATTTTTCAGTTTTTCTTTTTTAATAAATTTGCAAAAATGTCTACATTTCTGTTTTTTTCTGTCAAGATGGGGTGCTGAGTGTACATTAATGAGAAATAAAATGAACTTTTTTGATTTTGGCAAATGGCTGCAATGACACAAAGAGTGAAAATTTTAAAGGGGTCTGACTACTTTCCGTACCCACTGTATATATATGTTTTATATATTTGTTATATATATGTTGTTTATGATGTTATCTTAAGATCATGAGTCAATTATTACGTGATTTCTTTCTCGTGATAACTGAATCATTAATTTTTTTAAGCCCAATTTCTTGAGATAATGTGTTATTTGACTTTGTGATTTCGAGATAACATTTTCTTCTGATAATGAGATAAGTGATCACATTATCAGCAGAAAACAAGCTATGTTCTTGAGAACATAAAACATTTATTGGAAACATGGCTGTTCTTGGTTTCCGTAGATAATAATGGGTCATGTACTAGACAGCTTTTCCATCACCAAAACTACAGGTGGTAATATGCAAAGCAACATATCAATAAACTACTCTAAAAGTCAGCTCTGCAAAGGATATGAAGAAAAGAAATGCCTTCATAATGTTTAGTGGGTTTAGCAAGGATACACGTTTGTCTGAACATATAATGCTTTAATGTGAATATAAACAAATGTTTCATTGTCCAAACAGGGGAGCTGTAACTACTGGACTAAGACATCTCCGGCTTCACTGAAAAGTCTATTTTCAGTTTTTGTGCACTAAGTTTCCAGCTTACACGTCTAGAAGTTGCATAAGTAGCAACAATGTCACAAACCCATGCTTGTACCTACACATTTTAAACTCAGTGAGCACAAAGAAAATGCTGATGGAAGATTCTACTGTCAGACCCTGCACATACATCATTCTGCAGAATGAAGCTCAAACAATAAACAAAATACATTTTTTAGTGGAGGAGGACTTTTAAAATGAACTCAGTACACAGTAATGCTACAGTCGAGCCACAGCAGTGGTATGGCATTCTATATAGAGGAAACAGACAGTCCAGGTCATTCACCAGATATTAGTAGACTCTTTCCTGTGTCCCTTTCTGTCTTCACCACTCTGCAGTATGAACTCTTATTAGACAGGGCCCATATCTCTAACTGAACAATGACTTCATGTCTCTGCAGTTAATTATCTGTCTGATCCATACCATAGAGAAGAATGAATGGACTCCACTGATGTGTTCCATACATAGGCCACACTAATGTTCTTTCCATATAGGCAGGCACTGGCAGAGTCACGAGACAGCGCTATTAGACCAATGTAATGAGTTTACGTATGAGTAATGGCTGTACACTTACTTGAACAGGGAGCCCTCTGCACAGTCTTCTAAATCAGTACCTCTACTGATCCATGTACAGCAAATCCTGTGACTAATTTTGTAGTCTGGGGAAAGATTTTTGGAGCGAACAGTTTCTGAATGAAGATTGGTGTGTGCCAAGTATGCAACATTCTGTATGTGTGCTGCCGCCCTGTGTGCCACTGCTGTTCGGTGTATAAACTCAGAGGCTCTCTGTGTTGGTAAGATCTCTACTGTCTGTTCTAATACTCGTACACTGGTTTGGCCTGAAATGCCGTAATGGCCCCAGCTGTGAGTCTGTATTTGTGCTAGTCCTGCATCAGTGCTTTTAAACACCTCAGCCTTCATTCTGCAGCCCTGGTGTTTATTTAAATGGATTTGGACTGCTTAGGCTGTAAAGAGAGAAGGCATAAAACACTGAGGGCTAGTGAATTACCAGCAATAAAGCTGCGAGACGGGCACGTTGATGGAGCTAAGCTGAGATGGGCCAAACTAGGCCATGCAGGACTACCAAATCCCCAAGCTTACCTCTAACAGCAGCCTGAATTCCTGCTAATTGTCTCCTCTTGTCATCCCTGTTTACTCAAGCCTCACCACTTTCTTTGCCATAATGGATTCAGGGGCCTGACAAGCCATGTTTGATTGATTTCTCTCCCTGACCACTCGGTGGAAGGACTCCTGGCGGCATGCCAGCTGTACAGTGGGTTGTCCCTGGTGTGTGTGTGTCGGGTTATGTTTGTGTGTGCACAAATGGAGCCACTATAGCATAACTGCCACACTATAACTCTACAGTAGGATACTTTGGTGTACAGGTTTGTGCCCGAAGGGTGTGATTAACATTTAGAAACAGCCCCAGCATCAGTCACACTGCCTCTGCTTAGGTGTGTTTAACCTTTTTGTATGGAGAGATACAACAACCAGAACAGAGGGGATTTAACAAAGAACTAGAGATTCTAGAAAAGGAAGTGGTATAAAAATGTAAAGTGAAGTTTAATAGAGGGCACTACAATAAAACTGCATATTTCCATATATATGTTTTGGGTGTGTGTGATTATGAAAGTCAAAGCAAAGTCATAAAGGTATGATTTATGTCTTAAAGAAGTGGAAAAAGTTGGACTATAACATTTATCAAATTTGAACTTCTTTTCTGTTCTACTGAGTCTGACTCTGTGCTGTGTAAGATTTTATGTGTGTCGGGGCTGAGCAGTTCTCATGATGGATGTGCAAGGCTATCATCTCCACATCGCCTCAGTTAAGATGATAGATCCAAGCTTCCAGAGAGGTCGATTAAAGTTCAGCTCTGGAGTTAAACTTTCGCTCAGGTCCAAAATTCTAGTGAAGATGATTCTGCTGATGTTTACTCACTGAAGTCTGACTGAAGGATGGGAAAGTATCCAATTGGCACACTGAGTAGAGCTGTTGAAGATCTGCAAGTTACAGCTGTGTGTGCCTGTGTGTGTGTGTGTGTGTGTGTGAGAGAACGACAGAGAGACAGCAAGTTATTCTCATTATCGCTGAATAACTAAGCAAGCCTTGGCCTGCCAATTATGGAGTGTGACTGTCAAAGCTGTTAACATGTCTATACACAGAGGTTGTGGCAAATCACTTATATTGATATTTAGTAATTTAACGTGAGTAGAATGAGCCTTCTGGGCAATATTTAGCTTTACATTCAACATTTAAAACAGCTCAGTAATTAGAACCTACATTTCCACAGACCAGGACATAATCCTGACACTGTTTATGTCAAATATGTAAAACATAGAGAGTATTTATTGTTACTAAATGTTTCAAAATGTCATAAAATGACATTTCTGTGCCTGAAAATATGCATCACAATTAAAGAGCACTACAGAGAGCACAGCATATGCTGTGTATGATCTAAACCCAGTAATCTAATGGTAAATTATGAAGCATGGTTAAATAAAAGGGAGCATTAGCCATAGCTGTCAGCTTACCCTGATTGATAGAGCGCACCAGTTGTGGCAGACAGGGAGAACTATTGAGTGTAGGAAGCTGTGATCATGCATGTGTATGAGTGTGTATGCAACTGCAGGCAGATGTGTGTTACAATTAATATCAGAGAGGTAAATCACTACATGAGGTAAGCTTAAGTTCTGATGAGTGTACAGTACTGAAGCACATACTATTCAGTCTGTTGAATATGAAAGAAGGTATGTATATGTAAGTGTCTGTAATGACAAATGACAGTGATTGCTGTGCTTAGTTATGAATAGATGCTACAATCCCTGATTAGGCACATTGGTATGCTACCCAGATACATCTCCCTTTAATTCATGAATCGGAGTAAGACTATTAAAGAATATATTGCAATATAATAAATGTGTGTTTTAGTGAATATTTCTGGTTGTGGTGTGACTAAAAAGCAGGCTAAAAATTCATAGTACAGCTTCTGAAACCATTCGTGAGATTTGAAGATCGTCACCTACTTTTTAGTAAGTTAGCCCACCCAGTCATGTCTGATGACGCTAAACCTGTTTACCCAAACCATAAACAGTCGACAATCTAATATCTTAGTGATCCACAACTGGCTAGTTTATTACTGCTTCCTCACACAAGATTAAATGTGCATTAACTACACATTGTCTTAAAAATCAAGTGAATATAGGAGAGGATGTGGTGTGTCTGAGCTAAATTAGCACCTTCCATGACATTCTGCTACCTACAACGCTTTTGTTCCAGCTTCTATACCCTAAGTTGTCAAAGCACAGTAGGTAAAGCAGCTCCACCTGCCACCCAGTGAAAGCTATACCATATATAGTCATTTCAAACAGCCAACCAGATGGAAAGCATCAAAAACAACTAAAGGACTCAAATTAGATTCAGACGTGGCAATCTTCCCTCTGTGTATGTTAGTATCTAAAGCTAAGGTATTAGTTTAGCGTGGTTGCAATTTAACCTTTGTATTGAATCATTATAATTTTAACTGGGGAGGAACCTTTGCTTTAAGTCACATTACTGAGAGTTAATCAAGGTACGAATAATAATAATAATAAAAGTGGGTTTGAAATGACAGAAGATGTAGTGCTAGGGTCCAGACTTAAGATCTGTGATTCCTCATTTTAAATCATCCTTTTAACCAGACTGAGTGTACTGGTTTATGAGAAACAGGTCGGACTGTGTTCCACTGTTATGTGTGGTCCACTTATTTAAGGAGGAAACACAACACAGATTCTTTGTATGGAATATAAAATACCACACAGTAAGAGTAAATGAATGGATAAATACACAGTATCTACAAAGTGAGAACCAGCCTAGTCCTTTGGGTCCATTCCCTACACTGGATGTAGAGGAAAAGCAGAATGAAGTGGGAAGACCTCCACTCAAAAAACAAATCAAAGGATGAGAACAAGGACACTTGTACTGTTATGCTTGGATGTAAAACGAAGCGCAAACCCTTGGAGCCTGAACCTGTCCAAATGGAACTGGAGAGGAAACATTTAGGACTGACATGAAGAGAAGGATGAAGACGAAAACAAGCTGGCAGAATGAGATACTAACCTCTGCGATCAGTCATAGTGAAGCTAATGAGCACTTTACTTCCATTCCAGTACTAGAAAACATGTGCTTTGTATGATGTGGTTAAAAATAATAATCTTTTTTCTGCGGTGTGAACAATCAAAATAAATATCACAATGATATTTCTTTCATAAATGGCCCTCTTTTTTATTGATTGTGCTGTGAGGACATTTGAAATGACTGCAGCAAAGAGAGATAAAGATCAACAAACTTGACAGTGTGCTCAAGGACACTTGAGGCCCACAATTCCTCTGCTTTAAATGGATATTTCCCATGTGGATTGCTTGTCTTTTATGACTTAGTTTCAACTGTACAACAACAGCTCTCAGCATGTTGCAAGTTTTTAAAAAAAGTGCATTTTATCCTCACAAATATACCATGAGGATACTGAACACAGCAATCAAAGCCCAGCCTGAGATTCTTCATGATGTGCACAAAGGAAGGAAGATGAACAAAGTATAGACACAATGAAATGCTCACGGCGGTTTGAAGAGCCAAAGCAAGACAGGCGATCCTGAGGGGTTTGATTACAAATGCTGCAAGCTTTTCGCCATCACAAACAAACAAGAATTGGTTCAAAGAGGGAATCAAATTCAAAGTAGAACAAGGCTCTAACTTTCATCTTCTGGCACCTTCATCAGCATCTGATAAGCAAAAAGGTAGCCTAAGTGCTTCAGCTCTGAGAGCATTAATGCTACAAAGGTCCTCTGTTCCTAAATCACTTTTTGCTTTGACATGAAGACGATGACAAACTCCAAACTCAAGCTTACTGTTTATTTAAAAATGACTTGCTCTGCTTGATAAATGAAAACGTGATGTCAGTGAGGCTCTAGGTTTATTTCTATCACTGCAAAACACATGCAACACATTACATGTGTGACTAATAAGTATGAACAAATATGGCTTTCTTTAAATCGCTGCAGAATTTGTAGGAATAATTTACATGAGGACAAGATATCAAAGTGTGTGCGTGCATGTGTGTGACCTGAGCACCAGGACAATTCATCATTCCTGGATATTGAGTAAATCAGAATAATTTCTTCTTTGATGAGCTTTTGCTTAATCTGTCAGACACCATGCCTTCACGCTCCTGCAAGACATCATTTTTGGGCACGCAGGCGCATTTGCTAAAGTTACACACACTGCGATTTTTCAGATACACTTGGGTTAAATCCTAAAACTGATATATTCACTCCCTGACTCTGGCTCACTGTTTTGAATTACTCATATGGTAATTTAGGAGAAACTATACATTTAAAAAAGCCCATTTCTAAAGTTGTGAAGAGATATGAGTGGTTTAGGTCAGAATAGCCCCTGCGCCCATTTTCTCCATCAAACACCCACCAAGTGAGCAATTCAGATCTATCCAGCCTTGTCCGCTTCTCTATTCAGTGCTCATTTAGCGATAGAAAGATGGAAGGAGATGAAGGGAAAAGCGAGCCATCACACGGCCAAACGGTGTGGGTCGGCAAAATCCACACACACTACTGTAAATCCAAAAGAAGGTAGATCATTTGAAAGAATATTATAGCTGCAACTTAAAGCTGGAGCCAAGCCAGGAGCTAAAAGACTTGAATTTCACTCTTAATCTGTTACTCACTCTATTTCTCCCCCCTACCAACACATTTTTTCTTTCCTTTCCAATCTCACTCACTCTCCCACCTCATCATCTAATCCAGCCTGAGGGTTGAGGAGTGTATGTGTGTGTGTGTGAAAGATGAGCCGGTCTTAGCCTCACTCTAACCTCTTACTCCCTACACACACACACACACACACACAACCATGCACACAAATAAAAAGTCTGTCAGTGTATGTGCACTTCACGCGCAACCATCCACCTACACAGAACTCGCCCTCCTGACACACATATTAATATGTTGATTCACACAGATGAACACACACACACACACACACACACACACACACACACACAGAGTTTGGCAGGACTGGCTAGGTGAGGGCATGCCTCGCTTGTGATTAGAAGGGCAGGGGTTATGATCTAGGTGCTGAAGTGCGACGCTGCATGTATTATACATAGAACAATAAATCTTTCGAGAAAATGGTAATCCAAACACAGATGAAATATTCATGCCGCATGGCTGTGTGGTTCACCTCTTTTTACTCTTTAACCAGATAAGATCCATGCAGGGTTAAAGCAGAGGTAAATGAGACAGAGAGAAGAGGGGAGAGAACACAGAGCGCAGAGGAAAAAGGAGAAATAATGTGTTGAAGCATGAAATCAGGGCTGGCTTGTGTAATTTAGCTCTGAGATGGAGCTCACCGGCTAGAATTTCATTCCCTTTAGGACTGGTTTAAACCTTTACGCACACACACACACACACACACCGACACACACACACACACACACATATATATATATATATATATATATATATATATATATATATATATTCCATTCATCCCTCCTTGTGAAACATTGCTCACACATTTCTTTACACTTTGTATCCACTTCTCTAGAGTACTACATTGATTACTGTAGCACTCAGCAAAGCAAATGGCTTTTTTTTTTGACTCTTCTGCCTGTCTGAGTCTGACACGAGTCTATTGTCAGCATCCTAGAGTTTGCCGTAGAGAAAGCTACTTGAGCTAACTACCTTCATCACAGCAGACTGATTCCACTTTCTCTGTTGTCCTTGCAAGCAAACTAAAGTGAAAAACAAGAGATAGCTGTTTAGAGTTTTACAGGACTCTCTGGAGGTCTAGTAAAAGAAGCACAAGCTGATCAAGTGGAAAGTGTGGCAGGAATCCAGGTTTCAAGGTAGATGAGTTCCACCAGAGAGAGACAGCTGGTAAACCTTCATATCAGACAGGGTCAGGAGGTTGGTACGTGTGTGTGTGTGTGTGTGTGAGGGTGTGTGTGTGTGTGTGTGTGTGTGTGTGTGTGTGTGTATCTCGATATATTCAGAAGGAGAAAGTGTGCTGCATGGGGTCAGCTCCCATCCATAACATTTAACATTTAAGTGAACTGCAGAGATCTGAAGGTAGCTGATAAGCATGACAGCATGGCAGCAAAATATTACTGTACTGCTGAGGACACAGAGAGAGAGCACAGACATGCACATACAAATCAGACTACATCTCTCTATATAACTTATTTATTCACATGTTCACAAACACACACAAAGACAGTTATCATGACACAAAGACACACAATTGCATGCACACACTATCCATAAAACACCCTATTAGGCCTCATCCCATCATATCTGAGCCCACCTCATCACTGACCTCACACTATAAAACTTTAACACTCCTTGGTGTGCGTGAACGCACTCCACAGTGTCATTACAGCAGCTCTAATAGGGTTGTGCATTTGTGTGAGCTCCTCTGGGTTTATTTGCTGTGTGTTTCCTCTGCAGATGGAGGTTTTACAAGCCCAGGTGCCTGTTATTGGCCTCCTATCACTGTCCCAGGGAGCTGTGTTAAATCTATAACAAGCTGACAGTTGAACAGATATTGAAGGGCTCTTCAGAAACAATGCCACAGCAAGAGAAACACTTTCTATCACTTGGGAAAAAAGACAAGGCTTTACAAGCTACTCAGCGTACAATGCTGATGATTATTATTGCGAGTCGGTTTGCTGCTGAGCTGCGCTGAGAGATACTGAGGTGTGTGTGTGTTTCTGCACAGGCCCTGTTTGTTACTGGCTACTATTCTCATAACAGTAATGTAACCTGAGTAATATCACAATTATGTACATAGTTTTCACCCTTTACATGAGCCTCTGCATCACAGTTAATGTATGCATGTACGTAGCCACTGATTCACTTTGCTTCCTGCAACACACAATGAGCACAGATGCATTAGTGGTTGAGGCCATGCACATTACAGAGGATAATTGCCTATGCATATTTCCTCATGTGCGCTCCCTGCACTCCATGACTAGCAGTGGATTGGATTTGAGTGCCAGTTGCAGAACCATTAATAGAAATTAAGTGCCAGCGAGAACTACTGGAGAGAGACCAGTGGAGCCGGAATGGAGTTTATGTGAAAGATAAATACATTTCTACAGAAGAGTGCCTCCGTTTATTGGTTGGGAAATGCACTGTGATATGATAGAGGGGCAACAAATGAGTATGGAATGGGACGATATGGCTGAGAGAGAGGAGAATGTTGTGGAATTAGAGGCCTGACTTGAATAGGAATGCAGCAAATGAAGTTTGGTTGCAGTTTGTATTTTACACAGAGTGGTGAGTACTGAAACCTCAGAGATCAATCTGATACACTTAGATGTGACAGTTGCACATTAACCATCCATACTGTAATTTACCAACAAGCAAATGTAAAATAAATTAAGCAATGCTGCAATCCAGCCGCTCCTGGTTGCTCTCTCTGTCCTGTGCATGCCGAGTTATCATCCGTCATCCCTTGAGTGCCTCTTTCTGTTGGCTGGCTGATGTCAGACAGATTACATACTCATCACACACACATGCAAGTGCACATGCACATGCATGCATTCACTTGAGCTAATAAAAATTCATCCTCTTCCCGCGCTGTCTAATGGGCCTAATAAGAGAGAGTCACTGGGGGCTTTGCACATGTCAGACAGATTACAGGATGCCCAGAGACTGGATGGACAGGTCCTTGGCAGTGACATACCAACACTGACACAAACACACTCAACTCTCATTCTAAAGAAGAGCCCACTTCAAGAGATGCAACCATCTCCCTGACCACTAGGAGGCAAGGGTGAGCTTTGCCAAACAGACAAAAATCTACTAAAGCTCCTCATAACAGGCTGAAATGTAGGATCTTCAATTACACACATGACTTATCCCATTGTCATGTTGTTCAACTGAGCAACAGATCGTCTTATGCATACTTACTGTATATTATCCATTATTCTGAGCACATTGCTCTAATAAAGTTTTATTATTAAACTGTTCTGTGAATTCCTGATTACATTTTTCCCTAAAAAGCATGGATGGATTACTGAACATGCCAGGTCAGGGTGTTTCTGGCCCAAAGCTACATTTCTTCACACAGCTTAGTTAAAAGTACAGGCAGTATTTACTTTTCAGCTGTAAAACATATTGAGGCTATTTATATTTATATATATATATATATTTCACTTAAATACAGTTACATTATGTTAACTATCTAAATCGGGTTTGAGGTTTGAAACTTCCTCTCCATCCCAATGGAAAATAAGAGATTTGGACTCTTAAAACAACACTTACTTCAAAGGGCCACAAGTCTACTGCAAAGAGTTGCAATGAAGAGATAGTAAAAAGTCTACATAAAGACAAAAAATGATTAAAAAGAGAAGCAACATGACTGAAAAGAAAAACAAAATGAGTACAAGGAAGACAACAACTACACAGAGACACAAAATAACTTCAGACATGAAACAACTACAGAGACACAAAATCACTGCAAAGAGATGCAAAATAACAGACGCAAAATGCTCACGAATCAAAGAATAACTAAAAACCAAAGCAAAACAATTATATAGAGACACAAATTGATACCAATGAGATCATAAACAATGAAAAGGAGACATTAAATTACTATGTAGAGGCATGAAGCAACTACAAAGAGGCACAACTGCATTGTCATTTTGCCTCTCTTCAGTCTGGGTGTCCTGCTCCAGGTTGGACTTTTACATATTGCTAAGTGGCTTGTTGTCTCATAATCTGTCCATTCCAAAACGCATGAGAAAGCTGCATTAAAAAGGATTGAGCCCAGTGTCAAACGTTGTCTCTGTACCTCGTTTGATCAAACCCAAGGTTAAGGCCACAGGGGACTGAATTACGATTGCTATTCTGAGGTTTTTGAGCACCGCGGCTGATCCCATGTCAAGAAGAAGCCATGGGAGAACTTCACATGTTCACTGAGCAGGGAGAATATAGACAGAGGCTGCTGGGTCTGCGTCTGAACTTTACCTGAACTCCAAATCACTTCCCCTGTAGTCATTTAAAGTCATCAAGGGAGTAAGAACAGAAGGGGGTGGGAGTTTGGGGGCTGAGGAACGGACAGACAACAGTGAGAAAAGATGAAGAAACAGTGGCAACGATGTGACTGGGCAAACAAATGTGCATCATTACAAAAGGACTAAGGGACATAGGAGAGGACGGGCAGAAGATGAGAAAGAGGTTATATGGAGGCAGAGAGAGCGATGCCAAGGGAGGAGTAAGCACACAAGCCTTCCATGAAATACTCCTCAGACTCTCTTTCTTGCTCAGCTTGACCCTCTATAATTCAAGACTTTGGCATCAAAGTGCAACTAAAGATATTTCTTCTTTTCAATCACAATGTATAGAAACTATTGATCCACTGTATCAAACATATGGATTTCGACACATGCTCACATGATTTCCCACTGGGACTATTATTATTAATATGAATTGATTCAATCCAGTTCAATATGAACAATTGAAACCAACTAAATGACCATCTGTGACCCTTCAGTATTCTTTTATGGAGGAAAATGAAGCAACAAAGAACTGGAGAAGTGGAAGCAAAGAAGTTGCAGGGTTGGGCATCACAGTGTTTGTTGTGTTTCTCTAGAAATACTGGTTTATTGTGGGTTTGATTTTAGTAGTATTAGCTAGTTGGCTGATTATAATACTGTACTCACTAAAATAATTGCTGACTTCTTGAGAAAGAATGGCATTGTTACAGTGTTAAAAAATTATACACCTCAAGATTTACAATAGTGTTCAGTACATGAGGTTAGAGTGCAAGCTGTGCAGCAAGATGACAAGTGAGTCAGGGTTTTTAGATCTGAGTTAGCAAAAGAGTATTTGAATCATTGTGCTTAAGAGCGAGAACATGTTGCTAACAATCCCTCACTGCTTGGGAAATGAGATAGTGTAGTTTGGATAGAAGTTTTACTGTCCACATATAAGTCTGGTTATTCTGGGTTTGTTCACGACCTGTTTGATCAACTGACCGCTTGGTTTCGTGCCCTGTTTAATATCTTAGGACAAACTGCTGATTTGGTGAGTACAATGGCCAAAACTATGAGAACATGACTACAAAAAAAGTCATAATACACCAGACATATTTGAAGACACGTGCTTGAAAAGGATACATACTCCTTCTCTTGAATATTAATGTGGAAATTCCTTTTTAATTCCTGGATGCAAGACATCTTCTAAGTCCAAAGTCTAAAGGCCATTCTGAGGGTCCAGTATATGTTTATCTATGTTTCCATATCACCCGTGTGTACATTACACACCGCATCATGGCTTCCATATTCCACAACATTTGCTGTCTCGATAAAACCAAAATACAACAACATGAGATAGACCTACAGCGATGGACTGGTGACCTGTCCAGGGTGTACCCCTGCCTTCCACCGAAAGAGAGATGAGATAGGCTACAGCAGATCCCTGTGACTCTAAATAGGAATAAGTAGGTATAGATAACTGAAGGATGGATGGATGGATGGATGGATGCAGATGGACCTACGAAACAAATTATGACGTACATGGAGCATATGATTTTTAAAACCCACCAAAGCTTGTGCTCCACTGCAGAGACAAAGAGATCAAATGTCTGTGGAGCAAAGGGGGAAATAATACATGGGCCAAATATAAATGCAAATGAATACAAATGTCCTTTATAATTTCTTTTTCACCATTTAAGGAGGAACTCACTTCTTTTGCAACAGTCTTAGTCTTCATCTGATTGGACAATTACTATTCTTAGAGTTTTTCACATTCCACCTACTATTTATTTCAAAAGAATAACTGAATATTCACATTTATGGCTCATACTGAGCTGAATGGGACATGAGTCTCAGTTAATGAAATTTAAAGAAAAAAATATGCTGATGAAACAAAATAAATCTTCAAATAAATGTTACAATATCAGATCCTTGCTGTTGAGTCTGATTCCCCTGTATCAAGACAGACATTTCATATGAACCTCCTTCCATTTTTCTTTCCCCTGTAACACCCCCAACCACCCACTCAACCACTTTCAGCTCCACCCGCCCACGCCATGCCCCTATCCTGTTAGTAAACTTGGACATGCTTCCTAGCCCGCTGCCCACACGTTTCTCAGCTCCTCTTCGTTTTGGACACTCATACATTTATGGAGTTATTCAGTGCAGTTCTCCCTCCAAGGCATCCAGCTTCACTGCACATACTGAGCTGTGGCAAGCAGCAGGGGTTTGGATATAGGCGGCGTGGATGGGAGGAGGAAGAAAGAGGGGTCATTTGATAGAGGGGTGGGAATGAGAATCTTTCAGTGAGGGATGAAAAGATAAATGGAGGAAGGGTGGAGTGTTTTCCAAGAAAAATTGTAAGAAACTACTCAAGATGGTTTTTGAACATTACATGAAGATTTTTATTGTGTCCCTGAGAGTACTGGACAGCATACAGGCACACCTGTATGCGTGGTTACGTGTGCTTGAGTATGGGTGAGCCTTATTTGAGACGTCACCAGTAATTTAAAGCCCTCTTTCGGTGCAACACATACTTTTCTCGTGTGATAAAACCCTGTCTATATCACTCGCGAGCCTGTGGTCTCACGTGTCTGTACATGCATGTGTGTGACTGAGAGAGGGTGTGTGTGTGTGAGTGTTGTACTCTAATTAGCACCTAAACACACAGGAGAGTGCTGAAGTCAGACAGCAGATAAATCAGACAAGGCTATAAGATCGTAACACACTAACAGAAGACATCAGCTGCACTGCAGCTTTAACACGGTTGATAAATTGACAATACAGTGGTAAGCTAGAAGCTGTTACCTTCTTTCCCAATTCCAAAGCATTGGGCTGTGTGGACATTTTGTGTTTGCACTGCAACTTTCTTTGTCCCAACTACAAAGATGCAGTAAGTAATGAGACACGCACCAGTAAGAGGTTTTCCTTTTTTCTCCACATTCATTTGCTAATACACGCTCACTGCATTTCTACATGTTTCTCTTCAATTACCAGCATTACTCAAAGTCAGAGCCTCTCCCAACACATTTTTCATCTTTCACTTTCCTCACTCTTATTCATTAATTTGAATATCCCAACCCTAACCGAGCAGCTCTAGGCAAACACAACAGTGGCAGCGGAAACGAGCATGCTCCCTGATGTGTGTGTTTTCTCTCTGTCTTTGTGTGTCTCCTTCCCTCTTTGCCACTATAAGCACCATGTGCATGAAGGAGACAGATCCCAGCAGTACAGTATAGTCTGGCACTGGTGTGTCCCTGCCCCAGGGGAGTCTGGGAGAATGAGTCCCAGTGGAGGTTTGTTTAAATGCTAGAGGGAGTGTTTGTCCTGGACTAGCCTCTCTCGCACTAATGGATATGTCTGTTTAATTGATAGTAGGACTGTAGGAAAAAATATGTATAAGCCTTTTTTATGTATTCAGAAAAAATTACCCTGTTGTGGCCTTAAAATTCCTATTGCCCTTGTAGGTGAAATCTTTGTGTCTGAGCAAACAGATGTGGCATAAAAAAAGTCGAATTCTCATCTACATTATAGCTGCTCTAAATATGAAACCTATAAAAACAAACTTATATTATAGCAGTTTCAATATCCTCTTTTTTATAGATTATTGTTTGAACAATAAATTAAACTATGTATAATGTTATAAAGGTCACTCATATTGACAATCCCTCTGTGAGTTTTCTGTAGCTGCCTTCAGTTCTGTGGAAACACACACTGCACACTACAGCCACACAAAGTTTGTGAGTATACTATATTTTAGTGTGAAGTTTGTGAAGACCAAAAACAGCTTTAAAATGAAAGTAAATCTTGGACTTATATTTATGAGGAAATAGAGAGAAATGAGTTATAATGTTGCTGTGTCTCGAATGTATAAACAAACGGTGCAGTGTTTGCAACCATGTTCATTTTCACAGTTAATAATCAATATTTACAACTTAGTTCTCCTGCTCCCAAGTGGCCAAAAATAGCTGCTATGGCATTTCACTTGCTTTCTTGCTGAGGGTTAGATGAGAAGATCAATACCACTGATGCTAAATATGAAAATGGAGCCAGTTGGCAATTAGCTTACTTAGAATAATGGGAGAAACAGCTGACTTGGCTCTGCCCCCAGTCAAAAATAGGTTATTGTTCTGAAACCAAATGGCCAAAAATCTATTACAGCCAATTTAAGATTACTGAAGTCACAATTTATTATTTATGAGCAATGATGTCTAACCAGTTAACTGCAAATTCAGTCAGCAACATGAACATTAACCAGATGTCTGGGTGATGCACTGGTGGGAAACTCCAGCGTCTGGGACTTCCAAGTTCAGCTGAGAAACTTGCTGCATTCATGTGCAACAGTCAGACCTAGAACACAAATGGTCAAAATATGGAGATTCAACGGCTGCTACAGTAGGAAATTCACTTTTTGACATAACAGTACTGTTGGAGCACCAATATGTGAATGTTTATAGCAACAAAAGTAAGAAAAAGTGGAAGTGTTCTTTAACAAGTGTTTTAGTGACACACTCTTCTTGTTCATGTTGTCAAACTGTGTCACCCCACAAGGCTGCTGTAAATGCATTTTTCACTGTACCTCACTATACCTGACAGTCATGTTGAACAGCCTTTATCTCTCTGTCTGTATAGTTCAGACTGCTTTCATCTCTCCACAGTGGTAAAAAGCAAGATAATGAAAACACGGTGTGAGAGAGACAGTGAGAAAGAAAGCGAGAACATCCTGTAAGTGAGAGTTTACCCAAGAACAATGTTGTCTGCTTTCAGCTGAGGCTGTCTGCAGGAGACATTACATCATGTGTTACGCCTGTGAAGGCGAGAAACTGTTGCAGTCAATATCATGCTGCGTGCATCTTGCTCTCCTTTTCCCTCTCTCTGTCTCATTGTGAGTGAGGAACCTGAGGACTTGTGGATGTAGTTGCAAACTCTTCTTTGACACAATATATATTCACATGGACCTCCTCAGCGGCAGCTCCCGATCGCTGCTGGCAAGGTTAGCTCTGTTTATGAAACCATCACTTACACATATTTAATTTAGTAAGAGAAGAAACGCTGCCACACTGACTGAATCCAGACCGACTGTCCCCCTGAGCACTGGGATAAATAGAGCACGGGAAAAGGAGGAGGAGGAGGAGAGAGAGAAAGAGTGAGAGAGCTAGAGACAGACAAGACAGACTTCATTAATTCTGTCGTCCATCTAATTGGAACCCTATTGGACCCTACAGCTAAAATGAAGTCCGAAACAAGCTCTAATGAGAAAAAAAAGACGTGAGGGGGGGAAAGTTGGCACTCATATCTAGAGAACAACCTTGGGCAAAATCAAGACTTCATGTACAATACAGACCCTTGGGATGTCCCCAGCTCCCTTGGTTGGATGCTGATTAAAATTGGACAGTATTCATTCTAAATAATGAGACCAGAGGCCTACCTGAACTTTCTAATCTGACAAACTGACGTAGTGAAGCAGAAAATGTGGAGGGGTCTACATCTAAATTCACCGTCACACTGTGATTTGCATGAAAGGTCAACAGCAGAAAATAAAGTTTGTGTACTTCAACACAGGAAATTCTGTTTAACATATTTCTCAAACACTTGCTGCTGCAGACACTTCAACCCTGCTGAAGTGTTCTTACGCAAGAAACTTAGGCAGCGTCTGTAAGTTATGCTTCTGGCACGCTGACCTTCTGCTGGAGGAAAACAAGAGACAACATATTCATCTACAGTCTCTTATATGGGAATAAAGAGATACTGTGCATCTTTGCACTTTTATTGTTAAAAAAACCTCGGTACATAAGATAAAGGTAAACAGAACAGAAGCATCTTTAAGTAATTACAGTTCCCTGGATGTATATCAGAGCCTAGCCTCACAGTCCTAGTCATAACAAATGTGGCATCAGGGGCGACGCTGGTTAAAATGGCATCAGTGCATCAAGTTTTTGTCTTTCATTATGGGTATGATCAAAACCATACGCCAGACCACAGATTAAAGGAAACTGGGCTGAACAAGGAAAACAAGCAGGGCAAAACAAGAGACCTGTGTGAAGCAGACGAGACGATACAGTAGAAGATTTGGAAATGAATTGTGTAGAGAGGAGTAGAAGAGGATAGCGTTAGAGCAGCGAGTAGAGAGAGCAGAGTAAACAGGTGGCGAATTGAGCAACGTTAGTAAAAATATAGTTGAGTAAAGTGGCATAATAGTGTAGTTGTGGTATATTAGCACATTAAAGTAGTACAGAGTATAACAGAGTAAGACAGTATAGTAGAGTAAGAGTGTAAGAGTTGAGCTCCAGACAGCAATAGTGTGGAGAGGAATGGAGTATAATAGAGTAAAGTAAAGCAAAGTACTACTGCAGAGAGGACAAATGATTAAAGATTTATAGTTCTATAGAGCAGTATAGTCAGGTAGAGCACAGTGGCATGGATCAGAAGTAAGTAGAACAGAAAGAAGTAAAGTGACGCAAAAAACAGAGCAGAAGAGAGTAAATGAAGTAGTAAAGTAGTGGAGTGGAGTAGAGTAGTCACATACAGGAGTGTACTGTAGTTGAATAAACCCAGTAGTATAAGGGTAGCTGAATGGAGTATGGCAGTGTAGTAGTAATGTAGTAGTCAAACAGAGTAGAGTAGTGTAGTCTGGCCAAATTGAGTAGTGGTGCAGTACAGCAGATTACAGATCAGCTCCGTAGTAAAGAATGAAAGCGTAAAGTGAGAGGAGTAAAGCCATGCTCAGAAATGGAGAGTAGAGCGGAGTATGGTTGGACATATTTACTGTAAGACATGGATTAGAGCACAACAAACATGGGAGGAGTAAAAGAGTAAAAATTAGTAGTGTAGATCACACTGAAGTACAATAAAGCACAATAAAGAGAAGAAGACTAGAAGAAGGTGCAGCTCAGCAGGTCACAGACATGTACATCAGATCAGAATCAGGTTGTGTTTTTACAGTGCACTGTGTAAACATGCTGCGTGCAGGCTGCTGTACACACTGTGTCTTGTACAGGATGTTCAGTTCATTTGTTTGTGATGTGACGGCAGGGTGGAATGAAGTGTGGCCAAACCACCCAATCTGAGCCCTCATAGTGAAAATGATTAGTCTAATCTAATTCATCACTGAGTGTCCCCTCATCTCCATCTTCATCCTCTTTGAGAGAGAGAGACACGTACCCAAACACACACCTACACACACACACACACACAAACAAAGACACACGCACACACACACACACACACACAGTGTCCTCTGCTGTATGTCCCCTTCCCATGACAAGACACCCTATTCACTGGCATACCTACAACAATCCAATTAGGTTTGATTTCAATTCAATTACTGGACTGTTAGGGGGGTAGAGTGGAGATCCATTGAATGAACTTTACTTGTGAATTCCATTACTACTGAGAAAGTCATTGGAGATAGTAGAGGAGAGAAAGGCTTATTTTAACCCTCACTATTTCCCTTGGAATGAAGTGGAACAGTGACTGTCTACAGTTCTCTGTCTGCTGCAGGGATGTTTTTACTCAAACAGGGAAATCATTAAGGCTCTGGTTCAACAGAAAACTGCAGAGCCTCACACAGGAAGACATCTGCTACTTGTGCGACCACAAAGAGCAAACTGTCAACAACTATCTACACCCACAACCTCCCTGACTGCATGTGTATGTATGTGCATGTAGAGTTGCACATGTGTACAACACAGTGACTGCAGGAACAACAGATAAGCATTAACGCATCTGGGTGGCAGAGTGTGCAATCATAAATTACTGCCTCCAAAAGATAAGAGGCTGCTATTACTTTAACTCCACTGCAAAAAATGTTGAATCTCAGGAAGTTTAATGTTAAAATACTTTTTGTTTTCTTTAAAAGGATGAAAGAAATATGAAACTTTATGGTTTTAGTTGGTTATTGCCTTGTAATGATATAGTTTGGTACTGAGAGTTGTGAGACATTAAAGCATCTTCAGTTTATTAGCACTTGATTTCCAGAAAAATGTCCTCCACATATCTGCTTCCAAGCAAACCCAAGTGAATAGTCATCTTCATTCATTATTGTAAAGTTTACTGTGCACAGTTACAAATTCACAGTTTTGCGTGAACTGCTGTTTACTTACTGAAAGACTTCCTGGGTTAAAATAAGGATTCAGGTGCAAGCCCTATACTTGGTTAATATTTTTTGCAGTATGCAGTATGGTAATATACCTTAGAGCATAAAGGAAGTTCCCAGACAAGGGGTGCAGACAGTTTCTGTCACAGGTAAGAGCTGAAACAGAGCTAAGACAATGGATTGTTTATGACGGTGTATCTATATCCAGAGGAGGAACAATGACTTCACTAACTTTTTAATACCATGGTTAAAAAAAAAAAAGAGGATATTGTTTGTGCAGCACACAGAAGCTCCAAACCTGCCTTTTTTCTGCAACTCCCCTTTCCTTTTCATTTCATACACGAACATGGACACACTACCCCCCTATTGAGAGCTCTTATATTTGAGTTTATCCATTATCCATATCCATCAGCATCAATCACTCACCCTATAACTGCTCCCCATCCACAGTCACACACAGGCTCAGGTACGCACACACAAACACTGAAACTCAGAAACACTTCACTGCCAGCGAATAGACTATCAGTGCAGTTTTTACTGGCATGTCTGAGGCGCTGACACCTCTGTTCTCGGTCTATTGATTTTGTTGTCTTATCCTAATGAGCCTTGCGTCATCCATCACTGCTCCACTACTAGCACTCAGGCACACAGGGTGGCTGGGAGGACTGAATTAAGAAGGGACAAGAACTATCACCTTGCCACTGGGTATATATCAGGGACAGTCTCCTGAATACCATTTTTGAAAGACAGTAATAAAAAAATCTGTTTGAGATATGTGATGGGGGGGTTTGGAATAGGATAAGTGCATTCTGACATGATTTCAGGTCCCTTAGCTGATGACTTCTGACCCCGCAGGCTCTTGCCTTTAACACTTGCCTACTTGTGTCATGAAAGTGCTTTTAGGTTGTCTTTGTGTGTCTGTGTGTGTTTGTGTGGGTACACAGGTATGAGTGTGTATGTTGTACAATACCAAGTGCAGGTATTAACTACAGTGATGATAGGGATGTTAGAAGGCATCTAGCACCCATTACTCACTCACACCTTTTGGAGCACAGAGTGGAGATGAAACACTTCCATGCCCTGTAGCTCCCCTACTCCATCCATCTGTTCATCCACTCAGCTGTTATGGAGGTCATCCTCCTGCTATAAGGCCTCTCACGGACTCCAAATGGTGTTTTGATGTTGCTTCTTCACTTGGTGTTGATGATTTTGGAAACAGTCATCTTCCATCATCATTTCTGTTACTAAAGCAAATCTTCTTTGTTGTCAGTCTTGTTGTGAGTGATTGAGTAAACTAAACACTCCTGCACTGGTCAAAATTTATGGAAGTTTTTGGCTTCTCAATTCTCAATTTGCAAATTCATTTTCCAATTGAAAATTCAATATGCAAAATTGTAATTCAACACTCAAGTCACTTTCAAGTATTTTCCTTAAAATTTTAAATGACAGCTAAATCAGTTGCATGTTATATTTCCATGGGTTTATGGTCTTTATGTGTAAATGTGCCAGTGAAACACTAGTCACCTGCATTTTCATTACATTGTCACCACACTGTTTGGTGTCAAAATTCAAATTGAAATGCAAAGTCCCAGTCCTCTCATCAAGGTGGGTGTACGCCTTGTCCCAGGGCAATATGACATGCAATTGATTTAGCCTTCATTTAAAGTGAAATGTGCCAAAACTGAAAACCCTTCAGTACATGTCATACATCCTCCAAAGTCTGCTCATGGATGCCCTTCATTCCATATCCCAAGTGTCTCACTCTCCATCTTATATCAATGTCCAAAGTGAAATATTCATTCAGCAACACTATTTGTTGTAACGCTCCACATCCTGCATCCTACATTTTGTATGACATAAAACATGAAATGCTATATGTCATACAAAATGTAAGATACATCTTACTGTGTGTTCATGCTACATTCTTCACTCTTCCTTGTCTCATGCAACAGTTTAATTTATATCATAATCATACTTCCTGCCATACATAAGTCTTACATCCTACACAGTTCCATTGAAGTAGAATTTATGCTCTAAATCTGATTTTAAGCATCTTAAAGTTCTATATTATTTCCTGTGTCATTAATTCTGTAGGCTATAAGATCTCTCATCCTGCATTTCTGATCTCACATCTTACATGTTACAGCTTGCATCCTGTATTCCACATATTAAATTTGACATTACATTGCATGCTAAAATACTGTACAGTATGTCATACATTTTTTGCCCTTCTTCCCACATCTGCTGAAACTGATCAAAGCGAGGCATTTTGGAGCCTTTGATTGCTTAGGTCCAGCATTACACATGCTACCACTGCAAATGTTCTTGAAATACAGTCCTTAATGAGAGAATAATCGTGTGGGATGGAAAGAAAGCCCCAAAATACCCTGTCTTCAGAGGGCACTTTGGTGAAAATTACTGGTCTAATCTTATTAATCCTGAGTGTTGCTACTATTTACTGGTGTTAAAGAGGAGAAGCTACTTATGAAGTGGTGGGGAATGAAGTGAAATCATATTGGGAATATTTCTCAATGTCACTCACCATACAGTATAAGCAAACTGTTCACCCCCCAAGCCGTTCCAGCACATCACACATCAAATACTACAGTTTCCAGAGTGTATAAAAAGATTTTGCGCATGCTGTGCCGTCATGTGACTTCAGTTTGCCACAAAAACTGTTTGTGACTTACCCGTAACATTAGCAGGCAGGGTTTCATGCACCCTGAGGCTAAAACACACATAAATGCCAATACACACATTCAAGGAACACAAACGCATGTATGCACAAACACTTGCGCAAAGACACACAAGCACCCAGCAGGCTTTGGAAGTCATGCTCTGACCTCTGGTTCCCAGTCAAAGGGGTGCTGTTCACCAGTATACAACAGCACCACTGATCCTCTCTGTTCGTCTTGTAAATTTTGCTCTTTCTCCTCGGGGCTCAGAAGAGTCCTGTGTTGTTTGGTGAAAAGGAGGAGGAGGAGAAAGGAGGAGTGAAGAGGCAAGAGAACAGAGGAGGAAGCCACTGTCTGTGTGTGACTGCTGCATCATTGTGTCTGCATGAAGGCTGGGATTGTGCATGTGTGTGTGCGTGAATGCATGTGTGGTGTGTGACCCTCTGCAATAAATGTGCATATAAAAAGAGCAGCGAACAAGCGACCTTTATTCTGGGGATGAAAACATAGACCAATGTTACAGGCCAAATAAGATTAACTGGTCTAATGGACACACTTATTTTCATTATTCTGCATCGTTGCTACAGCCTGGAGAGAACAGACTCGCTACTACTAGCGTCCCTGCGGCAATGACGTCCTGATAAAGGAGTCTTCATTCCATCTGCTTCTAATTTCTAAGAATTCACTCAGTCATCCTCCCATTTGGCCATATTAAAACGTTACTTCAACAGGATTTTCCATCTGTCCCGACAATTTATTAAAGTACACACAAAAGCTACTTATATCCTCCAAGACAGTATAGTTTTGCTGTGGTGTGTCCAGGAAATTCAATACAGACGTCTCCTTATTACAGATAGGAATGAAGATATGTGTGGTGCAGCTTAATGAGAATAAATAAATCAGTGATACTGAGGGAGGAGCCACTCATGTACCCATCCTCTCCCTCTTTAATCTAGACGTCCTCATTAACACAGGTGTAAATATGTAAATGAGATGAGACAGCATGGAAATATACAAGCCTATTACACAATTAACACGAGTGCTTGATTAAGTAGTATAAAAAGACTTTACAATATTGCCACGCATGCATGTATACACGCTCACACATTAAAACTCATTTATTATATGAGTAATTGTCTTCATTGCAACCTCAACAGCATGCACTTCCACACTGGTTTCTTTCATTCAAAAATATGTTTTAAGCTTATGCAAATATTTGAGTATCTATGACCTAACCTTGAGTCAAGCACAAAGCCTCAAATCCAGCCATATGAGCTATGTGATGCGAGCTCGTTCAGATTAACAACATAACCGTATAACAATACATCTAATCCCATTCTCTTCCTGATTAACTAAGAGCCAGATAGCATCTAAATCTGCTCAATAATTGCAATGCAGATGATGATCAAGTGAAATAAGGGGGCTTGACAGTGAAGGGTATCACTAGTTTGACGTGATTACAGCACCTGTCCCCAGGGGACCCATATCTTGATTTAGATTAAAACACGCTCGTCAAACGGAAAGCACCCGTCTTTAATACAGCTGTATATCAGCCGTGGCATAAAAATCTAAGGTTCCATCAAGTCCATGAACAGTGCATGAGGGGGGTTGATTAAATGAAAAAAGCCAGAATGAAATAAAAATCGAACTACAGAGTTGATCAGATGCTAAACATGAAATGACACCCAGCAAATGTTTTGACATTAATAATAAGCTGATATGACAGCCTGGGCTGGAAAATCTGTACCTGAAAGACTGCACTTGTAAAAATGTGCAAATATGGCACCAGAAGAGATTACATCAGCAGCCACTGCACAACATGGATGTAAATATGTGACTGATTTTAGTTATAAACTATTTTGTTGTTTCAAACATAGTGTCACTTGTAGTTAAATTAATTTATGTTTTGAATTAAGATGTAGGAGGGTAAACAGGAGGCAAAAATTGATTCGTGGGAGAATTCTAGCTATCATTTTATAATCCTCCTCATCTACTATTCTGAATCGATTGATAATAAGTTATGATGACAAAGAAAACATAAACTGCAACTGCAAAGCTGAATTGTATCACATAGGACTATTGTTCTTTAAAAAAAGGCAAATGTTTACATCTGATTTCACTC
Source organism: Mastacembelus armatus (assembly GCF_900324485.2). Classification (NCBI taxonomy): domain Eukaryota; kingdom Metazoa; phylum Chordata; class Actinopteri; order Synbranchiformes; family Mastacembelidae; genus Mastacembelus; species Mastacembelus armatus. Next base: position 6,444,278 of record NC_046643.1, on the reverse strand, counting down.
TTTTTTTTTTCTTACTCCAGAACAATTCAGGGATCAGTACAGCCCATTGGATATGCATGTCAGATGGTCTGATAGCTTTGGAAATCCCCTCCTTTGTCACGTTACTGACGGCTGATTGCAGTGGTCTGACTTTCCGAAACAGCACTCCAACATTCACAGTCATTTGGCCAGATGTGCAGAGGCTTTTCAACTTACAGCTATTTGTGGCACTTTTCATGTGCACTAATGAGTGCAACACTATAAATGTTGTCCTAGAGAAAATATCTAAAAATGTGTACCATCATCCTCTCTCTGTAGCAAATGGCTTTTCACTCCTTCAAGTGTGGGCATTGTGTCATTAAAAGTTGTTTACTTATCAGTGAGCTGAAAGATCACCTATACAGAGGACTGTGTTTGCAACCAAGCGCACAAGTTTGCTTTGACGTGAACTGATACTGGCACTGATGGAGAAAGTCGACAAAAAACACCACAGACAGCACAAAGGGAAGCCCACGCATGGGATGACTTCATAAAAGAGAGAGATGGATGGTGATCACATGACAGTGTTCTTTCACATTAGCAGCACATCCACAGAGAGGCGACTGTGGCTGCTGCTGACTATCTGAAAACAATACTGTGTGTGTGTGTGTGTGTGTGTGTGTGTGTGTGTGTGTGTGCGTGTGTGCATGTGTGTGCATTAAAAATTTAAAAATAACAAACTAAACTCTTCTAAAAACTGTGATACTGGACACAAACTGCATATCTTACACAGTGATAAGTGGCCTGAAGATTGTAAGTAGCTTGTGAATGTGCATGGATTGGTGTATGTAGCGCTGGCATGAGTCCACCTGCACAATCCAGACCCAAACAGGAGAGCAGCAGCAGTAGTATTAAGACAGAGCTATTTTCCCACCTCTCCTTGAACATCTATCTTTCTCTGTTTCCCTCTTTCCACTCTATCTTGCACTCTGTTGCTCTCTCAAGAAAAAAAAAACATGTTTCAGAAGGTGTCAGGGAATCAATATAGTGATGAGGGCTGTTGTTTTGAGGCCTGATATACTACACGCACACCAACACAAGAGTAATGACTACTATCCACGGGCACTGTAACAGTCATGAATTATACTTTATTGGCTGCACTTCGTCAGATATATGACTCTCCTGCTTCCTTGTGTGTATTCTGTGGCTGACAAGATTTGATACATGCATGAGCACGCACACACAGATATACACTCAGGACCAAAAAAAAAAAACACTGATCACAGCACATTCTATATACTCCCCAACCATGACCTGAGGCTCTACACCATCGCAAAGAAAGAATACAGATGAAAGCTTTTGAAAATAACAGAACAAGACATTTTCAAATCAATACTTGTTTCTCCTTTTTTTCCATCTTGAACAGTGCTTGATGACCCACGCCATTAGAGCAGACCGGGAGGCGCGTCTGCGACATGCTCAATACGCTGAACAATGCTGGGGCTGATTGTAAGAGCCTGTATGCTCCTAGGGGGGTTAATAAAGGGGATTGTTCTGTGTTGTATTTTTTTCTTTACTCATTTATGTTCAGCTACGTAGAGGTCAGACATAGTGTCTCAGAAGTCGTACTGTAGAGTGTGTGTTTTCACCAGGATGAAAGTCAGTGGACTTGGCCAGAGAACACAGACAACAGTGTGAGCACACACTCTCTGCTTCACTGACTAAATCAATCTTTAATACACATGTTGCTGCCTTGTAAAAAATACTTAGATATAAGGAAATCACGGACCCGTGTCCCATACATATACAGTAAAGCACCTGTGCATGTGATCAAAGGGGTGAAAATATACGCCACATAAATGTTAAAATCATGGGGTTTTATAGCAGGTACAAAGGTTGAAACAGACCCGAGGCTCTGTCAGTGCTAAAGGAAAGTTCAGCTCACAGCAGCCAGGTGAGCAGCATGAAAAATGCACACTCTTAGTTTGATAGCCTCACACATGAACAAACACCTTGTTGCAAGGGGTGTAGATATTTTACAGGTCTGACTTGGCCACAAGCTTCTTGATCGTACAAAGAATCTCAACTCAGCTTCAGTATCCGACCGCTCTGAGCAGCCAGTTCATTCATTTTGCCTGCTCGCCTGAGAGAGCTGGTTAATGACATGACAGAGGAGCGCCTTGTAAATAGCCAACATCTGTCACAGTTCTAGCTCCACTCCATACATTTATTTGCTGATCCTACTTAATATTTCTGCATATTTCCGGCTGTGTGTTGAAGGTGGACAGTGATGCATGTTTCTGTGTGACCCCGTACAAAAGAAAGCAATCTCCTGCAAACCTCTCAACCACTCCTGCTGCTTCTTCTAAATGCATATTTTGTGCTGGCTTTGCAGCCCGTTGAAGGTCAGAGGAAAGTAAGGCTCCTTTATTGTGGATATAGGAGAAACACATGTGGTGGCGCTAATGTGTGCTGCATTTATCACCGACACAATAAAGAAGGCTATGTAATATATCTCGTGCAATGTGAAGGGAATACATTACGTGAAGGTGTTGGGATGTCTGCATCTGGGTGTTATCTCCAGGGGTTATTTAGGTTTATCTTATATCATGGTGACATTCAGAACCTGAACATCCAAGGTGCCCGCTGACTTAGTTTAAACTAATTTCACCATGTAAATGCATATGATTATATACCTATACTAAAACTTTAATAACTTGGATGTTTTGCTCTTATCTTTAAAATAGGAACCGGTCAGATATCAAATCCTCCTGACAACCTTTGTGACATTTAGCTGTCAGTACTGCATCACCTAAGTCTGCCGTCTTCCCCGAATTCTTCTTTTTTTTCTGTATGTGGGGGTGGAGTCATATGTCGACATGGCTGTTTTTTTCCTGGCTCTGATCCAGTGTCAGGCTTCAAAAATGATCCTTCATCGACACAATGCTGTCTCAGGTGCCCCCAGCACTGACTGGCAGGCCTTGGAAGTGGAGAACTGCTTTAGCCCGACGTTCAGTCAGCCTGCCTGCTCGCTGACACCTTCAGACAGATAGATCACTGAGGGCCAATGACAGCTCGTTATTGCTAGAGATGATAGAGGCTCACCGTAGGGATTTGTATCAAAGCAGGTATGTTTGTGTGTGAGTGTGTGTGTGTGTGTGTGTCTTCGTGTATGCTTAGAAGCATTAGATGAAAGATGAAGACATGGGGTAGGAGGACTGCCAGTGGTTTTCTAATGTGAAGATGGAGGGAAACGTCCATGACATCCAACCAGCTTTTTGCAGTGAAAGAAATCATTCCTTTTTCTTGCAACGTGAGCTCTTGGTAATCCTAATCTCATGAAGTGGAAACAAGTTTCTATCTCTGTTTGTTTGATGGTTATGAATACAAAATGACATTTGCGTAACAGTGGAAACTGCCAAAATCAAATAACTTCTTCCTTGGCTCAAGTCCTAACTACCCATTCACTTGGAAATGTGTTCAAATCTAATAAAAGACAATCAAATCAGCCAACATGATAACACACGACTACAAGTAAACTGCAAAAGCATGAAGAAAATATAATTTAAAGTATGTTTAAAAGAGGAACACTGCAAAATTACATCAATATTGCACTATATCTTCAAGAATATTCCTCATTTGCTATACAAGTCGTGGCCTAATGGGAGTCGGACTTGTAACCTGAAAATTGCAAGTTCGAGTCTCAGGTCCGGCAGGAATTGTCGGTGGCACAGAGTGCACCCTGTCCAATACCACGACTGAGGTGAGACCCTTGAGCAAGGCACCAGACCCCCAGTGCTGGCTGCCCACTGCTCCGGGTGTGTGTTCACTTTGGAATTGGGTTAAATGCAGAGCACAAATTCTGAGTATGGGTCACCATACTTGCCCATATAAGTCACTTTCACAAAGTAAAATCAAAAACTACTGCATGTGCACCACTGTAGCTGCTTTACTGATAACTAGAGGTGGACAAGTGCTAAAAAAAAGTAAGTTTAAGCAATAGTTTTAGTTCTTTTTTTTTCTCAAGTCATACGAGAAAAGTAATGCCACTCTCAGATATGCATGCTATATTAAACCAGAACGAAGTAACAAAAAAAAAGCAGGAGCAAGCAGCAAATCAACTTGTCAAAATACCAGTTTACCAATTTAAGGTTTTACAAGAAGTTATGTGCTGGAACTGTTTCCAGATCAGTGACTTATTTTTTAACAAGGTTTTACTAAGCAGATATTTTAACTTTGGAGAGACTAGCTGTTTCTTTCTGTCTGTATGCTAAGCTAAGCTAACTATGTGCTGGCTCTTGCTTCATATTTAGTGCACAGACACCAGACTGGCATCCATCCATCCATTATCTATACCTGTTTATTCCTAACCAGGGTCACAGGGATCTGCTGGAACCTATCCCAGCTCTCTTTGGGTGAAAGGCAGGGGTACACCCTGGACAGGGAGAACATGCAAACTCCACACAGAAAGGTCCCTGCTGGGTTTCTAACCAGGAACCTTCTTGACTGGTATCTACAGTACTGTGTAAACTGAAAGGTTTACACAGTACTAAAAACACACAGGTGATGCTTTTAACATAAATGCTATAAATAGTTTTCCATTTATCAGTTAACTTCATCCAAAGTGCAGTAAAGGGAACCCAACCTAAATCTAATCAGTATTTGCAGCTCTCCTCTTTGCCCTTAATCCAGCAGCAGTTCTCTCTGCTCTGACCTGCACACAGTTTCTCCTGGTACTTTGAAGGAGCTGCTGTGGTTCTTCTTTAGATTCAGGCTGTACCAGTGTTTCTGTCTCTTCATATGATCCCAGACTGACTCCACAGAGCGAAGTAACAAAAAAAAAAGTAGGAGCAAGTTGGGGGGGGGGGGTCAGACCATCTGCTGCAGGACTCCTAGTTCTTCGTAGCTCTGAAAATAGTTCTTCATGAACTGTAATTGGTACTTTATGGGCTGCACAGTGGGATGCACTATGAATCTGGGATCAATCAGACACCTGATGGTGTTGTGTGACAGGAATCTAAAACAGCAGAACTGCCTAAAAACTTTGCACAGTAGTGTATGTTCTTGATAAACTCTTTATCTAATGTTCTGTTATGTATCACTGTTGTGTCCTATTTAACAATCTTGTTCACATCTTCAGTTCTCCTAGGCACAATTTGATGACATTGCCTCTACATGTCGTACACTGTGTGTGTGTCTGGGACACATCATCATCTGCATCATTATCATGCCATAAAACAGACTACAATCAGCCCTTTTCTTGGAAAGGCCTAGGCAAAATGGAGCTTTCATACTCAGACAGTGAGGGCTATTGATCTCAGCTATGTAATCTGAAATGACTTGTTGTGTTATTATTTCTCTTGTACTCTGTGACCCAGATAGAGCCTGAAATGAGTGAGTGCGTGTGTCTTAGGGGATGATGTGCCTCTTTTTATATCTGACCTCAGTTAGTTATGCAACACAGGTTATTCAACATGCTAGGCCAATGGGAGGGCTACACCCTGGAGTTTGTGTATGTGCTGTTGTGTTTGTGTGATTGGCAGTGTGTGTTCATCAAAATGTGCTTTATCCTGCGTCGCTTTTTTTTAAGAATCATTTTCGCTTACCAGTTTAGGATCAAAAGTGTTGAACAGCAGAGGACAGCGGAGGAGTGGTGAGTCATGCTCTATCTGAATCTGTGCTACATATATAACCACTGTGTGTGTGTGTGTGTGTGTGTGTGCGTGTGTGTGTGTGTGATAACCACTGTGTGTGTGTGAGGGTGTGTGTGTGTGTGTGTGAGAGAGAGAGAGAGAGTCCTGCTGTTACATTGAGTGTGTGATAGTAGCCACATCCTCCATGGATTAGCCTCGTTCTCTATAATAACGTCTACTGCTCCCTGGACAACCACACAAAAGCTTGGACTCAGCAGTGACTGAAACTGTATCAGAAACATGCTTCTTTATATCTTCATCATAACTATCTCATTTTTATAAATAAATGCCATGTTTATGCCTTATGTTTTAATGCCTTATTAATTCAACCTGTGTCCATGTTCCTGGTTTTTCTGGAACTGTGAGCCATCACACACTCACAAAAAACTGAAATGCAAATACCCGACAAGTACATTTCAGAAAGTCACTTGATTAGGAAGCAAAACTAGTAGCTAATTATTTGTCCTATAGTTTAGGCATGACTTGCACAGGCCATCTGATTTATTCTTTTATATCTAGTTTCTCAGCAGGAGGTCTCCACAATGTGTGTGGATTCAATCTTGTTTCTGTGAAAACCAAATGCTGGAGGAGCTTTTGGCTTAGAGGTCCATGGGCATCAGAATCAATACCAGTGCTTGGGATACATAAATATGAGATGAATCCAAATAACCGAGTATCGCCTGTCCAAACACTGCAATGTTACACTCCCTGAGAAGCTTGGTGTGTAAGAGCACAATGTGTTTTTAAATCACTGCACACGTTCTGTATCATAGCTCAGCACAGCTCAGAGCCTGAAGATACTCCAAGATTCTTGAAATTATCTGGTTTTGCAAAATTAAACATTTTCACACAATTTACCACATGTAAAATCACAAGAAACCCCTTGTCATGTTGTTCTCACCATAATCTTACAATCACACCACTACACCTTTCGCACAGCTCCTGTTCTACACACACTCACACACACACTGTCACAAGTCTTGGGTTTGTGTGTGTTACCTGTCTGTCTGATAAAGTAACGTCACATAATTGCAGGTGGCATTTGAGCTGCATTGTGGGGATTGTAGGTTCTAGGTTTTGCTAAAAAAGATGTGGAAAAAAAGTTGACATCTATGATGTTGTAGCTTTGATTTTAAAACTGTTTTTCAATCAAACAAATTGCATCCAGGTAGATTTTACTGTCATCAGGACCTTGAACATTGCTAAGTGTCAATAAGTACTGATCCAGTAGATATTAGACTCAAAATTATTATACACACCCTTTAGCCATTCTGAAAAACATTCTCAGCCACTGTTCTACTTGTTGGGTTGTGCTGTAGTTAAAATCACAGTTACCCAAGAGGCCAATCACCACCTTGATTATAGGGACTGTGGTGATGCCAATGCCACATCAGCATCACACCTGTAATCAGAGTAAAGAAATCCCTTGTGGGTGTTGCTGCAATAATGATGCATGACTTCACTTCTGAATTTCATCACTTGAAAGGCATGTGTGACTCGAGTTCTCCATATCTGCGCATGTTTGGCATCCTTTGGGAAATGGGACTGTCAAGCATGCAGAAATTGTGGCTTTAACTATAAATACTGCTGATGTTCCATATTCTAGGTGAACAACAGTCAGCTTTCGGTGGTGGGTTCAGTTCTGTACTTATCAGATTAGCCATGTATGAGCCTCTCAGATGGGAACTGAGTTCCATCATCTCTTTCAGTGTTTGTTTTCATGTGCAACTCGCAATTGCACAGGATTTAAACCACCATAAATATGTGTATACATGTGTGTTCAGATGTCTATAATGCTCATCAGTATTCATCTGCTGTACATATGCATTTTTAGAATGGACAGTTGTCTGGCTGTAAAAGTAAGATAAGAATACTGCACCTTTTTGAAAGAGACTGAAAGAGAGACACATCTTCAAGCACTCGACCTTTTGCCCTGCTAAAGAAAATAGCTAAGTATGTAATTTAAAAGTGTGAAACGTGATTGCATGTTTTTTTGTGGTAAAACCACTTGCAAAACCATTTTGAGATTTTCCCCTTGCCTAGATAAGGAGACTTTGAAGAAGCAATTTCATGTGATGTTAGTCCAAATCCATTCCCCTGAAGCCTTTAAGCTGGGGTTGAAATCTCGCTGGTGTGAGGAGTTTGTGTCTTACTGATCGGCTAAGCCCTGTGCCTCTTTAGCTGCCACCATTCACCACGCAACTCCCTTATTGGGACACACTTTAGCCCCACACAACTCAGGCGTTCTGGCAGTAAATGTCAGTGAGACACATTGAGAGTTAACTGCGAGGCGAGAAAAGGACTTGTGTGGTATGCTCATAAACTTTTTAAAGAAGAATAGGCAACCAAAGACTGAAATCAGAGGAATAGCCTTTACCCATTATCTGCAAACAAATCAGAAAGCATAAAAGATGAGTAGTGTAAAAATAACAAAAAATGAATAATAAAAAATTGAATCAGCATCAGAAGCAGCTGTGCAAGTTACATATTCCATAAGGTCCAATAACATTTGTTGATCCCTCGCTTTGGATTGTGCTCAGATCTCTCTGTATACCCCTCACAGGAATTTCCCATGGTTTTAATTACCAGCCTGTCTGAACATCATGCCTGTTCAACTTTATCTCCAGCTTTGATTGTGAGGAAACTGCACACGCTCTGATTCTCTTCAAACTCACTGTCTCTGCTCCCCTTTCCCTCTCTTGTCTTTTTTTAAAATCTGTATCACTTTCCTCTTGTCTTTCTTCCTGGTGACATGACACAAATAAGAAAAGAAAAATCACCTGTGAAGGTAGTTGAAACATGTGAAACATGGCTGCTACAAACAAGGATTGCAAGGCAGTTGCACGAGAAACAACCTACAATGGCAGTTCAGCACCTTCAGCAGCAGCAGCACGCGAGCTTCCAGATCACATTTACCTAATTTACACTGTTAAAAAAGAGCAGAAAAAATGAGGAGAGGGGCAAAAGATAGCAAATTACATTATATGTTATTTGTTGTGTCATCACTAATGGAAGAGAGATAGGTAAGTGAGGTTAGGGAGCATGTATGTGTATGTGTAAGAGTTTTCTACAGACACTAATGCCAGTACATCCGCCTTGAGGTGGAAACATAACGATAAACCTGATGAACTCATGTTATCTAATCCCTGCAGGAGTACTCTCTCTCCCTCTCTCTCTCTCTCTCTCTCGCTTCCTAAACAGAGCCTTGACATGCTACCTTTAATAAGAATGCTTTTCATCTGCCCAACACCACACTGATGAATCTTTTATTTCAATCCACACACAGTGTTATGACACTCTGGCTGAGGCTAAGACTCGAGCATTAGTGTCAATAATTGATGCCATCCTAGTAAGTAAGGTAGTCTGCAATGAGGCCACAGTTATATATGCTCCTAAACAGGTAGGAAGAATTAAGTGATTAGTTGCTGGTACTAACAAATAAAGTTTTAATCCAGAGGTTTTGTGGTGGAGTTGGTGCTGCTTGGTGCCTCGTTTTCATTTTTTACAAAAGTAAACAAAACTCTGCCCCTGAGCATTTGAATGTGCGTGTGTGTGTGTGTGTGTGTGTGTGTGTATGTGTGTTCAGGTTCCTTCATCTTTCATTTGCACGGTCAAAACACTGAAGTTCAGTAATTGAATGGACATATGTACCATAACTCAAGTCACGTTTACCTCACCACAACATGCCCTCAGGCAAGGTTTGAGCATAGATTAGTAAAACTGTCTGCAGAACCCTGCACTCAGCTGTGGTGCTAGGGCTTTTAATGTGAAATCCAATAGTTTCAGGGTCAACTGATCTCTGACAGCATGTCTGGATGTATTATTCAGAGCCATCGGAGGTTTGGGCAGCAGGAGGATGGACACAGAATTACAGGCAGACCAGCCTGAAAAAAACAAAAAAAACAATCCAAGCGTGTGTCCTTCAAAGATTCAAAGAGCTGAAGTACACAGACAGAAACAACAACTGTTTTTTTTCATCAGTGTCATGGCACATTATGCAACAGAATGAAACTTGGAGTCAATCCATAAAGAAGAGCCTTGGCTTCAAACAAAAGTTCCAGTTCAGAAAAAAACAAATCATATATGGTGTCTGACCCCTACAGGGTCACACTGACATTGTGCTGAACAGATCCTGTTACAGCATAAGGTCTCAACATTTTATTTTTATTGCTGTCATGTTCAATCACCTCCCTTGAGAATTGGGTCACCCCCTTCTCCTTCCCTCTCTCTATCTCCATCCTTCACTCTGTGCATCTAATGCTTTTCTCCAACACAAAGAGGTCTTCCCTGAGATGTAAACCATGCTGTTAATTAAAACATTCCTCAATGGGCATCTGTGCAGTAATCTGTATTCACTGCATCCCAGTCACACATGGATCATTTGACTAACGCACAACTACCCATGCATTAATGAATGTATATTCATCCATATACAACACTGCTCTAGGAAGGGAGAGACGGAGGAAAAAGGGGGAAAGAGATTGATTGTTAATAGTTTTATGACCGATAAACAAAGCAATCGATCAATCTGTGTGTAGCTGTTGAGGCACTTACACGGGTTCCTGGATGGTTGGGAATAATTTGCGTCTCACGGTGTTAACCCTTCCAAGCGTACGGGATGTGGATTAATTGTGAGTTGGGTGAGAAGGATGGGTGGATTTCTCCACGATGCAGAAATGATTAACGCTGCAGTTAGGCTGTGCCACAAACATAACAGCTGCAGTAAACGTCTGAACAGATATGAATGATTTTGTCTGTGTGTGCATGTTTGTGCATATGTGTGCAATTATTAGTGTGCTACATGGAGATGGTGCAGAGATGAAACAATTCTGGACGCGTTAGCCAGAATAAGAGAAAGCATCTGATTATCTGAATTTTTCAGTTTGTTATCTTTACTGATTGCAGAGAAGGCAAAAAACAATACAACACACACAATATAAAGGAAGGTCTGATATTTTTTACAAATTATATTGCACACTGTTAGGGTAGGCCTGAAACTGTCCCTGTAGAGGCCAAATCATGCGACCATCTGCAACATCCCATCTGGGATAGTCATAAATCATCATAAATGTTGATCTGGCCAAGAACACACACGCTCTAAACATAGTGCACTTTGCCAAAGAGAACAGTTGCCAAGACAAGGGAAAACATTCACATAGTTTTCACAGCTAATTGTAAAACATCATCATTAGGAGAAGAGCAGTATGCCAAATCAGCATCAGACAAAAAACTTTTGTCAGGAGGACTGTGGAGCAAGATTACAGAGATCAGCAGGAGACAGGAGTCATTCCTTTTTTAACCCCTGCTTACAAATACACAGTTTGTACCACTAATTTACTCCATTTGTACACAGAAATGAACAATCTGTGCTGTCAAATGAGTGTCCAGTTACATCTGTCCAGACTGGGGACTTCCCTCAGGATGCATTTTTCAAGCAAAGGACAACATGACAGCAGAGTTCAGGGGTGATATCATTGTAAGATCAACAAGCTCAGAGATAGGTGCAATGTAGCAATTGCTTTTCCAAAATGTTTCTACCTCAACCACAGGTCACATTCAGCTCAACCAAGAAATCATACAATATGTTAAATCTCAGACTGAAAAACAGATGCAAATTTTTTAATAAATGTTTTTATATTATCATCTTATAACATTTATCTGATTTTTCCTTCTCACCTCAACATTATTTTGTTATGCAGATAAGATGTTACATTAAAAAGTTCTATCAAGTAATACCAGGTTTAGCTACTGTCAGTTTAGGAGTACACAGCTGTGCAGCACTGTCTGGCCTGATATAGTGGAAAGTAAACTGTGAAACTCATCTGTGGTATTGTGTTGATGGTTCACATTCACATTTGTAAGTGTCCTATAGCCAAACACCAGTCATGTGCACACAAAAATAACAACATCATTTGTGAGACAGTCGGCTCACGCAATTTCCTGAGAAACAGCTCCAACCTGATTCCTTCAGTTTCTTGAACAGAACCTTCTCAGTAGATCTCCAACAAATGTGAAACTTTTTGTGTGTCTTCTGAGTCTCATTGCATGTTTATTTTTACAGGACCATGACAGGCCTTCACTGAAAGATGATGACAGGCAGTATGCGTATATATGGTACAAAGGAGTGAGATGGTAAAACTCCATGAATTCTGATCTCAGTGTTATGGCAGCAGTCACGTAGTCAGACATCGTATATGAATCAAATATATTTCCACATACACAAGTGGCCCAAATCGGATTTGAAAAAAATCAGATCTGAAATGAAAAGATCAAATCGGATTTGGCCACTTCAGCATTCAATCTCCCTTTTGTGTATACCTGGTTGCATTTTTTCACTGCGCCTCAAAAACTGTAAAAATCCAATAAAGCTGTCTGCTAAAGATTTTTTAAATGGCAGTGTTTAAAACCAATATTTAACCAATGAACAAATGTTGAAAACCCTATTTTCACACACAATAAAGCATCCATACAGTCATGTTGTTCTTTACATTTCTACAATGTCACTGGCTGTAATGAATGGATTCAAAGGAGGCAGTGTTGTAAAAAGGCTGAAAGTCTAAAATACCTGTATTCAGGGGTACTCAACACAATCCTTTCAGCTGTATCACAGAGCCACATTTGACAAACAGAGCCTGTTAAAGAAAGCCGTTGAATAGTGCTGAAAGGCCTGGAAAGTAACTAGTAAGTTAACCTTGAGTTTGGAATACTTTGTCTTCTCAAGTTAAAAACGAAATCCACTAAAAGCAAAACAATAAATATCTTCTCTTTCAAAAAAAATATATTATGAAATATTTTGTATGGTAATCTACATTGTCAAGCTTTGTTACCCAAGTACTGACTCTCCTGCCATAAGGAAATTAGCATTTAAATTGGACAGCATCCTTTCATGTGCACAACAGCGGCTCTGCATTAGAGAATAATGGCTAGTCTGCAACACCATTCCAGCTGTATGGTCATGAATGTAAAAGTAGGCGTGGTCTTGTGGCCAATAGCAAGGAAGGGAAGCTCCAGATGACATGACACCAAACTGTCTGTGCTGCTTCTTGCCACACTCACAGCCAGGTCCCACAGCAGGTGAGGCATCTAACGGGAGCAAAGACTGTTGACAGTGAGTCAAAGTGACAGACAGATCACACTTTACATCATCAGCAATCCCAAACCACAGAGCAGCAGTCCTCTACACCGACACCTTCGGTTTCACTCCGGTGTCATCACCCTGCTTTTCCCCCTCCTCACTCTGCCCCCCCCCCCCCCCCCCCCCCCCAGCTTCCCCCTCTCAACCCACAGGATAGGTGGGGAGGCAATTGCTGCATTTAAGAAGAATCACACTTTACCACAACAATGTTTAAATCTGAATCTGCATGTTCAAACACTAAGACTCCCAGGGCAACGTTCTATTGATCGTGCGTGATCAATGCCTTTTATTCCTTTGTCTATAAAAAGCAGCATTAAGGTATACACGCAGGTTGGAAGACTAATTACATATTCCAACACAGAGCTGTTGGACTAATCATTGGTCTGACCAGAGCCTCCTGTCATGAATACTGGATCTAAAATAGTTTTGTATTCTAAAAATTATCCTAATGACCTCAACTGACTTCATGCTGCAGTAATGGGAGCCTCTGTAGATGATATTTGTAACATAACATTTATTTATATATGTATAATGTATCTGTGTGTGTGTTTTTGTCGTTTACTACAGTTTCTAACCACACCATAAAAAATAATCTTAACATAAAATGTTGTCATTATTTTCATTCTTCCATGAGATGGACACCTGGTCTAGACGTAAATTAGTTCCTTCTTTATAATGTATTGTTAATATATTCATATGTGCAGTGTATTACATGGAAAACATAAAAAGCTGTGAATTCTTCACCTACCATCTGGTGGCACCTGTCCTGGTTGACAATGCTAAAGAAAATGTGTTCAAAACAGAGCTGGTGCACTGGAGGTAACACATTCAACACCATTTCACACATCAACTCAACAGCATAAGCCTTGTAGTATGACACCTTGCCAGACTTCACATCTTTCAAGCTTAGTGGAGGATGATTCAAATAAACAACAGGCTTCCACTCAGCCTTACACAACTAGTCTGCCATCTTTGGATTCCTATTCCTAATTTCTTTCTGAGGCTCAAAATGTTGTAATCTAAAAAATATTTATTTTCCCAGATGAATACAAAGCTGACTTGCTAATATTAACCTTTCTTGCAGTGTCAGTGGGAGGTTTCACTGGTGGCAATGTTGTCCACTCATACCAACTAAAACATTTACTTTTAGGCAGACGCAGCACTTAGTTAAAGGGCTGTAATCAATATTTCAGCTCAGTGCTTTAGTTTTAAGACAGAGCAGGCAGCTGTTTTCAGCAAAGAAGCCCTAAAAATCCACTGTACAATATCTTCCCAGCATTAACAAGTAGATAGCAAATAGCTGGTAAACACAGTGAGGCATGTAGCAGCTGAAGAGCCAAAAATGTCAACGTTATGTTTATAGCTTGATTCCACTCTCACTAAGTTGATGCAGGATTAAGTTTAGGAAGAGCTTGATTAATTATTGTAAAAAAGTCAACTCTAGATTAAAGAAGGATGTGCTGAGTTTTCCAAAATTTACCGTAATATAAAACCATGTTTTTCACCCTAAAAAACATGATATATAAATAACAGATAACTGTTATAAATAAATTATATAAGTTATATATCTGAACACAGATCTGCACTGTCAAAAGTTGATACTTCCTATAGTACTTACATCACTGAAAGAAACCTTGTCACACAACATGTACGTTAATGTTCATGTGACTATAAGAGAATTGCTTTGCGAGCATCTGTAGGCCTGCCACTCGGGGCAGAGCGCCAAAAACTAAATCTTACATACTCATATCCTGCAGCAATATCTAATGAGCTACAGTGTACAAACCCAGCAGGACAGATCAGTGTGGTGTAGTTACACCTGGGATGAAAATGTTTTGAGGGGTTGTCATTTCAAAGATGTGCACATGACATGAGGAGCCTAAGGTGCTGGGAATTCTTCTGCAACCAAGCCCCACATTTGGCTTTTGATTAACGGTACAGAGTGATAGATGGGTAAATTGTCCCTGGCGTTTGTCTCCGTAGCCTCCCCGCCTACTGTCTTTCCATTCATCTCACCCTCCTTACCCTTGCGCCCTCTTCCTCCCCTTTCTTCAGCAGCAGCAGGGAAACTGGGGATGTGAACATGTACCTCTTTGCCAAGCCTCACAGCTCCCCTGGCACCACACTGCAACATAACACCTTCCAAACCTTCCTCCTCCCTCCCTCCCACTGCTCCCCTTTTCCTCTCTCAGCACAGCTGAACAGCATGTTTGATTTTACAGGATCTAACTCTGCTAGGCTTTGACCTTTATGGGTTTTCAAGGCCAATACTGATATTTTTGGATTTAAACTGCTGATAGCAAAAAACTTGGGTGTTTTCAGCGGCTCCTTCATCATTTGTTCAGACTGGAAAAACGCTGCAAAATTCAGCAGTTCCTGAAGGCAGAGTGTGGTGGTTTATTCCGGCTTTGGTGATATTATTTGATATTGTTATTTCATGATATAATTAAAGCTGGTAGCTGGTTAATTGAGATAGAAAGATCAACAAAAAGAACAACCAGTGGAAAATATGATAAGGGCTAACAAGTTAATGCTAGTCATTTCTGGCCTCTGGAAACGGTGGAGCACATTAAAACCCTGACCAAAATGGAGAAATACAGCCTGGCAAAGAAGACAAAATCACTTCTGTCAGCTATAATAACACTGTAATCACCAAAGTTAATTGCAGAGATCTTGGATCCTGGAACCTTCGAACCTGCTTCAACACAGTCAGATGAGGCAAGAAGCAGAAGTAATCAAACGATCAGATGCCTAAACAGCTAGCTTGTAAACAGGCATTTAGACAGATTACCTAAACCACTTAATTTCTCAATAACAACAAAAGTGAGCACACTCAAAATGTTGGTAATAAGCCCTCATTGCTCAAGAAAATTGTGGTAAACAAACAATTGGGGTAATTGTTTTACTCTTATTTTCTCTTCCAAGCACGTCCGGCTAACGTTATTTTAAGGCTGTGTGTGCCTGACTGCATCTGTTCTTGCCCCATTGACTATTTTTTAGCACATTGCCATGTGCCAGAAACTCAGCAAATAACCTAGTCAGCACAATGTTATAATTACCAATAGACACAATGGCCAAAACTAATACAATACCCTCTAATAGACTTAGTATATCAATTTAGGTTTTCATTCTTTAGTCAAGTTATCCAAATATAGACAAAATGAAAAAATGAATCTGTGACCTGAGAAAAAACTCTAGTATCTGAACAGGTGACAGGTCAATAACTGACAGGCCAATGTCAGGCCCCTATATTTTTGTTAACCAGACGTCTACAAGACAGTAAGCCTGACAGGATGTGCTCGCTCGCTCACATTTTTTTCTTACTCTTTCTCGCACACTTGTACCTCACCAGCTGCCTCCAACACAGTAATGACAGTTTTATCAGTTTAACCACGTTTGCCATCTCCACGACTGGGCTGCTCTCCAGTCCTGTCCTGTGTACTCAGCTCTGCTCAGCTAAAACCAGACACTAACAAGAGCACCTTGTGTATCCATTATGCAGATCTACCATAGCTCCCACCGTGGGCGTGCACATGCTGCACTGTGTATGCACTGAAACCTGTCCAGGTTTAACATATGGAACCTGCCTGCCAACACTTATTTCATTGACACCTAGTCTCTTCCAACTACAGCCTGACTGTTACGTGTGTGTGAGATTTAAGTAAAAAATAATAATAAATCACACTATAAGTCACACAAATGAGAAGCACATCTGTCAGTTGTGCCTGATTGATTTTCAAGACAATTCCAAGAAATATAAAAGTCTTGACCATATTGCGTCATTGTAACAGAAAATTAACACCACCTTTATACTGTGGTTGCCATATAAACCACTGTACACATTTCACTGAGAGCAGGAGGTCCAAGAGGCTACCAAGTATAGTTCAGGTCAATAAAGCCTAACATCTAATATCATCTTTTTGCAGGACATCTTCAAGTCAACCCTAGATCTGAACCAGCATTCACACCACAGGTCTAAATCTAACTCCCCTCCCACCTAAAGATAGATGCCAACTCTTTTTATAGAGGGCTGAGCTGCAGAATTACATATTCTATTTCAGACATCCCAGGCTCACATCATTGTTTGTTTTAGCAGGCTAACCCTCCCCATATATTTATAGGTGTCGAGGCCAGGAGAAAGACCACAGTAGCTCCATAAATAAGCTGCCTGGGCCTCCAGTGAGTCTCCCAACCAACAAAAGTCCAGTCATTTCACAGGCCATTACCTGGAGCTGCCTCATAGGGAGACTAACCCAGCCTCCAAGGCAAGGGAGGGTCACACAACTTTGAGGGTAACTTAAGGCAACTCCTCTTGGTGGGAGGAAGGGAGACGTTTGGATTAATAATAAATACAGCGATTTGTTTTCTGTGACTAGAGCCTATGAAAATGTGACGTGAGTAAATGGTAAATAACCATCTGCCCTGTGCTGCATCTGAGTCTGTTTAGTGCCATGGCTCACGCCGTTTTCACAGTCATCCCTTTTGCCTTTCATCCACTTCCTTTTGCTTTCATCCACACAAACTGCCACTCGCTCCACACTCTCTCTCTCTCTGTATGTCTGTCTCTGAACTTTTACCCCCAGGATCCTGTTGGAACCTCACCCAGATACCCCCTGGCTCTTAAAAATAGATGAACTAAAAACATCACACACCTGCACAGACACACAAAACCCAACCATGACGTCATACGTCAACAGAGCGTGTGTGCCCTCTGTGTGTTTGCCGCCGCTTATCTCTGCCTCCACAGACGCTGTGGAGAAAGCCAGTGAGCAGAGGCCACAGCCAACATGCACCACAGCCCCAGTAGCAGCCAGACCTCTCTGTGCTGAGGAAACTGCACCCTGCAACACAAACAACCCATCGGCCACAGCAGCGCTTCAGCACCAACTGCTAATCCTGGTACCTCCCTGTGAGGTACAACACTGTAACACCCACACAGCTCAAGGAAATGAATGTCATCTTCCCCTTGGCTTTAATGTAGCTTTTCAGACTGATGAAATATTCAAAAGCATTGTTTCACAGAGCTGCTCGACAGTGGCATTTGTCCTAAATATTGCTGTGCTCATTTGCTGGGTGGCGACAGTGATGATTCCATAAACTATACGAATGGAGAGAGCTGTCATGCGGATGTGGCCGTACACTAAGGCTCATGATCTTAAATCAGAGGGGAGTGCCACTGACTGGCACAGTGGGGGTTCCAGCACAGCAACTACAACTGCTAATTTGTCTCAGAATGGCCCTTTATGCTTTCTCCATAACTGTTAGATGAAGAGATGTTTTTTATTTTTCCGATTGTGTCCTAGCAGCAAGCTCTGTATGTTAAGGTAAGATATCAATATGAAAGCCAGGAATACCCACAATTCAAATACACTGGTTTTCTAGGACTACAGAGTTAATGTCATTGCCAGTGTAATAGAATCATATCTGTAACAAAACACATCAATTGCAGGTCTTGTTGTAGCAGCATCTACACTGTGTATCATATAAAGAAACCTGACATTTTGTGAACAAAGTTGTAATTTCACTCAACTAATTATCTGAGGAAATGTAAATAAAAGCAGGACAGATAAAGACAAAAACAAGATACTGTAGGAGTTGTAGCACCACAGTGAGAGGGAGGAGGCCTTGGTCACCAGAGACTAAAATCTGATCTATTGGTAAAATCTGCAGGTTATATAAAAGAAAGACTCTATTATATGTAATGTGGTGTAGTTGCATGCCTGACAGTCATTTTTCAGTACACTGTTGTCTGAGTGATTGAAAAAGTGAATAGCCTGAAAAGTAACAGCACTACAGGAAAAAAAAAAAAAAAACAAGACATTGATTTCTGTACTATTACTAAAGTGAATGCAGCTATTCAGCCCATCTCACACTATTGAAATTTCTTGGCGCCGCCAGTTCTGGCCATGGGGTCACCAAACAAGCTAAGGATTAAAGATTTTTAATGTTTCAAGGTCCCACATGTGCTGTCATGACTGACACAAAACTTCACGCAACACCATTAACTCTTCTTCATATTTTACTCAATAATTACTATCATATGGTTCCAAATGCTAGACTATATGGTAGAGTAATGTAAATCAGGTGATAACTCTGTGGGCTCATTATTATAAGAAACACTTTTCACATTCATGTAATTTACGTGATCCATAGTTAATGTAAAATTACTGGTGACAGCTGTTTCACTGTTAACTACGCATTTGTTACAAAGGATGAAGAATTAAACATTTTTTATGACTAACATGGAGTTGAAGCTGAAAATCAATGTGGGAATAATACCTGCACATAGAAATCATATCATACAGCAGTTTGCTTTCAGATAAGGAGAAAATGAGAGAGATGTTTTATAACTAGTGAATTTTCATACAAATGTAGGGAGGAATTTAGAGCCACGGTGATCAGAAAGTATATTTCTGGCAAAAATCACAACCCAAGAGCATTCAAAACTTTTTATGGCTGTAATTTATCTGTGAACATACAGATCCTTATGGGATAAGATGACAGCTACTCTCTCTCTCTCTCTCTCTCTCTCTCTCTCTCACACACACACACACACACACACACACACACACACACATAAATGGCTTCAGAAATGTCAATCCCCACCACACTTTTTTTTATAGAGCGAAAAAACAGCCATTAGAAGATGTAATGGATTAGCCACGGACAGAGTGACGGGAGACAGAAAAGAGAAAGAAGAGGGGACAAACCAAGATCGAAATGATGGAGATTGGCAGATGGGTAAAATGGATTGGATAGCCCACTCTACGGATGAGGACACAGGATGGAGAGCTGATGCCTACCGCAGCAGCGATGGATAATGGAAACTGATTACAGAAAAAATCAACAAGGTTTCTCTCATTCCAGGAGCACTCCTTGAAAACGTGGCAGTAATATGATTGGCTAGTTCCCAGATCCTGGTTAAACCTGATTGTTGCTGAATTTGGTCCACAGTGTCAACAACTTCTAAATATAACACTTCTAAAAAAAAACAAGGTAACAGAAGATAAAAATGTGAGAACCGACTGACAGGAATTGTGGTTGTTTTTAAAAGTTCTTTGTGCTTCTCCTCAGAAACTGCTCTCCTGTTTACCCTGAGCCTCCCTGGCTTATGTTCATCAGAGGGAGTAGGGGAGCTGCTGGAGACAAACAGGATGTCTGTGGGAGGACAAATGAGAGGGGGTAAATCTGACAAGGAAGTTTGTGTATCTGAATCTGTACGTGTGTGTGTATGTGTGTGTGTGTGTTTGTGTGTTAATCCCAGGAAGGACTTCCTCTGAATCTGAGCTGCTTGGGAGTTCTGTGGGAGTTCCAAACGTTGACAAGGGAAAAAGCAGGGGAAGACAGAAAGAAGAAAAAGAGAGAGAGAGAGAGAGAGAGAGAGAGAGAGGAGCACAAACAAGTGATCAAGGGCAGTAGCAATACTGAATCCCACTTCTAAAACACACATGCAGAGGAAAACCACCCACAGAGAGAGGTTGTGATAACAGCAGTGGTGCTGGTGTCATTATGAGCTGATGAACACAGGCCCACCTTAGTGACACACAGCCTGAAACCACTCAAACACTTTGCCTCAATCAAAGCTACTCCAAACCTCTGACTGAACAAACACCCATTCTGTCCTGCTGAGTCCAGGTCAGGTGGTGAATGCGATCCAAAAGATGCACACCTGGCTGAGGTAAAAGTGCCATTAGAAAGCACACAAATGGTGGCACCAGCTTTTACTTCAGGTTTTACCAAATACCCGCAAAACTTTCCATCAGACTCAGCCACCCTTTGTATTTAGCACTGATTAGCAAATATTAGCATGATAACCAAGACTGTGAACATTATCATTCTGAGCATTTAGTTCATTGTGCCACATTGTCTTTGCCATGTTGCACCTCATAATAACTATTACAATAAGATTTATATAGTGTTACTGTAATGTATTGTTGCTTTATAAAAAGAGTAATAAGTTAATAAGTGAATAAATGACTTGTGATGTTGTGAAAGTATAGGCTATCCTATCCTATCATCTGCTGTCTTTTTAACTATAAACCATTATTTATTAACCATTAATAAAGTCATTAGGTAAAACTTGGAATGCCTTCATAAAGTATCAGAAAGTGATAAAGTTCTATAGTTTTCAAACGTACCCATATTAGGAACTGAGAGTCGGACCATCTTGGCCTCTGCTGCTACATTTGGATCATTCCTTTCTTAATAGTTCTCTCACAAGTCTCCAAACTTTATTGAAGTGTGCTACTAAATCACTAAATTACCTCGGTAAAATGAAACAATCACTCTTTCGTAGCTCAAATAACCAATAAAAGCCACTCCTAAAAATGTATAGTGTCTCTACCTAAGTAGTAAGAAATGTTTAATGCATAATAAAGACTGGAAAATCTTAGGAAAATTTAGGTGAGTTCATCCTCCTCTAGATCCTTCAACTGGAACCAGTTCTATGAATAATTTACCCAGATGTGTCATGTTGAATGTATCACTTCACCAGGAACTCTTTGGAGGTTACGTAACTGGCAGAACCCACAGTTTGTCCTCTAATTAGAAAGGAGGAAAGTTTGGCATGTAAAATGCTGCGTAATATATATCCCACACTCTCTCGTGAATCCTGCCTCTCAGCTGCCTTATGGCCATGTGTCAGGCAGAGCTCTGGATACCACACACATACCCACCTCATCATATGTGTGCTTACTCATCATCACACCGCCACATCACAGCGGACTCATGCACAATACACTTGTCTGTGAGCCAAATGTGGAAAAACCACAGCAAGTAGACCAATGAAACCAGAGAGGCCGCCCCCATCTCAAACAGCCCTACCCCCTCAGCCTCCTGAGTCATAAACTACCAGTGCCTGAGAAGGTCACGTTCAGAAACTAACCCTCCCACCCTTTAACCCTGCTTGAAAAAAACAGTGTCTCCAATCTAAATGCATGTGTCGGGGCAAAGATGATGATGAAGAAAAACATTAATTTAACACTTAGCCTTAGCACACAAGGGAAAGGAAGCGCACATTTGATGCAGGAGAGTGAGTTGAACGGAAAAGCTGCGTGGTCGTACGATGTCAACAACTATGACAAGGTTAATCAGCGCCCGCTACTTTCTTGCCTAAAATGTTTCAGTGCCTGCATGAAGAACATTTTACAAAACCAATTATCTCTTTTGAATAAAGGGTGGTTGCCTATCAAGAGTGAGCCCACTTAAGCAGGGTCAAATACAATTCGCTGTCACGCCACTTTCAAACAACATATGAAATTGTTGTCATTTTCATTTACGACAGTAATGTGTACCTAGTAAATTGCACTACTGCCATTGACTGCTGACAACAGCTAATTGTAAATGTCAGAGTTATTCATGCATGTCTCACCATGGTACTTGATTAAAAATCACCTATAGGTCTTTTCAAATGTGTGATAAAGAGCAAGCTGTAAACATATATTTGAGTGGGAGAGTGTGTGCCTGGAAAGAATCCCTCATTAATTTGCTGTGATGTATAAAAAGCAGACTGCACCGTGAAGACTAGTGAGGATTCAACAGTGAGACAATTACAGTAAGACAAAGTTGCTCTCTTGTGTATATTCTCTTCTCTAAGTAGCTTTGCTATGAGTGAAAAAAGACTCAAAGAGAGGAAACAGAAGAAGGATGGAAGAGAGCTATTTGGATTTTTGTATATACATTTGATATTTTCTATTGTGTCTGGTCATCTAATATTGTTGTCATAATCAGGTGTGTGTGTGTGTGTGTGTGTGTGTTTTCTAACATGACCACGATTACAGGTTGTCAGCCATGCTTTTACTAGAGCTGATGGGTAATTTCACTCTGTAACATGGTTTAGGGTTGACGCTTAGATTAACACACATGGGCACATACACACAAACATGCACATGACACACATGCACAAATACCATATACACGTGAGCACCCGTGGGTGCACACATTCATGTCCACACTGATAGACAAACAAATTGAGTCCCATGTCTATCAGAGTGGACTAATCAACAAGTCCTACATGCTCTGTCACAACTCACACAAGAACATTATGGATAATTTCTGTCTATAAAATTGCATCCAATTATTCCTGCATACATTCCTGCGTGCATGGCTTTAAATGAGCCAAGCTAATTAAATATGGAAATTAATGAGATACAAAGGAAATAGGGAAAAGCACAGTCCTGATGCATTTGAAGGAGCTGCTAAAAGCATTTTATTACATGAGGGACTGGGAGGAAAATGTGCTTTCCTCTAAGGATGCTGTTAATAAAAACAGTGATTAGCACAAGCAGAAAACACCACAAACTATTAGATATGTTATTCTCAATACAGTGCATTAACATCATTCTACACATTCTAAGCATTAAATATTAAAAAGTAAACTACCAATGCTCATTTTTGTTTCTCATTCATATATTCATTCATTTGAGTTTTTTGATAATTAATCACATCGTGGCTGGAAATTCAACATGAATCACCTTAATTACACTGTTTTGTTGTTTGTAAACAGGAAAATTGATGTTTCATAAGAATATACAACCAAGCCTACCAAGAGAGCTACAGTATATGCTGCAGATAAGATTCATTGCCAGTTATATAGTGAATCAATGCAATTCACAATGCATAAATGATGCATTGTGAATTGCTATTATTGCTGGATCTTTCTCATATGCCATATCCTTCAGTGAGTGCTGCATGAGATAATGGTATATTCACCTACACCCCAATCAAAGAGGCCTTTCACTAAGCGGTAAGTCATCACATCATTCTGTACGCAGTGCGTACCCTACTAAGGAAGCATTTTAGTGTGTATGAGAGTTTGCATGGGGAGCGCTCTCCAGATATACAGGGTCAGACACAGTTTACAGACTGGCCGACTCCATACCAAAAAAAAAACAAAAAAAACACACACACACACACACACCATGGGACACAAGCCAGCCTGCGGGTGTATAGGCTCGGCTTGAAGCAAAAAGGGGAAATGGGTGGGCAGAGGCTGGCAAAAGTTCATCTAAAATTGCCTCTCCTCTGAGGAAGTACCCATGGGACTGCCCCGGGGACACCACTACCAGAACACCTTCGCCTTAACCTTAGATACATTTTACAAGCACTGACTTTTGTCCTTTTCTGTGAAAGCAAGCTACCACCTGCTTAACCTCTGACCTCACTTACTTCTGTTGTTACCAAGGATGTCTCTCCTACACCCTTTACGTTCCTCTACTTTAATCTCATATCGTCTTGGCCTGCAGAGAAGTGATGGAGGGATGGTGAGGATGTGGAGGAGGTTGGAGGGGTTTAGCAAATCAGCCCAGGCCTCTCCCAAAGGGCTTACTTCATCTTTCTTTCCGTTCACATCCCTCCCACCTCTTTCTCTATGCCTCTCTTTATTTATACTGCACTTTTATTTCCACCCCTTTCTAACTTCTGCTGCGTTTTCCCTTGCAGCAGAGCTCTTGGCTGCACAGCTGATAGCAGGCATGTAGCAGTACACAGAAAGGAATAATTCTTGACAGTCATCATTACAATCCCTTATTATTACACTGAAAACTGCAGTGGCAAGCTCAGTTAATCTCAGTGTAACTGCTGAAATTATCAGTCACTCACAATGTTGACTATTTTTTCCATCAGGTTCAGCTTTGGCTGAACCTGATGGAAAGGTTTAGTTCTTCAGCCCGTGAAGAACTAAACTGATTCAAAAATGTATCATTTTCTGATGTAACAAAGCAACAAAAATACAAAAAAATTACCAAACCTCAATAACAGATTATATCAGTTGGTTACAATATGTTTACCCTCCCCTTGCTGACTCAATCCTTCTGTAATCTTACTAAATGTTTCATACTAAGACTCAGTTCAGGTGAGTTCATCCTACACTACATTCCTGGATGACACTAATAGCATTCATAGTAATACAAGAACTGCTTGGATAGGTTTGACTGTGGTTTCACCTTCTGTGAGGAGCTTGATTGTACATCTTCAAAGAAAATGTCAACTACAAACAAAAAAAGCATCATTAGTCTCTAAGAAAAACATAATTATTAGTGTGTTTGGCTCTCTCCTTCACTATGCCTGCAAGACAGCTTTTCTTCTTAGCTGCTATTGTAAAAGGTTTGTTAAACATCTATCCCTGAGTCTCCTTTTTGCTCACAAACACACACACACAAACACACACACACACACGCTGATTAAAACCATCACAAACTATTCTCATTAGCATAGATAGCAAAAACATGTGATGTGCAGGGAAAAGTTATTGCTTCCATAGCTTTCATCCTGACAAAACACGTAACCCTATATATGTTAATTAGCCATTTAATATGACTGTCTAATTAATGGAATGCAAATGAGACAGTGCCATTATTGGGCCAGTTTAATATGGGGATGGATATGGTATTGAAAATACTTGGGAAAACAGACATCCAGTCTTGCCATTCAACACACACAGGAAATCAATTTAGTTAATTGTGAAATATGCAAACATGTAAATTGAAGTCATGTATTTCCATGGCTGAGGCACCTAACCATTGTCCCTGGAGCATGAATGCGAGTGCAGGAGTACGAACACGCACACAGCCATGAGTACAAACACAAAAGCACACACTTCTCTTATCTCATCAGCCCTTTAATGTCGTTGGTATTCAGTGGTCTGTCCTCTGACACAATGCATGGCACTAATTACCAATTCCCCTGATAACACCACTGCCCATAGAATTCATGATGGAAGATGAAGGGTCTGCCTGCTAGACCACAGCTATTGAACATTCTGACTACACACCACTTTGAAAATTGGCTTTCAATCAACATAGCGAGGACTGTTTAATTCTGCAGTAGTGAGGAACCCGTGCTGTCTTCCCACAATAGCTCCCTTTTAACAGCTGCTACACAGCCTCCATAGACAGCTAATGGCAGAGGACAAATACCTGACTGTCTCCTTCATAAAGTGTGAGGGCAAAACAGTCTCATTTTCCCTGTGCAAGGATGTCTGGCTGTGCTCTGAAGTGTATCACCTTGCAAAAGACTATAAAGCATTCATCAACATGCCCAAAACAGGGAAAGTCACCGCAACCACTGGCATTCTCCTCCACTCACTGTGACTAAGATGACGATAAAATGCAGAAGAGTAGGCATCACACAAAAGGTTTGTTTTCTTTCTTTCTTCTTTTTTTTCTTGTTCTTTTTTTCTTTTTGCACTGAAAGTTAATTGAATTTGTATGTTAATTAGGGCTGTGCATAGCTAACGAGCTCAGTGTGCGACCCATTAACACGCTGAATGATTGTTTTGCCCAGGGCAAGAATTACCTATAGGAGCTCAAAATATGAAGACAAAGAGCTAATATGAATACATTATAGATTCATTTACATTTTCATCTACATTAGATACAAGTTACAATGATATCTGTCCCATACTTCAATCATCGAAACCTCACTTATAAGATTTTTGTGGGCTGAGACTATTGAGGGAAAGGAAACAAATTATCCCTCGAAAAATGGAGGTAAGGTAACAAGGAAAGATGGCCTGAAACCACTGAGGCCATTCAGAAATACACAGAATAATTTACCCCTTACTCAATGAGTGCTCAAGTTCAGTGACGACAAGTTCTCACCCTGATGAGGGACTGGCATGATTCATTTGCTCCCCTCATCGCCGTGACAATGTGTGAAGCACAGTGAGATCTCTCTGCTACCATTACGATGAAAGCAACACGTCTTTAAATAGCCACTTGCTGAGAGTATAAAGAAAAACAAACGCATTTCCATCTATGTGTAATCACAACCACTCACTACCACCACTGCCCTAATAAATGCCAGAAAGTCGAGTAGCAGAGGTGTTATTTTGTTATCTAACATATCATCACTGTTGTTGATGTTGAGTGTAAAAACGTGCAGGCCTTACTTTTCAGCTGCTATCAAAAACATTAGGTTGGAATATTTGGCATTTAATAAGATGACTGTTCATTAGATGAGCTATTAAGGTGTTTTTATAAGACATTCCAAGTGGATAAATTATGCTTGGCAATCCTCTGACTTTTACTCCTGCGCCAACCTCAACAGCCTCAACGGGTTGACATTTCTGACTTTTAGTGAAATGTCTTTAATGTTAACTGATCGACTACCATGACATCTCTGTACTACATGCAGGGATTAGCATGCAATATACAGTGAAAGAGCTCTCCTGTGGGTATGTACTACAAGTTAGTTAAACATATAGTGTGCTTGCCCATGGGGGAGTTACTGCCGACACTACAGTGGACATTGTGGGCCAGTCAGCAAGCACACAGGACGGCTGCAGAAAACAGTGCAAACTGAACATGAGGGTTGGTAAGTAAAACTTTTACATCAGATGTTTGTTGTCACTGTGCAGCCTGCATGTCACTTCTGATAAAAGAAAGTGTTTGTTCCAAGGTTCCCACATTAATAAACCTGCAGTACGGTATCAATAATATAGAGCTGTGAGCAGTTTGTGCTGAGTCAAACTTTAGTCTACAAAAGACTACATTGTGTCATGTTGGAAAAATTCGCTTGTTGTTGCTCCTTTGGTCAATGTTGCTTCAATGAAGAACATAAACAAGTAGAAATCATTTTTCTACAGTACACATGAAGCTGCAGTATTCATACCTACTGTATTCATATGACAAAGGTAAACTGATAATATACATATATATATATATATATGCTATATACAGAAACATACGTCTCATTCTCTGCCCTCTTTTACTCATTTGTGTAATACCTTGATCTGGATGTGACTCCTCGTGCTAGCGGACTGTTGCATAAGGCCACTGCAGCAGTTGGACTGCAAAGCTAATATGAGCCTCTTCAGATTTGCTGTACAGCAGATAATAAGACTTCCTCTCTGAATAAGTCTAGACATCTTTGCTCCCCTGGGATCTCATTCATATTGCAGAGACATAGACAGACTAATCACCGTGTACTTTCATAATGCACACAAAAGCACATCAAAAGGAATGGAGTACTTGGAAAGTTCAGATCAACCTGACTGCATCATTCATTCCTCTCACTCACACACTCATCCCTCACTGTCTCAGCTATTATATAAATTTGCTGTGCATCCACAGGCTCAGCCTACTTCCCTCCCAGCTCTTGCTTTTTCAGGTTAATTACCAAGTGTGTATGTATTGACACAACTCCTCAAAGCCACACAGCAGTGTGCGGGCAGTGCAGTCCAGCTGGGGGTCAGTTTAATGATAAGGTTAATAACGGTGGCTGGGACTCAGGCATGCCTCCATGGGCTACCACAGAAAGGAGACAAGAGAGGAGTGGAAAGGGAAGGGGAAGAAAGAAATGGAACAGAGTGGGAGGAGAGGAGAAGAAAAGGAAGGAGAGAGCAGGAGAGGAAACGAGAAAAGACTAGAGTGAAAGAAAGAGAGGACTTGAGAGGAGAGAGAAGGAAAAAACAAAAAAGATGACAGAAGGAAAGGAAACAAGAAAAGGAGGAGATCAAAAAGAATCGAATAGTAAGAAGATTGTTGAGCAAAAGGAAAAAAGGTGGTTTAGAAAAAGGTGAGAGATGAGAAGGATTGAGAAAAAGAAAGAAAAGGACCAAGAAGCAAGGAAAAGAGAAGTGTTCAGATAAGGAGGAAAGAGAAGAAAGGAAAGAAGTGGATCCATAAACATGCTTAATCATTCACAGCCAGTAAATATCCCTGCTGCATAACTTCCTGCTCTTTGCTTGCAGTTCATCTTACTGGATGGACAATAGAAGGAACTTAATGAGCACATGTGTCACTTAATCATCAGCCCAGCTGCTGGTAAAGGAGCGGTCATGCTTCCAGCTAGACACTAGCAGAGACACCCTCAAGCTGACTGACATACAGAACAGACACACACGCTTGCACAGTGCACATGATCGTGTCCACACAGACCACATGTCCCTGCTCAGACAGCCCTGCAGGTGTAAATTATCTGCTGACAGACATATTGTAGGTGTCCGGACAGAGATTAGTCCGTTTCCTTCTTCAGTCTGAAAAAAACCCTGAATCAGCTTGAGAATACTGCTGATGCTCATCTCTAATAGACTAATCTGTACTAAACTCTAATTCTGTGCATGTGTGTGTGAGAGCCCTAAACTCCTTTTTTTTTTTCTTTTTTTTGAGATTAGCCCCAAAGTGTCAGTCAGGGTAAGGTGGATGTGTGCTTCAGCTGTTAGTGAAAAGTATCTCAAAAAAGCTTATGCTACGGATGAGACCAGTGGAAAGAATTCACGGATTTTCTGTTTCTCGATTATTCATGTCTGTTTACATTCAGATATACAGTCAGCTCTTTCCAGGCTGATGTAAAATGTGCACAACTGGAGTAAAAAGCTGAGATTTCTAGAAAAAAAAAGAAGTGCAAAGTTGAGGTCATGAGCGGCTTTGAAATAGTACACAACAAGGAAAAAGCAAAGTTCTGGTGATAAAGATAAAAAGCCCTACTTTATAAGGAAAGTGATCAGAGCTGAGGTACATTTGACAAAGACCTGCAGTGTACACAGGAATTAGGGGAGTTTTTAACTACACACGCATATCCAGTCACAAAAAAAAAAACCTTACAAGTGCTCGCTTTATTAAAAACTAAATTGGTTAACAAATTTACGGACTGTGACTGCCCTTCCTTGTCTGACAGCCAGGATGAGTCAAGCTTGTCCATGACCCGGAGTGTTACAGAGACACTCTGAAACTTCACTTCCTCATTCAGTAAGCATTGAAAAATACACCACATGGTATATGTCAACTGATTTATTGTCGTTCCTTCGGCCATATCACTCCGTCAGTAACTCCAAAAGTTAATTCTGAATTAATCCTTATCTTTTAAAGGTGTGGTACTGAACTCTCAGATTATTTCTCGGACAGAAGCTACTCCTCCCTCATCTGGAAGTGTATACCCCTGATAAGGTTAAGGCTTTCCCAGCTGATTCACTTAGGAAAGTACCCACACTGATAAACACAAGTATGACAGGATTCGTGACTGTTGGATTGTGTGAGGGTAAGACGGTGAATCAACTATTCATTTCTACATCACGTCTTGGTTGTTTGTCTTTCCTTTCATTTGCTTTTTCTTCCATTTGTCATGTGATATTTGAAACTTGAGCTATGATGCATTTCAACACTAAAATCCAGCTGTATCCTCTTCATGCTAAGCGACCAAAATCACAGGTCAAATCAAAGTGAAATATTTTTACCAACAAGGGGTTTTCAAATGAGGGATGTGACACGTTTGTTACTAGTTATGTGATCAGACACCTGAACTGAAGGAATTTAGAGCTTATTTGGCTGTAAAAGCTAAAGGCATGAGATCTGCCTCACATAGCGTTAGAGAAATCACTGCAGGATGTTCATCAGACTTGGGTTATCACAAATGTTTATACAGGCATGTTGAGCTGTCCTTGCCTTTGGTACATCATATCAGTGTGTTGTCATGTAGAGTGTTGAAGGTGTTTCTTTTTTTTTCAAATTACAACATGAGATAAAGGATTACATGGTCATTATGGGAAACTATTCCATCATCATTCCTGAAAAATTCTACATTTTAGAGATGTTTTTGCCAATTGAGATAAAAAAGAATTATTTAAATCAAATTTCATCCCTGTTTGTACAGTTAGAGACGCAATTATAATAGAGCTTTTGCATGTGTTTTTCAAAAGTGAATAAATGTCATAGTGTAAGGCCTTTAAATGTTTTTTACCCCTTTCCCCCAACATCTATACAACACTTGAGGGCTCCCAATGTATTTTACATCAAAACATTGGGAAACTAGTAAGCTATGGTAACTAGTTAGGGGCTGGTTATGCTGGCTTGCCCACTTTAGCACTGTTATTAAGTTATTTTTGATTTTTGTTATTTCAGCTCCTCATTAACTGTCCAGGTCTAGCTAAGGTCTAGCTAGTCTTCTCTTTTATAAAGGTCCAGATGCGATGATAACAATAGCAGGAGCATGCAGGTTTCTACCAAAAGGGGCACTTGATTAAAGGGACAAAGCTAAACCTAAAAACACTGCCACCACAATACATTTTGTACCAATCAAATAATTACAAACTGTCAGTCAATCCCAAATATGCATGCTGCTTAGAGACCACTTATGTAGGAGGTGCTGTCAATTTTTGATAATTAACTTACACATTTGTACCAATAAGAAAACATTGTCATGTGAAGATTATGTTTCTTTTATTTTTCAAGTGCATTCAATACCATCCAACCAATCATCCTCAGAGACAAGCTCAGGGTGGACCCCTCCTTTGTCTCCTGGATCACAGATTACCTGACAGAAAGGCTACAGTTCATCAGGCTGGGAAACTGAGCAGCACAGGAGAACCACATAGACTGTTCTGGCTCCATTCCTGTACACACATTCATCTACAATTCAGAGTGCTGCCACAGTCACAATTATTCTGATGATGCTGTGAATGTTGCATATATCAGGAATGGACAGGAAGATGAATACAGACGCCTGATAAGAACCTTAAGTGACTGGGGTCACAAAAACTGCCTCTTACTGAACACCTCTAAAACCAAGGAGATGATTTTTGAAGGTCTAACCCTTCTCCTTATCCAGTCAACATCTGTGGTGCGGATATTGAAGTGGTCACACCTGACTGCTGTAGGCGTGCAGCTGGACAATAAGTTGGACTGGTCACTGAACACAGATGTTCTATATAAAAAGGGCAGAGACAACTTTTCCTCCTAAGGAGGCTTATGTCCTTAGACGCCTGCAGAAAGATGCTGCACATGTTTTACCAAACTATGGCAGCCATTGTGCTGTTTTAGGCTGCAGTCTATTGGGGAGACAGCATAAAGCAGAACGATGCAAGGCAGCTGGACAAACTGGTGCAAAAAGCTGGTTCAGTGACTGGAATGAGGCTGGACTCACTGGAGGCTGTGGTGGAGAGATGCAGACAGACAAAGGTAGAGTCCATCCTGGAATACAATGACCATCCCCTTCACAACATCCTGATGGAGCAGAGAAGCATCTGCAGTGGACGACTCACCTCACTGAGCTGCAGGACTGAACCAAACAGGAGATCCTTCATCCCCACTGCCATCAGGATCTACAACACCTTAGACAATGGCAGATGACTGGCAGACTACTCTCAATACTGACTTACTAATTCACTACCTGAATGTCTCTTCAGGGATGAATAAAGTTGATCTTATCTTATTTTAATCTTAAAATAGCACAAAGGATATACAGGTTTCTTTGCAAAAATTAACTCTAATTTCTTTTAACTTCACACCGGGATTTTATTCTTCTTAAAGCAGTTGAGGACTTGTGATCAGCCATTGTTTGAAAGACCAGACCAGCTGTGAAAATCTGGTCAAGGAGAGGGAGTCAATAACTATGCACTATCCTTTCACCAAACACTTATGAATATGTCCTGGAGCAAGGCACCTAGCCCCCACCTGCAAAGGGTGAGCTGCTCAGTGGCCAGAAATAAAATACTCCAGGAAGCTGCCAGGTGCGGATGTGTGAAACATGGCATGCCAAAAATAATAACACACATTCCCACTCCATTATATAAATTTACTTTGATCAGATCATTTGCCATGATACCAAATGTGTGCACAAGCCTGACTGACCAGCGTTAATGCCCAGGCGCTCCGGATTACACACACCACTAGTCTGCACGCTCCACAGCTCTAGTCAGGTCCAATTAAGGGAAGGTAATTGAGTGGATGTATATAGACCCATATACACTGACACTTCATATGACCAAACTTAAAGTCTGATCAAACATGTGAACATGGTGATACAGAATGCTGAACGGTGTCCTGTCTGTGATCTTCTGTGTGTGAAAACTCTGACGCGCACTGTGACTCTTTGTGTGTGTTAATGGAACTTGTTGATCAAATACCCTCAGAAGCGCTGGCAGGGATATGAGGGTGACATGAAGTCGATTGACTCTCATAGATCACAGTGTAGGCTGACATTTGTGCCTGCATGGAGCTAATATATTTGTTTTTAATTGTATTTAATAAGGGCAGATTTTTCAAAATTAGGCAAATTCTTGTGGAAGGTATAATTTGCATTTTCCTAGCAGTTTTTAAGTTTTAAATCTCTAGTTGAAATTCTAAAAGTCACCATATATA
The DNA here is from genome assembly GCF_900324485.2 of Mastacembelus armatus. Lineage (NCBI taxonomy): Eukaryota > Metazoa > Chordata > Actinopteri > Synbranchiformes > Mastacembelidae > Mastacembelus > Mastacembelus armatus. The sequence continues at coordinate 6,411,417 of NC_046643.1, read as the reverse complement.
TAAGTCATACACAGCCTCCTGTGTGAGTTCATGTGGCACAATACCATGAGAAATAGGAAAGAAAAATAAGAAAAATAAAGGAACATTTGAAATATTCTTCCTGGTTAGGAACCTCAGGGAGGTGTACTGTGCTTGTCCACTACTACAGGATATGAGACAACATAAACCTGTTGTGTGAAACCGATCCTGCCTCATCATATTGCCTCTGAGCAGTAAGCGCTAGATGAGTGAGCTGGATAAATATTTATGGCTCTATGAGTTGGCCTATCCTGTTCACTGGCCACTGGCTGATGGGGATCTGAGACTATATTGTGGGCGGGAGTGGAAGCAAAAATAATTAGTGTTCCCAGTCAAAAAATAAAACTATAAGGGGACTGATCTAGATAAATTACATCCTCGAGGATTATTTTGTTTCAGCTGGGATCTGATATCAACTTATACTGTTCGATAGTCCGAGAGGATGTAATTCAGTCTGACCCAGACATCCAGAGGACCCGGAGAGACTTTAAAACCTTCAGAGGGACAAAGACAGAAACATAACAACACAGCATAACAGCCTAAACAGTGAGTGAGACAGATGAGGAGAGACGAGAGAGAAGGAGGTGATGAATGGTGTTGTTTTTCTCTGTAAGGAGGATAACTGTATCCTCCTCTGGGAGCCGCGATGCCAGAGAGCGTCGGTGAGCACCAGTCATGTGTCTCGGAGACAGCCAATGGAAATGTGAGGATTTGGTTCATACGTGAGTTTACTGGGTCAGAGTCAGAGCAGCGGAGGAGGCAACAGCCAATTGGAATGCGTAGCAGCGTCTGGAGGATTAGCCAATGAGGTTAGAGTCTGGTGTCTGGTACCGGCTGATGTCTGACAGTTAGACAGACTGTATCTAATTACCACAGCCGAGGCTCAGCATGGATCTGTGTGCACGTATGTCTGTGTGTGTGTGCATGCCTATGTGTGTGTGTGTGTGTGTGTGTGTGGTGGAGAAGGGAGGGGTTGTAAGTGAGTAGAGAGGGAGTGAAAATTAGAATTAGAAAAGAGGAAGGTGGTTTGGAGGTTTTGGCAAAAGTTGAAAACAAGGCATCAGATCTGGAGAGCTGCCATGTGAAATGAAACTGTGCCAAAAGACACTGTAGATATAAATATACAAGCCCTGAATTTAGAATTAACTTATTGAATTAGCCATATTAGGCAGTGATACATCCCATTGCTCTACATGCATATTATTATTTAAACTCATTTTTGGTACACTGTGTAAACAAAGAAAACATGTAATGAGTGGATGTGTGTGTGCGTGCTGAAGTGTGGATTTCTGTATGTTTCTCCATTTCCTGTATGAATGAATAGGCCCTGAAAAGAGAGTTCAGTTTCCCACAGTGTAATGGTCTATTATTGTCTCTAACACAATGTTGCTCTCAGTACAGGCGACTTCACCCCTTTCAGTCACTTTATTAGTGACTGGACAAGATAGAGACCACCAAGTGGAATTGGCACACACATACACACACACACACGTATAAACGTGCATACGCCCATTTAAATGCTCAACCTCAGCCAGAGGTGGAGGTGGTGGTTATTTGGGGTGACAGACAAAGGCAGGTGGTTGGTGAGTTTTTTTGTTGTTGTTGTGAGTGCTTCTGTCTGGGTACAACACATTTGACTTTCTGTAGTTGCACTCAAAGGCATACTTCATTCCCTACCCACTTCTACCTTAAACCATCACAGCTGAATACCTAACCCCTACCCTAACCCTAAAACCAAGTCTCCACCCTCACACAGGCCTTTACAGTCGTGTCAGAAATCGAGCCTATACTCCAGTTTTACACTCCAGTGGTGTCACGCATAGGCTGCCATGGCCGGCTTTTCCTTTGCAACTTTTAATACAATATGTGGTTTCTTAGCTAGGGGGAGGGAATTATGTGGTGTCAAGACAAAACAAGCTCAGTGTACACAGCCTTAAGTGAAAATACTTGCTTAGAGGAAGTGTTTGACATCTGGGAAGTACACTAACTCCCTTTCTTTTCTGTTAAGTATAAAACAAGACAGCAGCTCATTAGCCTAGCATAAAAACTGGAAACGGGGAAATAACAAGCTTGGCTTTGTCCAATTAACACAAATTAACATGTCACATCTGATTTATTTAAACTTATACAATTTATGCAAAAGCCAAAATTTACAAACATGTTTTGGTTTTTCATCGGGTTATGTAATAGACTATTTCTTAGCTAACAGAAACAGCTTAAGCTGCCAATAGACTTACTACTAACTCCATTTGTATAGTTATAGAAGAAAATGCTGAAGAAGCACATAACACCATGGCTCTTAAAAAAAGCAGAAAAGTCAACAGTCCCCAGAAGTATGACATTATGTCTGTTGTGAATATTAATGCAAATATTCATGTCCATTCCTGTCTAATTCGTCAGATTTTGAAACCCATTGCCAGGTTCTTTAATGTGTGTTTGTCTGAGAAGGAAGACACATGCCATCATAATAAATAGAAATACATAACAAGCTGCTAAGGTAGCTTCATATTTGACATACAGAAATGACAATGGTATCAACTTTCTCATCTAACTCTAGTCAAGAAAGAGAATAAGTATATTTAATGAAATGAACTATTGCTTCAAATTTTCATCTCTAAAAACTAAACTTATGTTTCCAGGTGGTCTGGATAATCATAGGAGGCACAACTGGAGTGCATTTAAACAAGACAAAAAAATAAAGCCCATGTGTGACAGCCCATTTTTCTGCATATGAGCACTTGTTTGTTTGGCTTCCTGTGTATGCTGTACCGAGGTGCCTTATCCTCGCGTGACGGTACTAAATTTGTTGTGGTGAAGTGTAATTACAACAACCTTGTTTTCTGCATAAGCTGGCCAACACTGGCATCATCACAACACAGTTCACATCCATCTGGCCTAAGACCTTAAGTCATCTCTCTCTCTGCCTCTTGCTTCCTCTTTCTAGGACAGCTCTCTTTCTGAGTGAAAACTTGGACATTACAGCAACCAGCAAAAACCCTGATCGAGGATCAGTATTAAAGAGATGAAATAATAATCCTGTGTTATCCAGTCAGTAGAGAGCATCAGAACTGGTAGTGCTCCAACCCGGCGAAGGGCTGTTGTTGTTATTCTTTGATCAGACCAGCAGGAATAACAATCTATAATTCATCATGCTCAGTCTAGTCTGGAAACACTAGGCACTGCACCTTTAATTATTGATCAAATAGAACAGATTTAATATCAATCACTGAAGCACAGGCAGAAGTGAGTAAAGTGGGAGAAATGGAGGAATCTCTTGGGCGCTGCCATCTACCCTTTTTAATGAAAACAAAAAGGAAACACAATACAGTTAATACTGCGATAGAGGTGTGCTAACAGGAACTCAGGCTCACCTTGGACATGGATTCACTGAGACTAGATATGCAGTGTTTGAAGACTGATACTGATGTGAAGCTGCCAATACTCAGTATGTTTACAAATGAGTCTACATCATTCAGTGTTTTCCATCAATGAGATTCTGCAAGAGGTGGAACAGGCTTCAGACTTCCCCCTGAAAACTGACACTTCGATTACTGCTGCTTTCAAATACTGCTAATCTGCAGTACTGTGCAGAGGTTTTAGACACTTTAGATGTTTTTGATTCTTGTCACACAACACCATCGGGTGTCACATCGATCCCAGGTTCATTGTGCAGGACAACAAGCCCATAGAGAACCCACTAGAGTTCATAAAGAACCAGGAGTCCTGCAGCAGATGTTCTGACCCCCCCACAGAGCCCTGATCTGGGCAGTGTGGAGTCTGTCTGGAATCATATGATGACACAGAAACACTGGTACAGAAGAACTGCAGCAGCTTCTCCAAGGTGCTGCGAAGTACCAGGAGAAACTGTGTACAGGTCAAACCAGAGAGAACTGCTGCTTTTTTCCCTTCTTTCTCTTCTTACTACTAATATTACTAATACTAAGTATTGCCCATTGTAGTATTACCACTATTGCTTACTACAACTCCTACTTTTACAACTATTGAGACTACTTGTCTTCCTCTTCCTTTTTATTTAACTACCATTACTACCATTACATATATAGTACTATAATATTGTACTATAATACTAAGAGTCATATAAAATGGATCTGTAATGGATCTTATTGAAATCAACATGTTGACCAACCTGATCAACTCAGTATCAATATATGTGCCTACAAATAAAATATGTAAACTACAGTATAATATTTAGTAAAAGTACACCGGTGTACTGTGCAACTGTAGCTCAAAATTGAGACATCAATAAAGAGAGAAACAAGGCAAAATGGCTTTAGTCCACTGAGTGGGAGAAATGTGCAGCTGAAGTATACTGATTACACTGTAAAGGGCTTGCAGCTGTAGAAACTATTGAAAACACACACACAGACACACACACACACACACACAGACTATGTAAAACCCCAACATATTTGCCGCTTCCTGCCGTTTACTGTCTATTGTTATATTTAGTGACAAAGCTCACAGAGGCTACAGTTCAACACTCAGAATGGACAGACATTTTCTCACACTCGCACACAGTTTGACGCACACAAACACAGCAGAATTCCTGCAGTGTGAAGGGCCCCTTGCCTTCCACTCGGTGCAGGAATGCAAGGAAAGAAAAAGAGAGAGAGAGAGAGGAGGGCGACTGGGACTTTCCCCAGGATCCCAGAAAAAGGAGGGAGAGAGGAAGCAGACAGTGGGAGCGACGGAGGACAGGAACAAATACAGGAGGAGGGAAAATGGATGGGTTGTCTTGTGTATGGGCTCAGTTCTCTTTCCCACAGTGGAAATGACCCAGTTATTGCTGCACAGTATGTGAAGGAGGTCTTACAGTATGAAAGATAAAAAAATGAGAGACTGTAGGACAACTTTCCCTCTGCTGTACTGAAAAAACTGGGGAAGTTTGTAGGAAGCTGTCTGGAGTGTGTCTCACTCTCTGTCTGTCTGTCTGTCTCTCTGTCAAGGTTAATGGTGTGTCTCCAGGGCCCGCTGCAGCTGCCACCGGTATACCCATTGATCCCACACACAGCCACCCACCACTGCTGCCCATATGGCACTGCTGAGGGCGTGTGTGTGATAGGGATCAGTAGTCTTGATTGTGACTCAGTTTGTGGCATGTGTGTGTGTGTGTGAGGGTGTGTGTGTGTGTGTGTGTGTGTGTGGTCTTCTTGTGGAGCCAGCTGCTGGGATTCAGGGTTACATTGGTGTAATAGTAGAAGAAAACCTCTCTGACACTAGCAAAACTTGCCATGTCATCTCAGTCCAGGGAGGCCTCACTGTGATAAAAGAACAAGGAATCCTTTTACCTCAGTGTGCATGCATCCATGTTAGTGCACACTGGTTCATTTGTGTTTATGTGTGTTTTTGCATGTGTGTGCATTTTAATCTATTGTGTGTGTGCATGTGTGTGGGTGCCCACTGAGGGTGGTCTCCACCTGTGGATACACTGTATAGGCCTGTATGCAGTTGCAAAGAGGGGGCCTTCAGGTCTCTGTAGAACACACAGTACCTCCATTAAATCAAAGTCCAGATGCTCTAAGTATGTATAAGCTAATCAGCTAAGATATCAGCGAAATAAATGGAGAGAACGAAGAGAAAAGGAAAAGTTTTGATTCTAATTCTGTTTGACAACTTTAACTGATTGTAAATAAAATGATTCACAGAGGAATGTATGGGTTTATGAGTGTTAGCCAGTGGTTTGTTTCTTGGGTGTTCTGCAGGCAGGCAATATGAACTACTATGCTCCAGGATCCAGGAAGTTGATCACCCAGCATGCACCCCCACATAGATTACACACACAATAGATTACAAGATTAAACCCAGGTTAAAAATTAATATACAGGGTAACTAGGTTTTAACAGTATCCCCTTTAAAATAGTAGTCTACAGGGACATTGTGATTTGTAGTACTGTGTACTAAGGTTGCGGTATTGTGGATAACCACTAGGACAAACTAACAGCAGTACTGACCTGATTTATCTAAATCTCCTAATATATCTGTTTTGTCCCATTAGCTCTAATCCACTAGCCTTAAACAAATAATCCTAATCTACTCAGAGTCTATCAAACTTCACATTCAATTAAGGTGATGAATTAATGAAACGTCTTGCTAAAATTTCACTCATTTATTTCTATCAAAATGACATGGGTTTTCATTTTTACCAGTGACTAACTCTAATAACTAACTAATAAACAACTGCGGTATCAATTTTAAGCTTTTCCAAAAGAAGGATGACACAAGCCCTCAGAGTACAGTGAGATGTAAGATCTCTAATGGACTGAGAAAACAGGTGAATCATGTGTTAATCATGGTGAATTTATTTATTTTATATTATTTTCATAATAAAATGTGTCATGAATTTAGACATAACCTTAATGTGGTGTGGGAGGAGTAGCCCTGTCTTAAATCCGCCTATGAGAGGCTGTACTGGGAATCTCTGACATTGAAACTGTTACATTTGAGAGACCCATCCCCATAAAAAAATGGTGCATTGGCCTTGAGAAACCCATATCTGTCTAACTCCATCTGGTGTGTGAGAGGAAAGAAGAGGGAGACTGTAAACCACACTTTAGCCTGCCAAAAATCACATTTCCCCTCTACAGTATAGCTGGTTTACATTAACTCTCACACATGCACAGCAAAGCCAGAGTCCACCCACTTCACATTTCATTACCAAGAAAAGCTCAAACTGTTTTAACAGGCCTTCCAATACAGGAGAAATCTCTAATGTGATGCATCAAACCTTAAGATGAAAAAAGAACTGTAAAAGGTGGTGGTTAAGTGGTGGCGAGAAGGTATGGTGAATAGGAGGGAAAGAACCACTATAAATTCATCCCATGGGATTTGAAGCTATGGAAACTAGGAGATTTGGGGTCAAACATGGCCACTATATGCATGATCTATTGCCCAGAGCAGCACAATACCTCATATCACATGCCTCTACATATTCCCTTCTGTTCGTTTAATCAGATTGGGTCCTCACACCACAGAAACTATTTCTGAAGCTTAGCAAAATCCATGTAGGTTCTCCAGTGGCATATTAAAATAATTGTTTATTTTTATTTATTTAGCCATGTTAAAGAGGTTATGTGCCCAATTTCACCAAAACTATATGGCAATCCAACATTACACCTCATGATATTTTTTGAGTATGTCATTTCAAAACCACACTACATCAAGTAGGTGTCATTTTGGACTTGAATTAAACTTTTAGCATTATGTTTGAAAGAAGTGTGCATTTACTAGCCAGGCAATGTGTAACAAAGAAAGCCATTGTGATGCATTGTGGGAATTGTAGGATTGGGTGGTTTTGCATTTTGACATACAGACAACTGTAATGTCTCATATTTTTAATGAGGAAAGTTTGTCTGTGCTCACCATAAATGTGAGACATGTTCATATGAGTATGATTCTGTGACATCACTATTAGTTTGGAAGACAGATGTGGTCTATTATGCAGCCTGCACATGGGGAGAGTAGAAACCTGAAGCCAGAATGGACTTGCAAGTAAACCAGGAGACAGGAGTTTAACTTTGGAAAAATATTTGACTGCACATAGACAGTAAGAAATAGATTTTTAATTAGACTTTTGTGGGGTAACCATATCAGACACAAATCATTTCTCTGAGCTGATTGTTTGTCTTAAAACATCTCTGGAGGTACTGTTTGATAAAAGCACAAGGCTAAGTCACTGGAGTACTCATGTATAAGTTACAATTACTGGAGCCTCAAAACAGCCCAGACCAACGGAATAACAAATAAGGGGGACTTTACTTTTGGCCAATAACCTTTGGAGGGATAATAAACCATCACTTGGTCTGTCTTCTGTCTGTGTCTTGTATGGATTTATTTATAACACATAGTGGAAAGAGTTTTAATAAGGAACAACCTAACATGCACCAGTTAACACCACATTGCTATAATTTTTTTAAAATAATAAAGTCTCTCTCTCTCTCTCTCTCTCTCTCTCTCTCTTACCCACTCCATATGGATCAGTTTAAACACACCCTGGTTTGGCACAAGACATTTATCTTTATTCCCTTCTTCCTTTCCATACCATGTAGAGAAATGGCTTTTACAGATGTGCTGTCTGTACACTCCTCTACCTCGCTCTCCCTTTCACTTTACTGACATGATTTTCTGCCTTGAGCCCCGCTCTGTGCCTGTGTACAGATTTACATCTGGAAAATATATCCTTCTACTTGACATATAGAAGCAGAGCAAGAGAGGACATTCTCTGTCCTTTCTTTTCCATATCTTCTGTACTGTATGATAAGATGTAGTATAAAATGCTGTGTAGCTATACTATTTGACGTCATTAAAACTCATATGTTAAAAATTACAGATAATGCAGCAAAGGCTTTTGTTACTTGTACTGGAGCTAAAAGGAAGTGGGAAATACAACATTTTCTATCAACAAAGGTCTATTTTTTGCCTCAGCCTACGCCAACAAGTAGTGACTCAACCTACAGCCAGTTAATGACAGCTTTTTGTTGAAAACACCTCGGGCTCGCGGAAAGTGATGTGAAGCACCAACATCAGTTTGTTAGAAGTACCTAGAGAAGTGGAGGTTTCATCGATAGATAACCCAGAAATAACAGCTGTGTCTGAAATACTCATTAAAGGTCATCCAGATTTAATACATCCAGTGAAGTGCATTCAGCGATGTGAGCACACTAACAGGATGAGCATAGCCATTCATGACCTCATAAGGGACTTTTTATGGCATGATACCACCATAACCTTGTGCTTCATTCAATTAAAGTGACCATAATTGATATTTCTGTAATAACAACGTATCCGATGAGTGAGACAACGTCAAACAGGTCAGTCAGTGAATGCAGTGAATAATCACACAAATCAGCTGTGGAGCTGTGTAATAAGTTTCAGCTTTTTGTTCAGCTGCCCAATTCATAACTATACTGTTTAGATTCACTCTCACTGTTCTACCAGTGAAGGACAATAGAGGCTTTAAGCAGCTAAAGATTCAGATATTTCCACCAGGAGATAGTACAGACCAGAACCAGAATTAAGGATGAGGAAATATTGGACTTAAATTCATCATTTTGATGTTATGGCAGAGCACATATTAGCTTCGAGGCTACAAAATGATCATATATCTGGGTGCCTACGAAACCTGAATGCTCTGGTTTTGCTTTGCTCTTTTTTTAAAAAACAAACTGCAAAAACACTCTGAAGAGCCTCTGTGTCAAGTCTCCTAAGTTTGCCAATATTTGTCTCTGATCAGCGTCTAGACAAGACACACAAACAAAACCTGAGTGCTTCACCTGAGTGTGCTATATTAGATATAATGACCCTACCTGCCTCCAGTCCACTTATATAAGAAAATATTATACAAGCAAAATAAAAAAAAAAAACACTACACTGAGCAGACAAATATAGTTCAGTGAAGCTCTGCGTATATCTGATCAAGTGTGCAAGCTACAGTATTTGTGAAGGTGAGCGGTGGAGTGTGTTTGAAAGGAAGGAAGGATGTGCATGAGTCTATATGTCAGAGAAGGGTGGAGGCAGACAGAGACGGAGGGGAAAGAGGCAGGGGGTAGCACACATTCGCTGTGGTTTGGGAGGAAGAGCAATTTATCATCTCAGCACAGCTTGAATGTATAAACTGTTTGGGCTGTTGGAAATTTAAATTTTATACAGCTACTTTGGTAGTATTGTTTCTGATAAAAGTCACAGCACGCAACTTAATGCACTGAATTAGTGTGAGAACAAAAAGGGAGTTGGGAGGTACAGGAGGCAGGAGACAGGGAGAAGACAAGGAGGAGGAGGAGGAGGTGTGGGTTTGACTTAAACAGCAGAAGGACTGCTGGAACTGCTTCCACACTTCAAGGGCTTTAGTGACAGGGAAGCTGCTCTATTCAGCATCGTCAGCAGTTTTGCTCAGGCGTGTGTGTGTGTGTGTGTGTGTGTGTGTGTGTGTGTCTGTGTGTGTGTGTGTGGTACATGTGTGCCTATCCACAGGGAATGAAAGCTCCCTGTGTTGTTTTTTCATAATGCAAGGACACATGCTACAACATAGGCAGAAAGGACAAGTACCCACATACCATATGACCACATGCTGTTCAGTACACTGATACATATCGAAGGAGGTGATATTGGCCTTATATTTAAATTCAGACATCAGGTCATTTTCATTCACCTTTTCACAAAATGTAATGTAGTTAATTTAATATTTGATGTACAATTAATCAATTTTTCATTGGTTATTTAAAGCAAGACCTTTTATTTAATTCATTTGACATTTTGATTGGATGTCTCAGAAGTATACATGAACATACGGTTCTGCTACTCAGTTGGGCAAGTTACTTTTAAGAAAAATGTCATCAATACCTCATACCTCAATAAATTACTTATTACAATTACTAATTATAACACAGTAATTACAGTGCCATTTAATGAACTACAAAGAAAACAAAGTATTTACATCACTTGTTATTTACCTCAACGTTAAGCAACTCTAAGTCCTCCATGCCAACACATCACATATTCTATATTTAACACCTACAAATAGAAACTGAGACACCGTGGTTCAACAAGCAGCCAGCCTGAAGTTAGATGCTACTGACATTAGCTTTTAACCATATGCAACACTTCAGAGACAGTGTTTAAGTCACATTTCGCCACTTTTGGTAGTTAGTTAACTCCTCTCACATCCCCAGCCCGTGCATCAACTTAACACATCTGCTATCTAAATGCATAGACAAGAAATTAATTTCACCGCCATCCATCATTCATTCTTTCAACATTCCGTGACATCACCATATAACTGCTGTCTTTGCATTTGTACAAACTGTAGTAAAAATATTTTCCACATTTAAAGGGAGTAAAAATCACACGGTTACAATCTCGAAAACCCACGTTGCATTTTACACCGTTCTGTAAATTGCACACAGAAACAAACAACCACCAGGAGAAAAACTCCACTCTGCAGCACCGTCAGATCCACAGAGACTGTTACTAAATGATAGCAAAGGAACCATAAAAGAACACTTTGTATCGTTCAGGAGGCTATGATGGGTGACAAAAACGAATGTCAAAACACACACACTTGAGTTAGAGAGAATCCATAGTGAGGTGGCACAGTGGCACCCAGCAGTAAAGTGCAGCCATCCCTGGCTGGCACATAGGACACACATTCACTCTGCGACAGGGTGTCACACCACATGATTTATGACGGGTAATTATGGTTATGGAGGTGACATCATATCCTACTCACTGGCTCCCACATGTATCCATGCAGGGCACATGTGTGTCTGTGCATGTGTGTGTGTTTTCATGTGTGTTCGTGACTAATTAGTTATGCTGTCTGAATCCAGCAGTGACTGTCTTTGTTTTTCTACAGAACGGAAGACAAGGCATGTCACAACAACATATCTCGCAGTTCCTCCAGACGTGCAGCAATGCACTCACACACACGCCTAAGCACACAAAATCCACATATATGGGCCCACAGAAGAAGCTTTGCCTGGCTTTCTCACTTTCACTTTTTCATAGCTTCACTTTTTTTGCTTGTTCAATCCAAGAACAGATTTGACTTTTTTTTTTTTTTTTTTTCAGGGAGGGCAGAAACAAGCCTAGAGTAGAGAGCAGGAACAATCATTCAGGTTTCTTGACAGAGGTAACCATCAGTTAACCACGGTCTGAAATTGGAGGCAGTGAGAAGCATGCAATTAAAAATCATTACTCTGAACCTAACTGCTGCTGACAGGCATGGGCACGACAAATGAGAAAATGGGAAGATTATAACACAATTTCTCTCTCCTGTACACATCTGCTAATTCACTTGCCAGTTCTAAATAAATGCATTCATTTAAAAATGATATGACAAACCATGCCTTGAGACAGAGAGAAAAAAATGCTTGGAAAAAAAAATGTTGATATTTGCAGGAGGCTTCGCACAGTTTAGTTAAATCCATCCCCAACCTGGAAGATATTTCTTCAAAAATATTTAAAAATTTTCCCAAAATAAGCACAGTCTTGACAGAAACATTTTAACTCTGTTTAAAGAGAGTTAGAAATTAGAAGGCTAAACTTTGAACAGGCCACTTACTGCATTTAATGTGTAGGGGATACAGGAGATTGTCCTTAATAAGCCAGTTCGGAAGAGACAAAATAAAGTGAAAAAAAGAAAACAGATTAGATCAACTGCCAGTGAGTCACTATAATGAGTAACATTACATTTTTTCTTCCTTTGAGCGGACTCATTTCAGTATTCAGTCAGAAGCATGCCTAGAGCTACAGGGATCTCATTTGAGAATGGGCTTCAAAAGTCCATATTTGAACTGCTATTAAGGCAGCAGCAGAAAATCAAAACATCCTACTTCTCTTTCAAGTCACTACAGGTCAGCATTCAGACGCTGTGCTCCCTCATCCCTTCAAATATATATTTTTTTAAAATGACCTTTCCAGCTATGACTCATGCACAGATGAAAACTTCACAAACTCCCTGGTCCCCAGTACTGTTCTTTCTTTAGCCAGGGAGTGTTCGAACAATATACCCACTAGTCTGAATTTAAGATCATTTAGCACTACATGGTCTAATGTCCAACCCTCTCTTAGAAGATTAACTCTAAGAACCAGTCTACAGTACCTGATCTAGTCCGGTCCACCTCTAAGTGAGCAGTTCCTGATATAAAGACGGCACTACTCCTCTGCTCCCTTGCGTTTGCGATTGGATGCAATAGAGAAATGTTACGCTCTTTCCCCTCCTATGCTGCCTGAGCATCAGACTGTGCCTCTTGCAATGCTCCTGTCAAGCTGCACAGTTTTGTGAGCAGACTAAACACTGAGAAATTATTGGTCCGGACAGCACCTTACTTGAAGTGGCACACCTAGGACTTCACGAGACATATATAAGCAACTGCATCTAATTAAAAGAAAATAAGTTCAACAGTAAACCCAGCCCTTTGATGATAGTCCACCACCATCCCTCAAATAGCCTTACAACGTCTCCTGAAGTCCACTGGAGGATTTTCTTCCTGAGGACCCTGCAGGTAGCTCAGATCTTCACAACCAATTCTTAGGTTTAGTAATCAAAAGCCTCTCCACACCCTCCATTACTGTCTGCCTCTATGCTGTGTCTCACCATATTGCTGCTCAGTGGGCAGCCAGTTGAGGAAAAGGACAAGAGAGATTGTCATCAAGTTTTCTATATTTGTGTTTCATAAAAAACTTTCATCTTAGAGACTACTGAGAGCAAAACAAACCACAACACCTGAACAAACTGTTCAGGTGTTAGTCTGTCTACCTCCATCTAGTATTGACAGCCTTCCAACCACCTCAGGCCCCTATGGAGCTGTAATCCTTCTCTGAGCTGTTTAGCATATCCTATTTATTAGCAGTCTGCTTTCACACCCTTCTGCCTACTGCTTAATTGCTGTCTATATCGGAGTTTCTTCTATCTTTTTCAGTGTCTAACTCATAGCCTGTCTCTTCTAACTCCCACTGTTATAACAAATTCAATGATTTTAAATTGAATGAAATGAAAACGGAATAAAATTTCTCCTATTTCTTAAGCTGAATAAAACACTTGACATGTCTACAGCCACACTATTGGCTTTATATGACTTTACTTAGGCATAATGCTGAAATGCAAGTACAAAATGTTCACAATAACATGCGCATTTACAATATTCACTATCTTAGCTTATTAGTACGCTAAGATTTGCTAATTAGTGTTGAACACCAATCATGACTTATTACCTGTAAATCAACGTATTGGGAACATTGAATTTAGACACATTTGTGAGTTGGAAGAAAAGTCCAACCGTGAATGTCAAACTTTTTCAAACTTTTGTGCCAATACCTCCAGTAGATACTGAGATATTTAACAGAATGACTGAAAATTGTGTCTGTATATAACAGTGCACGTCCAAGACATTTCACTTGAAGCCAAAAATGCCATCCTGATGGTGGTGTTAGGGGTAAAATCAGGGATCGCCAAAATGTTTTTTGATATAACTGAACTGAATTTACTCACACAATTTGCACTTTCTGATTTATGTCATTATTCCTTTTGCAGTCCTCCATGTTGGCACAGGCCCAGGAAAGCTGAGTGGTGAAATTATGACAGCTGTCCAAGGAGATTATATAATTTAGGTTGTGTCACAGTAACAATGACACAGTCCAATTTGAGCATTTAAATTCAAGCTGTATGTAGGTCACCTGTCTCGGGATGCAGTCCATATGATCCAGAACAAAACTGAAAAAGCATCACTTTTACATCATGTCTAAAGGAGATATGATAAAACATAATGCTATATTAATACACGTGATCTGTCAGTGACACCTAACACAATGCTGTTTGCAACACTGGTTTCCTCTTCTGCATAAACCAGGCTGTACACTATAATCCAAGCCTCAGTGTTCTCAGAACTTGTCCCTATCTTTTCAAGCATACTCCAGTGCAACACCTACCACCACTATGACTCAGAATTCCTCTGTCATGCTAAACTGTTTCAGCACAGTGCTTAACAATGAGGTCTCTATGTGCTGTACACAGTGTGCCACGCTGTCTGAGTGTACACCGAGGCCTGAGTCTGGATGTAGGTGGAGTGATACTGTCTATACAGCATTCATGAGCACTTATTGTGAGCACCTGCTGCTGTTTGCCATTGTCTATACTCACGACTTCTCTTCTCTTTGCACCCATGTGAACTAGATAAATTGTTATGGACTTAATGTACTTCAAACTAAGCAATTCATGCCCTGATGCTGTAAGGGACTGTATGTAAACAACTAGAGGGGAAGATGTGCTGACATAAAGATGGTGCTATTTTTGTTTGAGTCTTTGTTTTTGGAGGTTGGTCTAATTTGCTTTGGGAGAGCAGGGGAGAGATTCTTTTGTTTTGTCACCTCATATTTTAATTTTACTTCAGTCATCCCTTCCAAATAAAAAGGGTTTAAATAGTAAGTGATGGCCTTAAAATTGCACACCCATCCATTATCTATACCCCCTTATTCCTAACCAGGGTCACAGGGATCTGCTGGAGCCTATCCCAGCTCTCTTTGGGTGAAAGGCAGGGGTCCACCCTGGACAGGTCACCAGTCCATCATAGGGCAACATAGAGACAAACAACCTCACACACTCACACTCACTCCTATGGGCAATTTAGAGTCACCAATCAACCTGACATACATGTTTTTGGACTGTGGGAGGAAACCAGAGTACCTGGAGAAAACTCACACAAGCACAGGGAGAACATGAAAACTCCACACAGAAAGGCTCCTGATGGGTTTTGAAGCAGGAACCTTCTTGTTGTGAGGCAACAGTGCTAACCACTAAACCACCGTGATGCACTTTTTTCATTTCCTTTGTTTTTATTTGAAAGATGGTTTGTTAGTTATCAAATTGACAGCAATTCCCCACAGAACACACCAGATCTATATGGCCATAAGTAATTTAAATGCATTGATACTAACAGTCAGCCCCACCCTAAGGGGAAAAAACAAGTTGAAAGTGTCATATCACATTAGGTCATGATCAATACGACATGGTTATCACTGCTCAGTCATTCAGTGGCTGTTTGTTTAGCAGCTCTTTCTTTTAAAAATAAAGTGACTAGTCACAATTCTGTTCTGATCATCCTACATTTGGAAATTGCTAATTCATTTTTAATGTGTTGGTGCAGTGTGAAAGTTACATTTCTGTCAGAGTATTATGGGTTGAATTTAGACACACTCCCTTAAATCCTTTGAGCTTTGCTTTTTAAATTATTAACAGTCATTAATAATGCAATGAGTGGAACCAATTCAATGCTGATATATTATTTTGAGATACTTGGGGGCGGTTTTAGCAAGTAAAACATAATAATATACAGTACACCTCCCCTCCCCCCAATCCTAGTTATTTCTGTCCAGTCCCTAAATCAACATCACCACCATCAGTCGCTAAGGATATGCTGCTTCAAGCCCGAAAAAGCTTTAGGATTCATTTTACCTAGTCCTTCTAATGACGCACATGCTGCGTCCCTGAGCAGCACTGACTGATTTTATACTGTCAGTCATGTGTTTACAACCGCTGCTATGATTTGTCAGTTTACAGAAGATGCCCACACTGAGGCATCATCTAACCCTGCACTCTTAACTGTCCACTGTATCGGATTGCACTGTGATGCGCATCTGTTCACTCAAGTCCCCACCCATCTGATAGATTGGGTAACCAAGCTGTAATCAATGCACCAAACTGTTTTTAAAGAAACACACACACACACACACACACACACACACATCAGTTCAGTCAGCCGCTGTCCAGCTCTTACTGTGCTGAAACAGGACAGTCAGCAAGACTCCAAACAGATTTCAATTTTAGGAATCATTTACTGGACTAAACTTGGAGCTACATTTACAGTTACGTTATTGGCTGTTATTTGCTGAAGTTGCGTTTATAGTCCAGACTCAGCATCAAGCATCCTGGGATCTCCTACAAACTGCCTTTATAGCACCTTTTATACTACAGCAATAAAAGCATGCAATTCCTTCGACAGAGAAGATGTTTCTTTTTTTTTTCTCGAACTTCAAATCTTGCCTTCAAGATGACAGCATAATCATTATATAAAAATAAAGACCACGTGGACAAACTGATTTCAAAAAAGACCATTATAGCACGTTGTTGATAATAATAAAATGGTTACAGCCTACCTGCCTCTTCTCGCTGATCCCACTTTTTCGAACTTTACGCATTAATATCAAAATTTACGCATTACAACGACGGCTTCAGATCTTCGTTTTTCGGCTCCACACACAACGCTGACTCGGGATAAAAGTTCAGCCTCACTCCTCAAACTTTGTTTAATCTCCACACTCCTACCGGATAAATTGTTTCCGATATAGTTGCGTTTTATTCCAGCTTCCAACCTTGCAAAGGCGACATATGCGCAACTGGATGAACTCACTGGAAAAAAGTTACATGCCATGACAGCGTGTTTGTATATGTCTTTGTCTGTGCCTTTTGACTCTGTGTCCCGCCTTCAACTTCACCGACAGCGCGCAGGCAGTCATTCTAATGCCCCATGGTGTTTCTGTAGGGACCGTCAGTGCATATATGCTATTCAAAAATGCGTTTATATTGAGTTAATGGTATTTTTATCGCCTCTACTACCCATAGAATATTCTATATCAGTCCTGTGAAATTCCCACAGGGACGTAAAGTGCATTAGCCCCAGTGAGCAGTCATATCTTCTCACTTTATGGCATATTTATCTTACATGTTATCACTCTATTCCTAGGGACTTGCATGTGTTACCTGTGCTATAGACTAATAATAACTAATATCTTAAAATATATTGTGTATAGAATGATACAATTATCTGGAGCTTGTAAATGGATTAAATATATCTCATAAAAACATATAGTGATGCCATAAAATATTATCAAAGTAAAAAACAATGTGGACTCTGCAAACATCGCAACAAAAGTGCAACTTCTAAAACAGGCAGAATAGGAATAATATAGATACAGTCTTATTACACACAGTAAAGTAACTATTGTGGACCACAATGGTGTAACTGCACTAAAATACCCTGTGCTGTGTTTCAAAAAAAATGCTATTATAAGCAAAGTGTATTTAAAGAGTCAGAAGTAAAAATGCAAATTTTACAGAAAAGGCATAGTAAAGTGCAGTACTTATGTAAATGAGTAAAATTTCCACCACCAGTAACATAAGATATACTACATATACAGGAAATATAATGATTTTGACTTAACAGCAAGTTTAAGAGAGAAAATCCCATTGGAGTTTTGAATTTTTGTATTAAACAACTAAACATGATACATTTTTTCCAGTTGTGAAGGGCTTAATTCCACTAATTATTTTTGGAAACCAATCCAAAAACATATAATATCTTTTAAATACTGTCTCTTTTATTCTGAATTGCAATATACTTGTAAACTGTAGCTATTTTTAATTTGTGGTTGACCAATTGACCTTATCTAGTCAGAGCTAAGACAGGAAACAATAATCTGTTGCGTTTAGTCATGAAGTTGAAGTGCACAGTTCACTCCAGTGCTTTTATGAATGCGTGTTTCCACTAGTACATGTGTCCTTTTGTGGGTCAGTGTGTGTGCGTGGATCTTTTAACCTCTCAATATCCACCAGACACTGGAGACTATTGGACTGTTTTGGTTTTCTAAAACATGAACACGTCAAGCACGCCTCAAACAGTATTTCCTGTATGATGGTGATGTCAGACTTATTGAAGACATGTGGGTCAGCGTCTTGTCTTTGGGAAAGTGTGTGTAATGACCATGCCTTATCTTTCTCATTACCCAGCAGGAGATGTCAGAGGAGCGCTAGAGACAACGCTGCTCTCCTGATGGAGAGAGAGATGGAAATAATTACCAGTGTCTCTTGTGGAATAGGGCATAAATTGATACACACTAAATACTGTACCTTAGGGGTCTCTCTTGCTCTCTTTCTCTTTCTCGTCAGATGTACTAGACAAATGAATGCATCCAGAAGGAATTAATTGGATTTGGGAGCAGTCTCCTGCATGATCCACCAGGACAGACAAACACCCCCTCTGCACCCTCCCTGCCTTTGGCACACACACACATGCGCACACACACCTCCTCCTCTCCCTTTATTCCAGTCATGCCTTGCAGAAATGTCTGACACCCCACCCCGCCCAGGTGGATCAGTCTCTGTCCCTTGTCCCTCACACACACACACATACACACACACACACACACACACACACACACACACAGAGCAGTGCTCTTCTCCCCAGCAAATTGCAACCTCTCTCGGATACAGTGTTTCCATGGCAGCCACGTTTTCTGCACGTGTAGAATTGGATGGAGTAAGGGAGGGAGACAGACCACTCCTATCGATTCACTGGCTGGCTATTGATTCACAGTCTGCAGCTGCACACTTACCTACAGCAAACACGCACATGCACATGTATTCCCGTGCACAAATGCACACAGTGTAAACATCTGTGCTTTTGAATGAGGCTCTGCTATGGAATGTGATAATCAAGGCTCACCTTTTCATGAGCATGCTTTCACCTTTGAAAAGGGACCTCATGTGGGACAGCTGAAGTTATCACTTCAATATACAAACAAGCTGGGTAACCAGTTAATGCCACTTACATTAGATAATGAAAAACCACAAGAGAGAAAAACACTTTTCAGTTCCAGCTGATTTTATTTCCTTCTTGGAAGAAAAGAAAAACAAATAAAAAACAACAATCTGTACAGAGGTCTGAGAGGCAGTGATTGACCCAAACATTGGCTGGTTTTGAGCGATAAACATCAAATGATATTGGCATGATTGGACAAAACATGATCATACACGGCATATTGCACAAATGAACAAAGAAAAAGGACGCTATAAAAGATGCTTTGAAGGTAAAGAAAAAAGAAAGAAATAAACTCCTGGACCACAATCATCTTCAACATAAGGATGTCCAAAGATGGCTGTCCTAGTGCCTGTCGTTGATCATCATCATCATACATAAAACACACAATCTTTGCTTATAGTACAGTCAGTTTACATAAATATCTTCATGTTATTATTCTTTTAAAAATCTTAAACACAACATCTATAGCTACATATACCTGAATCTGAAATACAAATGCTATTTGCCATGCCATAATATAGGAAAACAATTAGCCTGCTATACTTAGCCAACAGGTACAGAAAGGTTAAATACTATTTTTTGATGCAATTTGAGCAATAACAGATGAAGCACTTCATACATCTCCCTCCCTCCAAAGTCTAGGCAAAGTGGAATGAGTGTGAAATTCCATCCAGTGGTTCAAATAAAACTTATCTTGATAAAAAGCACACAGAGGTATTAGCTCTATCCAAACAGTGACTCTCTGGGATCTTTCGCTCATATATCATTTAGATCTATGTGTACTGGAAACACAGTCACCACTCAGACGGGGAGCCTCAGTGGTGCTTTGTTTACTTGGCTGGTGAAACTGGAGTCACTGTGCCATTAAGAAGCATGTGGGTAAATACTGTAAACACTGTGTGAGGTCAGATTGTGCCAAACAAAACCCCCTCTGCACATCAAAACACCAATGTAGATCCAAACAACAATGTTTTAGGCTGCCCACTCGCAGGGAAAGCCCCTTTCTATAGATTTTGTACAAAAATACAAGTAGAAAATCATGACACACTCAAATCTCCTTAAAAGTGAGAGAAGTCAGACATTTTAAATAAGATACACTTCTAGCCCTTCCGCGCTGGATACAGACAGGTGTATGTGCACAAACACAAAGGAGACCTGTACGAGAACAATACTTCTATGTATAAAAAAGTTTGGCCAGTATAAATACATCAATATAAAAAACGTCATCTGACACAGAGGAACTACAAAGTTGAAGCACTAGGCAGAAAGGATGCGCGTCGGGGAACATTGGTCCTGAATTGTGCACTGAGTGTTTAAAAAGGTTCAGAAAATGGTTTCTGAAGTTTCGAGTCAGTCTTTGTTTGAAGTCCTGCCGTTGAAAGAGAAGCTGGTGATAGTGAATTCTGTCCTATGGTCACACAAATTGCGTAATTACGCAGCAATGAACATTTTTACGCATTTAACAACAAAATCCTCCTTATCTCGGAGGGCATGCCTGTTGATATTAAAATTATTTCGAGTTTGGAAAAAAACTACACCTGAATAGCAACTTGATGGTCGATGTGAATTGGCTATATCTTAAACAAAACTCAACATGACGAGCTCTCCGCTAAGGGTCCCTATTCCCGACCCAAATAACATTAAGTTTCAAAGTTCTCAGTCTCAGTTCTCATCCGCTGCGGATTGGGCTGAACGTTTGAGCTGAAGTCCGTGTGATTCACTGCTCTCTGCTTACATTCACTCCTCCTCTGTGTCCAAATGCGAACTAAGCATTTCCCGTGTGCGCGTTCCCGTCAAGCGCACCGAGCGCTGTCCAAGTCTGTTAGCGGCGCGTACCTGGGCTTCAAAGCGCAAAGCACACAAGCCACCGTTTCTTTCCTGTTTTCACTCTCATTTAGTTAAGTGAAAAAATGGCGGAAATATTCTGGTCTGGACGCACACGCCTGTCTGGGGCACTGAAAAGTTCAAAACGTTGGGGGACATTGCGGCTCCTCTGCACCGTGCTCCCTTCAGTAGGTGAACACCAGGTTGGAGATGGTGGACTCCAGCCAGTCTCCTGAGATCATCTCGCTGACCTCTGGGGTGCAGTAGTCAGGAAAGTCGAAGTGTGATCCCGCCCCGCATTCCCCGAAGCTCCAGTCCAGGTCCCGGTCCAGCTCTGCGTCGGAGAAACCCATTCCGCCCAGGGACATGCTCTCAAACCCTGGGCTCGGGTTTACGTCGAGCCGTTCGTCTTCAAACTCTTCATCTGATGATGAGGATGACACAGATGAGGAAGAGTGAGAAGCTGATGGTGTTGGAGAGCTCGCGCGAGCGTACCTGAGGCGGGCGGTGTGTGAGGACTCGCTGGCCGCCGGGCTCTGTTCCTCGTACAGGCTAAGCGGATCGCTGGACTCCGCCGAGCTGCTCAGGGTGGGACTGCCGGGAACTCCCACGGAGGGAGGTCCGCTCTCCAGACTACCTGCCCCGCCGAACACGTGGCCGCGTCTCGCCTCTCCTGTGCGCTTCTCCGGGATCTGCCTGGCCCCAGACACCGATCTGGATTTGAAGAGCGCCTGGTGGTCACCGGGAGACGCATAGTCCTGACCCGGCGCGCCCTTGACGCCCCCCTGTTTGTGCGTCCTGCTCACTCCTTTGGACGCGGGGCTTCTTTTCACAGCAGTTTTGGCGCTGCGCTCCCCGCTCTTCTCCCCGCGGTCTGCCTGTTTACTCGCTCCGCTACCCGACTTGACCTTCTTCCTGGGCCGGTACTTGTAGTCTGGGTAGTCAGCCATGTGTTTGAGTCTGAGCCGCTCCGCCTCGCGGATGAACGGGATCTTGTCTGTGTCTTTCAGGAGCTTCCAGCGCTTCCCTAACCGCTTGGATATCTCCGCGTTGTGCATGTCCGGCGACTGCTCCATAATCTTCCTTCTCTCGATCTGTGACCAGACCATAAACGCATTCATGGGTCTCTTGATGTGCCCAGTCGGAGTTTTGCACCACGCCAAGTCGCTCCGCTCCCCCGAGGAAGGGGACTCGGGTGTCGGAGACGCATCAATCTCCAAGTCCATTTCTCCCGTGTCCATGGAGTCCCCGCCGGGGGAGTGAGCGTGGGCGCTCTCTGTCTGGCTCATGTGCTGCACCATCCTTTCCTCCGAGTATCTGGAAACACTCTGTTCAGTGCAGTGCTTTGAAAAAGTTCAAGTTTTCAAAAACGCCGTGTGGGCTTTCACAAAAAAAAAAAATATTCCACGCTTTTTTTCTTATTTCAGGGGCTTTAGAGCGAGATCACTGGTGGATACAGGTCTTTAAAAGTTCACCCAGGTCTCTTCGTTGCTTCTTTTTAAGTTCAGCCCGTTTTGAAGATGTTGGGTCTCTCAACTTTACCAGTGCGCTTCACGGCAAAAAAAAATAATCCTGAAACTATATAAAACCAACTTTCAACTGCCTGTGCGACTGAAAACTCGCTCCGCAAGGCTCGAAACGCGCCGCTGTGGGTTACAGCAGTGCAAGTCCCTTATGTGAACCTGGCTGTTTGCAGCGCAGCTTGTCTTTGCGGTTGAGGAACCATGTGGTTGAATGGAGCAGCTGCGCTTTCTCATAGTCTCCTGTTTCCCGAGCGCTCTGTAATATTACTGTAAACACAACAACGAGAACCTCGCCTTTATATAGCGTCATCGCGAGATGTAAAACCAATCGGTGTCTGTCTCCATCCTGATTTTTCAGTCAAGCCACTCCCCTTGGCCTCCCATTGGCTGAATAAAAAAAAATGGTAATAATAATAATAATGTGCAATGAGGATCGGTGTGTCTGACCTCATTCCTATCAGACTCCACTGGAAGAAAGGCAAACTTGTTGTGTGTGTGTGTGTGTTTTACAGGAACACAGTGTCCTTACTCCTGCTGCAAGGGGAAGCTTGCAAGGATATACTTAGAACTAGATTAGTTTCATGTGGATAGGTATTAACTAAATTTAGAACCTGGGTAATGGGAGGAAACATGTAAAATACTGCAAAGACACAAAAGCAGCCACAACATGTTGTGTTAGACTGCAGTGTGGTGAGTGGGGGCAGAGTGGAGAGTAAACCCACCCAAACACAGCTCAGCCAACCTGTTATTTACAAATCATTACGACACCAGCTCACAGCGTTACATCACATCAGGCACTAGAAAGAGATGCAAGAGAGGTGATGAGTTTTTCTTTACACTCTGCATCAGACAGCAGAGAAATGTGAAAAGCAGGAGTTATAAATATTATAAAAGTAGGTAGAATTAAGGTCATACAGGGAAAACAAAATACAAAGCTACATTGTACAAAGCCACTTCAGCAGCTTCCCATCCTACAATACACATTTTCCTGCACAGCCCCTTTATGTTAATATGTCCATTCCATGTACTGTAGGAACACATAACAGCCTGTGTCGCTAGATGTCAGGCTAGAGCCAAAGGCAGCTGATGAAGTTTACATTGTGTGTTATGTATGTGTTTGTGTGTTAACATGTACAGCAGCTTTATCTCCGTCATGTAATCGGCTGCTCTGAGCACCCATCATTGAACCCCGTGGTGATGTCATCAGCTGGTAGTGAAGGTTCCCCTCGATCCTGCAGAGGAACTGACTGGTATGAGTGGTTTTTACAGCTTTATAACACAGCCTGGTGTAAAAATAAAAAGTGGGCAAACTCTGTCCTTTACTTCATTATTGCCAAAGTAAAAGAAAACAAATTTATTCGTTTTTTTCTGATTACAGCCCAATGTATTATAACACCAGCTATTCATTCATATGTTCTTAATCTGAGCTAAAAATGGCATGAACTTTATAAAATTTTAGAATTCAGCCCCTTTACCCCACCGATGCCTACATAAATCACAAACAGAAATAATCAGCTGCTTCACCAGTCTAAATGCTTAGCTGCCCCAGTTGGAAACATGCACACACACACACAGACACACACACACACACACACCCACATACACTACACTAACACTCAGTTACATGCACGCATGTGGATTTGTTTAAACAGGTGTAACAGGTATACCTGTAATCTTATCTGATGTGTGAGAAACAGCTGTCAGGTAGCTTTCCACTCTGTCCTGTCAGATGTGCAGCCCTGGCAGAGCCGGGGTTCCAAACACAATCGTGCTGGCCTATCACTCTGTCATCTTAAGAGCTGCCAGAGCCATGTGTTTACCCCAAACGCAACAGCACTTTGTCTCGGCTCTGTTGATGCCCAAAGGGATGGTGTCATTATGAGAGTGTGCTGTAGGAGGCTGGGGCTCTTACAGCAACTTCTTAAAAGTGTGCAGCACAAAGTAGAGAGGTAGCATGTAAAGTTAGGCTGGTGTTTTCATGATAAAAAAACATTTTAAAAAAATGATGGGTTTTCTTTTGGCAGAATTGCGTCCTTATCACAGCAGTAAAACCTGTGAAATAGCATTTTGGACACCTTAGGACACTAAAACACTCCATTAAATGTGACATTATTTCAGGGGCTTTAAAAATAACATTAAAATCACATTTACTACAGCTGCAGCAAGGTAGGAATCTCCATTATTTCAGAGCTGACTGACACAGAGTTTAATATGCGATTTTTAATAAAACATAAACATTAACCTGATATGTCAGACTTACCCTAGAGCGAAGTGTGGGCTAAATGAACATACAGCATATGGCTGTGTGTGTGTATAAGCATGACTATTTTGCAGGGAGCTGGGTTTATTATAGCTGGGCTTGTCATATACTGGATTGAATAAAGGGGCAATGTAGTGATCACAGTGTGTCGTAAGAGCAGAAAATGAAGAAATGGGAATTGAAGATACGGGGAGTGAGATGTACTGAAGAGGAAAGTGCATGAGAGGGTCTCTGCGTGCAGTCAAATGGTGGTGCTCATTACCACGCACTTGGCTTTTTCAACTGCCTAGGAATGACGTGCCACTTTGACCTG
This sequence comes from Mastacembelus armatus, assembly GCF_900324485.2. Classification (NCBI taxonomy): domain Eukaryota; kingdom Metazoa; phylum Chordata; class Actinopteri; order Synbranchiformes; family Mastacembelidae; genus Mastacembelus; species Mastacembelus armatus. Next base: position 6,386,373 of record NC_046643.1, on the reverse strand, counting down.
CTGCTCGTCATTCGGGGTCAAACACAATGAGGCCTTTGTGTGTGTGTGTGTGTGTGTGTGTGTGTGTGTGTGTGTGTGTCCAGCCCTAACTGAATTGGAGCCTTTCCAAGGATTGAAAGTTTGAAAACCAGAGGGAAGTACCCCTACACCCCACCCTCCACACCCTGTTGTCAAACAGAAAAACTGAAGACTAAGCACTGATTTGCATATACACACTCCCTTTCCGTGTGTGTGTGTGTGTGTGTATGTGACTCATCCACAGTGAGTTTGTCCTCTCTGTGTTTTGTGTGAATGCGGCAGACAGTGCAGGTGGCCATCTCACAATATCACCCACCTACTGCTGTCAGCCCTTACACAACACAAACAAAGCCAGTTATTTTTAAGTTGCCATGGAACATACAGTACCTAATACTTCCTTGTATCATTCTGTTTTTCTTCCTCGATTTTAACAATCAACTCTAAAAAAAGATTTTATGGAGAGATAAGAAAGCTCCTTTTAGTCCTTCCTCTCTTCACAAATCAATTTTTGAAAGAGGGAAGTAGACAAAACAACAGGAACACCTTTCAGTAGAATACAAACCAATCTAACAATGCTGAAAATGCATCTCTTTGGTGATTTACTAAACCTTATTTTGAAGAGTCACTGCATTAAATTGCATTCAATTGTGGAGGTTTATTTTGTACACCTTGTATATCCTCTCTTTTTATGAGCACAAATTTTATTCTTCTGCCTTCATGTTTGGAAACAAAACTAATATCTCCTTCCCATGTCTTTGCTTCCTTCTGTCACATTTTAAACACACAGGAAAACAGAGAATACAGAAGAAGAGTGTGACATGGAAGCAAAGATGTAAGAGAGAGTGTCGGTGATGATACAACCTGAACATACCAGAGGCAAACTGAAGAGTAAGGGGAAAAAAGAAGGCAGCAAATTCAAATACGCTCATGGGGAATCCTCACTTCCTCACTCACCACTTTAATCCAGATGATTGGGCCAAGGTAGGGAAAAAGTGATGGGAGTCAGATGGAGGGAAATGAGTGTATGAATGAGTGCTAGATGGAGGTGTGGTCAGGCCAGCGACGCCACGCCCCGGGAACTCCCAACATCTCTCCCTCTGTGTAGTGACGAGGAAGGTCAGATGATTTCTGTCACAGCAACTTACACGAACACACACTTATACACACAAATCCATAAACGCATGCAAAGACCCGACAGGACAGAGCTGGCTAAGTAGCAGTGTACTGCTGCAGGACCCAGACGTGCTGGTGCTCCAGAGCCAAACTGAGAGCGCAGACACACACCAAAAGTCACTCACACACACACTCAGCCACTCTCACAGCTGCACTCTAAAACACTCAGACACTGATAACAACAATCGTTTTTTTAGGGGCATTGTCTCAAAGCCAGAGGAGTGGGAAGGAGCGCAGAATGAGAGCAGAGAAGAAGGAGGGGGATAATGGAAGGAAGGGCAGGATCAGGAGATGGAGAAGTCGTCAAAAGGGCTTTCTGCCCTTTTGCAAAAGTGCTTGTCCTTGTGCTCGCTGGTTTCCATCAAAAGAGCACTGAACATCAAACGGGCGGACGACGGACACATTCAGCATTTTCAGAAGAGGATATATCTCTGGGAGCGTATATCTCTCAGACCTGGATTCATAAACAGCAGCATAGGAACAGCATTTTTTTTTCTGTCTTTCTATAAGAGGGGAAGTTGCATCTGACTTTGGAGTTTGCTGGGTCGCCGTGGTTTTTGCAGAACATCGACGGCTGCATACATAGAAGAATCGGCTCTGGGAAAGAGACATAAAGCATCATGAAGAAGTTAGGCAGTGAGTGGAGGAAAAGACGGACAGCATATGGAGACTGTGCATGTAGATGAAATGCATGAAAATTGTACCCAAAAAACCCCTTTCTGTAGTGCTGCATATCACCGAGGAGAAACAGAACTGCAACGTGTATCTGCATTCCATGTCCTGCATTTTTTCCTTTTCCTCTCTTTGCATAAATAGAAATATATATAATATATAGATATATATAAATAAATAACCAGAGTGACATACAAACAGCATGCGCTGACTAAGCTTTCAATAGTACACAGACTCCCCATACCACCCTATATCATTCTGCAACCCCACACCCACCACCCCCTGCCTCCCTCCTCCTCCTCCTTCGTAGGCGCATCCTCCTCCCGGCAGGTCAGGCAGGCTGGTCCTGTCCCCATGTAGCCCAGGGAGTCATGTCCTCAGCTCGGGTCGATGAGGACCAAGCGTGGAGCTCTGAGGTTTTCTGCAGCTCCAGACAGGCTCCAGACGCACTGACCTACATTTGCCTCAGTCAGACTGGAACAGAGATGGAGCGAGAGAGTGAGGGATGTTGTGGGGGGTGGGGAGGGGCAGCTGCCGAGAGAGAGAGAGAGCAAGAGAGGATGGGCGGGAATGACAGACACTGGCAAAGCAGGCAAACGGGTGGAGAGGCTTGCAAAATAGAAAAAAAATTATTTAAAAAAATTGAGCTAGATGGTACAATATGAAGAGGAGGCAGGGTTGAAGAAGTGGGAAAGAAAGATAGAATAAAAAAAATGGGTGGATCTAATTCCTAACTTACTCTCAAACCCCCTTTCACACCAATGACGTTTTAAAAAATCCTTTATTGTCCTCATGGTTGTGCTAATCTTTATCCTTGCCTCACTTTTCCCATTCTGCACATTCCCTCATCTTTCCACATGCAGCCTCCTTTTCCATCTCTCATCCTCTCCCTGTCTTTCTCTGTCAGTTTAGCTCGATATTCATCACGTACCACCCGAAACGTCTCTCACTGTGGGAGGATTAGTCCGTCTCTGGCTGCCTGCTTATCTGTCTACTCTGGCTTATGGCTGCCGAGTGAGGAGGAGGAGGAGGTGGTAGAGGAGAGTTGGTGTGTGTGTGTGTGTGTGTGTGTGTGTGTGTGAGGGTGTGTGTGTGTGTGTGTGTGTGTGTGGAGGGGGCTGGTTGGCATCTCTTGCTCAGTTGTTGTGGCTGTATCAGCTCGACTCAGCTTATTGTGAGTGTTTGTTTTTTTTTTTTCACAACAGCGGAGCAGCAGAGGCTCTGCAGTGCAGTATGAGTAGAAAAACAACATTTTGTACTATTCATGTGTTCAAGCAGGTGTGTATCTGTGTGTAGCATCTTGACATGCATCACCTTCCATGATTGTGTCCATTCCTGCAATGCTCCAGTGGTGTGTGTCTGACTGACTGTCTGTGATCATTACTCCCTTGTGCTGGCATTGACACTAAACACAGATCAATACCAATAGTGAGGCAGATAGGATAGGCTAACGTTAGCCTGGAACCCCTTAGGACCTTGTGCAACAATGGTAGTAAGTCCCTTAAACAACATATCTCAGTCACACTAACAACAGGAGCAAGAGAGTTGGAAAAGTAAGGGTGAGTAGAAGTTAAAGCCCAGCTGGGTCATTGTGGCCTGGTAAGGTCAGGAACTTGCAAAGAGAGTTGAAAATTGAAGACGCTGAAGCATTTAAAGGGTTAGTTTAGTTTTGTTCTCTAACACTCATCTGATTTACTGGGAGCTGTCAGTCCTTGCAGCTCATCTATGAAGGACTAACCCCTGGGTTAGGGCTGCAGACAGATCAGAACTGGTTCCCTAAGATTAGAGAGATCACTAGCAATCAAACAAAACACTCGTTACTAAAATCCCCTGCCTGCCTGCACCTTCTACAAAGTTTCACAGTTCAGCAGTCAGCCGAGACACGAGACACCACAATTTTTCACTTGAATGACACAGGTTAATTGAAAGGCTTTCAGTTGCTGTAATCAATTGAAACATCATATTTTTGTTAGCAAAGAAAATCTGTTCACAACCAGCAATGGAAAAGCAACAAGCTGTGGAAATATGTGGCGATAAAAGGTGAGACTGGCAGGCAGTGTGGACATTTAGGCACTGTTCTCATGTTGTGTCTAAAAACACCAGCCAGCTTTCTCTTTCTTCACAAGTGCTAAGGAGCTTGTTCTCCTGTGATGTCTGCCATTGCAAAGCGACCATGAACTCTGCACCGCTAATGTTGTACTGTTTAATTTTCTATAGCCCTGTTCTGCTAAATGACACACTACTAAATGAGGAGCAACAGTTGAGGTACTTTTGAACCAGGCTGGGCTGTTTTTCTCTGGTTTATGCTAAGCTAAGATAATCACATCCTGGCTGTAGTGAATAGACAGAGTGGGATTGTTCCTCTCATCTAACTCTTGGTAAGAAAGTGACTCTAACCATAATGTACAACCCTTCGTTTAAAGTTACACTCACTGATTTTGTTAGACCTCTGCCATGTACTTGCAGATGTAAAGTTAAGCACAAATACACATGCAGAGAGCTCAGACTTGATAAATGTTTCTGCACTGAGCAGGAGCAAAGAGAGAACTGGAGAGTTCAAAATGAACAGAGAAGAAATGTGTTTTGTCACACCATTTAATTCTATATACCGCTGCTCTGATGAACGTTCAGCAAAGCCAGTAAACTGAACATGTCGGTTCATTGTTGACCTTGTAAATAACAGATGACAAAACATATGAACTGTCAAGCTCAAAGTTTAAGACAACCTGAGAAGCCTGATTTGAAGGAAACTATGATAAAGCTGGGAGTGCACATAAAAATATGATTTTGAAAATGAGTGACATGTTTAAATAACAAAATAGCAAAGTGTAACCTCAGTCCTGTCAAAACCAAACAGTGGTGCAATTTCATTCTGGAAGGATTGAAAGAGCACTGCGTTCATTCCCTTTGTATAAATATAAACCATCCACTTAAATCTTTGAAAAGAAAGAGCAGCTTTAAAAATCACATCTGTTCATATTAGAGCTGTGTTTTTCTATATGGGACAGTGAGGAGTGTGTTCCACACTCAACATGGCACACTCCCTAATGTCTGATTATGGATGAAACTTCAGACTGCTGCAGCCAACTTTCAAAGTCAGACCAGATAGAGGCAGATAGAAATGTCACTGTCTAGATACTGAGGGAAGTTATCAGGTCCAGATGCAAAAAACAAAAAAAAAAAAAAAAGAAAGAAATGGGTCACCACACTAAACATGTGCAGAGCTCTATACTTCCCCATATGTACAGGGACCCACTGCTTATGCCAGTGCACATATGTACACTTGCCAAGATACACTGTTTTCTTTCCCATCTCCCAAAATAGCAGAGCATGCTTAGAGCGAGTGTGTATGTGTCTATCTAAGTCCAGCTGGCATTTATCTTACATCTGCACATACATCTCTGACTCTATACATTGCTCCCTTACTGTAAGCCTCACAATTTAATCATAAGTCCAGGCTGTCTTTCTCATTGGCTTTCAACTCTCCGGCTTTTGTCTTAACGTCCTTCTTGCATGACATCCAAACTAGTAGCTGCCTTAAGCCCCCAGACCCTTCCACACTGTGCCTCTGCCATCACAAGCAACAGCCCTCTGTGGTGAAGGAGTGTGGTTTGGCCCGCAGATCTTTTTAACAGAGTCACAGGCAAACAAGCAGGTTTTTTTTCAATGAGGGAGTTTAGTGTTTCTGTGCTGCAGAGGTCAAGAGGAATATGTTGGGATGAGGCCAGCTCGATTTGGCGTGCAAAGCTCTGGAGAAGTGTTTGTTGGGAAATTTGATGCTGTTTGCAGAGGTTTTATTTGGATTGTGAGCCACAGTATAACATCAGAATGGGTCAAATGGCCACAGGCAGGGTACTGTTTATGACCATTGATGTATTTAAGACCAACAGTGCTTCCTCAAAGCTCTCACAGAGTTTTCCAAGTATTGCCCAACATGACCTTTTTCTAAGAAAAAAAAAAAAAACAAAACACTCCACTACCCGGATGAAATTCATGACACTTTTACTTCCACCCCGTTGCCTTCAGCTCTTTTTCCTTAATACACACTTGACAAGTAGTGACAAATGATGTTGCTGAAAGTGCTACGCAATAACAACAATATCTAGATGAACCCAGAGCATGAAAACACTTGGGCTCGGACAAACACCCACCACAGGGCCGACTGGGAAGGGTTACATGATTGGGCTGGACAGCGAGTGTCAACCCATGGGGCAAATCAGCTGTGTTATGATGCGTAATCAGTCAGCTGTCTGACAAGGTGTGTGTGCATGTGTGTGTGTGTGTGTGTGTGTTGCACAGCCACATGTACGGTACGGGTCATTCCCTAGCAATGCCCAGGGTGTGTTACAATTATTTGTGTCTGACTATTGGTCACTCGAACAAGCAAATTAGTGGCATTCCTGCCATGAGAGGGGAACCCTTGGAGAGGTGGCCTGTCATTGACTCCTCTGGGCTGATTTCCACTCTTGTGTGTGTGAGAGAGAGAGAGAGAGAGAGAGAGAATGACCCCTATCTATAAACTAGCCTTCTAAATGTGTAAAGGATAATTCCAGTTTATTCCAATTTGGTTATTACTTTAATCTGTGTTAGTTATGGGAACACATTCACTAAGTTAATTACCGAGTGGCAGTGGCCAAGAAACTAGCAGTGATGGGTAAGCTTGTCTTTAACTTAAGCAGGGGAAACTTTCAATGTTACACTTTGACTGAATGCAGCTACACTACAATCTACTCAGTAAACTACCTTAACATCTACACCTTAACATTTATTACATCAAGAAACATTTACAGTTGAGTAATATGGAGAGAAAAAAATGCAGCACCTTTTTTGTGGAAAAAATAGCCCTTTACTTATAATGTTATGTGACTGTGAAAATAGTTACCTAGGAGCAACCAGGAAATGTGTCTAAATATCAATTCTGGCTTTTATTCTAGTGTAGAAAAAAAAAAAACACTTTTTTCTTAAACAGTTTCATTTACTATAGCTGATAAATCAACTCAATGATTTTCCAGTATGGAAACAAATGTGTCAGTATTTCCCACCAGTCACTATATTAATAGGATATTGTGTTAGACCAACTAATTGAGCTAGTCGGACTAAAACCTAAAACCGCACTTGTTAACATGTTAGTCTGTCTGAAGTGCACTAAATCGAATTCCTCAAAGTCAGGTGAACTCACCCAGGTAATGTGATCCTGACCTTAATCAGACATACATTGACCTAGTGGCATGCTCCACTGTTCCTGACCTGGATTTGACCCAGAAGCTGAACAAAACAGGTAACAGAAGAAGAAATCAGTAATAAACCAAACATGATGAGTCCTAACTTAAAACCCACACATTTTTGAACATCTAGGGAAACAATTTATGCTGTGCCAGCTTAAGGAATGAAACACTTTAGAATACATGGATGAAAGAAAAACAGCACATAGGAAATGTACACAGCTATAGAGTTATCCATGTTTTCACAACCTGACATGCTATCAGTTTGCCACTAGCTAACTTGTTTGTTCATTTGAAACACATAGACAGAGCACATAAACAGGCCTCCTGTTGTAGCACAGTTGGACATACTTTGGTCAATATATCAAATTCCTCCTGTGTTTCTCTACTGAGACCTGGACAGTAGTCCAATGAAATGGCTTAGGAAAGCTACAACAACAGTAGCTCGACTTAACTGTTCATGTAAATGGACCGACTGTTACAAAGCGCTACCTTTTAGAAATGCACTAAAGACTTTGGTGACATGGAGATCTCTTGTTCTGCTATTAGTTTTTTTTTTTATCATTATGTGAAGCTTCCTCTGTAACACTAAGTGGAAGGCTGTTATTTTTTTTTTTGATCACTGCAGTGCTGTCTGAAATAAAAACAATTGCTAACACAAAAGTGGCAGGGAGTAAGTCTGTCTGTTTGTTACACAACACTGAGTCAACAGTGTAGAGTTGTATGTACAGTAATAGCAGAGAGTTGGCACACATATTGAACAGGTGGAATAAACAATTTTCTGATGATAATTTACAGATATGAGTGTGTGTGGTCGTGTGTGCATGGGTGTGTGTGTGTGTGTGTGTATGAAGGAGAGGCAGCCAACTGGTTCACACTGGCCCAGACTAACCGGACAATAATAATAATAATAATAATACCATAACAACACCAGAGCCCTCGAGGATTCCACGAATAGCAACTTTTAAGAAGAGAGGAGGAGGAGACAGGGAGAACAACCAGACAACAGAAAGAAAATGGGCTGTCTGTGTCACATATGTGTGTGTGTGTTTATCACTTCAGAACAGCACATTCTGTTTCGTTGCCTTCGTAGCCGAATGTTTGTGTGTGTCAGACTCTCTTCCTTAGGCTCTTTGTTGCTTTTATAGCCCAGGCATCTTATCTAACCAGGTCTTCTGAGAAAACCAGAGAGAGGGAGAGAGTAAAGGCTTCAGACTCTCTGAAAGGATCGAAAGTCATATCGACAGTGCCGCTCTGCATGCAAAAACATCCATCCTAATGAGTCACCTAATATAAAATCAGTCTGAAAATTAGGTGTAGCTTTCAGAAAAAAAAAAGCAGCAATCTTAGCCACTGAGTGAGTGCTGTGCAGACACTGCCTAAATGACACAAAGGTCACCACATATTGACACAACATACTGAATGTATAAAATTGCTGAAGAAAGCAAAACATCTTTTTTATAACAAGTGGAAAACTGGTTAACAGAGGAAACAAGCCAAGTTAATTAAGAGATATTCTAAGACGTGGGAATTTTTATCCTGTAAAGAGTTGAGTGGCATGTTTATGATTTGTTGTAAACTGACTAATCATCACTAAGGTAACTCTTCACCTGTGTGGTTGCTGATCATGACAGTAGCTCATTAAAAAAAGCTGCATGTGCAAAATGGCCTGGTGTCACAGAGGTGAGAATGGGGGCTCTGGGCTGGTGGTACTTTAGACTTACACTAAATTGAGGCCAATTTATAGTTTTCAGCTTCCACACATGCACAATAATAAACATAATGGTGACCCCCTGACAAGAAGAAGAACTCTGATTGTTGTATCTGACAACATGAAAGTCAAAAGTAGTAAACAGTGTGTTCAACTGCTTAGCAAGAATAATCCCAAGGATGAAAAAAAAAATGCTGTTTACCTCAAAATTAGCAGGACCAGTTGCTACTTGTATTACACAGCACTGTATTTTGGTGTCTAATGAGATTTAAACGCATAAATCTGTTCCTCCAGCCAGACTTCTAGATTGTAGTTCATTGTCTCACCGGTACATGAAACAACACAGTCCCCACCAACGCAGCTGCCTGCACTGTTTTCACGCTGGGTAAATCTCTGCCTGAATAGAGCCATACCTTCACAGATGTGGTCAAATATACCAGAAAAAACAACAGAATTTTGTAACCAGACTGAAGCTGATTTCCAATGGGTAGTACAATTGTCGCCTGCTTTGCATGAAAATTCTTCTTGCTTGAAGAAACATTTCATTATCTTAAAAGACTAGACTGAGAAGGTTGGGATGTATCTCTTTTGACAGTGAAGCAGTGTATGTGTGTGTGTGTGTGTGTGTGTGTGTTGGTGTGAGGACAGTGAATTCACTGAAGGAATATTAAGACAGAAATCACATGCAAACAGTCTTAAATATCCACATATTCCCTCCTCCCAGGGCTGAAATACACATTTAAGTTAATGCCACACTACTGTACCACAGTGTTGCCTCAGCATCACATTACTGGAGCGTGATGTTCCCTGCTCCGGGGCCAGTGACTCTGACTCCCTGTGTGTGTGCATGCGTGTGTGTGTGTGTGTGCGTGTGTGTGTGTGCCTGTTCTCCAAATCTGCTTGCAAACTGCTGAACACAAGCCAGGGAGTGGGTTCACACTGGATTAGCTCTGAGTTGGCTAAACACCAGATAGCAGTGATAACAATGTTTGTGTGTGTGTGTGTATGTGTGTGTGTATGCGTGGTGGAGGGAGGGGTGTGGGCAGCTGATATCAGCAGGAATAGGGGAAAACACTGATAAGGCTTTTTCAGGATCTGCAGTTCTAATGGTAATGGCAGTTAAATGCTAACGAACAAGGACCATCTTTTACTGTGAAATCTTGTTTGCACAAAGCAAATAAGAAGGGGAGGACAGAAATAGGAAAAAAGGAAGTAGGTAGAGAACAGAAATGATAAAAAAATGAAAAGAAAATAAACTGAAAACAAGAAGGAAGGTGAGTCAGAGGAAATAAATGGAGGGAAGACAAATAAGATAAAGAAAGACATACTGTAAATACAAACAAAAGTTAAACAAAGGTAATTTTGCAAGGTAGGAGAGGATAAGAAGTGACAAATGAGAAAAAGGAGTGTAAAAGAAAAACAAGGATAACTGGAAGGAAAAGAGATGGAAGGTGAGAAATAATCAATCAAATCAAATAAGAAAATAAGATAAAATAAACCTTTATTTGTTTCACAATGGGGAGATTTGGAAAGCTACAGCAGCAAAGCAACAAAAAATGAATAACCTACAGGTATTAGAAAGGAAATGAGAGGAAGGGGGGAATGATGGGGAAAGGAAAGAAAAAAGCAGGATACCCAGGATATAAGGAGACAGGGAAAGGAAGACAAAGGGAAAAAGTGGAAAGGACGGAAGCGAGGAAATATGGAAGGAGAAATGGGCAAAAGAAAGAAAGTAAGTCATTCAAAAGGAAACTCATTCTCTCCTCTTTTACAGATTTTTCTTTTTCTTCCTCCCACCAGCTGGAGCCAAACCCAGTGGGAGGAAACTGTCATCTTCACTTTCTCTTCTTTCTCCTTCCTCTCTTTCACCTTTCCTCCATCTTTTCTCACCAGAATTTAATCCATCAAGACGAGGCTTCATCTCCTCGTTTCGTAGGAGGGGAAGGTGAATCTATACAGGCTTCGATGTTCCCTGGCTGATCAATTGATGTTGAAGTGTTTAACTCACAAAGGGCTGCGTAAATGGCTCAGCAGCCTGCGGTTTATGCAGAGCACCAGGCAAATCTTTTACAGGATGCTACTGATGCTGCTTGTTTTACCTGAGAAATAAGACGCTAATCCCTTTGATGTGCACCAAACGGAAAGAAGCTGATATTTGCGTGGGCGAGAGGGGCGGACCTCCTGTCTGTCACCTCCACATAAGACAAACATAGCTGCCTCCGCGTTGCCTCACAGCCAAGCTGCATGAAACAGAGCGGGAATGCCAGCAGATCTCTAAAACCTTTGGTACTGGTACAGGAAACGGCTCCTTCAGGCACCAACTTAATGTACAATAAAACCATCAGAGCTGTTAAATATCCTTAGTGACATAGGTACTGTGTTTAAAGTACCACTGCTTTAAACTAACAGGAGCTTCACTGAGCCTGGGGGCTGTAATTGGGTCATACTTGGTAATGGACAAGAAACTGCTGTGGTACTTGATTTTTCTAAATTACAATAGTCAAACTTTTTAACCATGAACAAAAACTTTCCCTAGCCTTACCCAGAGTTAATTATAAGAGTTTGAAACTAGCAGTTGTCTTCATTATCAATACATCTTCAAATTATTTTCTGATTGATTGTTTGGTTTTTAAAATGTGAGAAATCAGAGAAACACAAACATATTAACTTGTTCAAATTGCTATTTTTGTCAAAGCCCCAAAGACATTTGCATTTTTGCTTAACTAAAAATCAAATACAGCAGTTGTCAATCATCCAGTCGATTAATCGACTACTTAAGTCAGCTCTAGGATATCGGTTGGGCTCTGTGTGTCTGGGGAAATAATGAAACAGCCACATATAATTGGGGTCAACAGTGGCCTCCAGGTTAATCTGGGCAATGGTACATTTTGATATGAAGGACTGCTGGTGTGTCTTTGTCCTCCCAGTGGTGGATCAACATCAGCAAACTGTTCATATGCGTTGTCTCAGAGTGCAATAATAGTCAAAGCAATGACATTAGTTTGAGAAGTAATTTTAAATCTTCAGAAACGACAAGGTTACTGGTTTCAAGGGAATGTATGTCTTTGTCACCTTCGTACACACTCGTCTTTATGTGTGACAGTGGGAAAAGAGAAGGCTATAGTCTCCAGCAAATCCCTAAAAGCTGTCATTGACTTCAAACACTGAATTCTTCACAGTGGAGTGCTTCTACTAAGTGACACAGCTGTCTTTGATTTTCTATAGGACCCAATTGATAGAGCTCCTACAATCCAATGCCAGTGCTTTAAAAGGTGGAGCAGAACTCTTTCAATTCATCTGAAATCAGCAGAGAATTTACTATGTGTACTATAAATATTCTTTTAACACATTACCAATACTAAGATAATTATAGTAACCTCACAAAATGTGAAAATATTTATTAGTAGATGTTAAATATTCATATGGTGAAAAGAGAAATACTGCTGTATATACAGTACAGATCAGTCTACAGAGTGATCATTTACCAATTTAAGCCGTACATTCATTTTCAAGAAACGTGTGTAACTTATGAGTGGTGTGGGATTGCTTGCATCTCTCAGTGACATGTGATGTGTGTGGGGTGATAATCTATTCTGTGACCCAAATTGTTGAAAAGCTACAAAACCCCAGTCTGGCCCTCCCATCTGATTTCACAGCTCATCACTGTCACTACCATATACTTTGTGTGTGTGTGCGTGCGTGTGTGTGTGTGTGTGTGCGTGCGTGTGTGTGTGTGCGTGCGTGCGTGCGTGTGTGTGTGTGTGTGTGTGTGTGTGTGTGTGTGTGTGTGTGTGTGCGTGCGTGCGTGCGTGTGTGTGTGTGTGTGGCAGTGGGTATGATAAAAGGAATGTGTTATCCATCGTATCCAGAGGAGATGTTTTGAAAAGAACTCTGTTATTAATAAATGCATGAGAGCCAGCAGAAAAAGGAACATTCTGCAGCTTTGCAAAAGTAAAATGATAAGGAGAGAAAAAAAAAATGTTGCTCCTTGTTAGCATTCCTTCAGACACTACTTGTGCTAGGAGCTACATCCTCAATGAGAGACATATTATCTCTGGTTAGATTTCCTATCTATTATTCACAGCTCTGTGAAAAACACTGGTGGTGAGATCAACAGCAGTCACTTACAATATATCCCGGAGCAACGGCATCCTATTCATGTGCAAAAGAATCTTTAATAACCACTGCTGGAGATAGCAGAGAAGCTGCAAAGTTGGCAAAAGCTTGTGTAAGATCAGAGCTTTGATTTTCAGCGGCTAGTATGGATTCAACGTAAACTTGATTAAAATACAAGGCTGTTTTATTATGTATTATTTAACATCAGATATGTATGGACATTGGCTAATGGAGATGTTCAATAAAAAGGAATCTTGTTTGTTCTGCAGCAATCTCCTCTTTATTTGTCAAGTTTAATCTACAGCTGACTTTGCAGACAACAAACAGCAGCTTATTGTTTTATTAAAATCTTCCAACCTGCAGGACATACAGAAGTAGACATATGCATCAGTGAGTATCTGTGGATTGAGGATTCACCACTGAAATGTTAATAAATTCAAAGGGAAATTGCTTTGTGTTTATCTGTAATATGACAAAATGCCCAGACTTTGATCCACGGCACATTTTATAAGCTCCTAAACCCAGAAATGGCATTTCAAATGCTAATTCCTTATTGTGTATAGGCTTATTAGATAATATGTGTATGCAATTTGTGGCTTCGGTGAGGACAGTAAAATATGTGACATGATGCTGACAAACTCATCTTTTTATCATATCAGGCATTATATCATAAGCAGCTGACCATCAGCTAAAGATGTAATTAAGTTTTGTATAAAGAAAGGAAATGCTGCATTCATGTGCATGATACTCCACAGATGAAAATATCAATAAAGTCACAGTTTGGAGAAAAAACAGCCAAAGTGTCGGTTTGTGTACAGCTTCTTCCTTATGTGCTTTTTTAAAGCTGCATTTCTAAATGTGGTTCTATGGAAACAAATTTGGCTTTGAGTGCTGTCCTGGAAGCCAGAGAATATTTAACAAGCCAAATAGCCTCGCTTTTTTTTTCTTTTTAGGTACTCGGCTGCTGTCTGTTGCTATGCAACCACATCCTCCAAATTGTCAGGTTCAGGGCCACATTCCCCCCTTTATCCTCCCCCTGTACCAAAAAAAAAAAAAAAAAAAAAACTGCAGGGGGAGAGGTACTTTGTACATGAACTGAGGCGTGCATGGTGCAGCACCACCCTCAGGTCTCCCCATTTCAATAAATCCCATTTTTCAATATTTGAGTTCTCACATATTAATGTTTTTCAGAGCCGGTTGTATTTAAACCTGCTCACCTTTGTTCTGCACACATCATTTTCATTTTGCATTCATTCATGATTTCTCCTCTTGTTCTCTATATTCTCTGTTGTGTTGTTTTCACCAAAAATCACTCTCCCTCACTGTGCTCCCCCCCACACACATACACACACACACACACACACACACACACACAGACCTCTCTTCTCTTTGTACTCTACGTCTGTGAGGCAGACTGTCTTTATAATTGGGTTATTCTTCTCTTCACCAGCTTGATGTGCTGAGACACACATGTACTCATGCACACACAGACACACACTAGTTTGATTGTTGCTGAGGTAGGAGAAACACACCCATGCATGTGTTTTATTCAGGCCAATAAAGGAACGTTTGACAATTTGATATGAAAAATGACAACATGGACTGCAATCGAACAGCTCTGCATGTTAAGCAGCGCAAACAAATCAGTCTAATAGATTTGCCAACCTATCGTGAGCATGCACAGTATACATATATTTTCTCCAGAGTCAGGAAATACAAATACATATGGACAGATTCACAGGAGTATATAGTGAGGATGACAGGGCACATTTTCACAAGGTATGGTGAAGAGGGCAATCCCCTACCCCCTTCTGAGTCTCTCTGCTCATCTCGCTCTCCTCTCTGTGTAGCTCTCCAACAAACCTGTATCTCAGAGGGGTGACCCTGTTTGTAGTCTGTGTTGAAAACATTGCCCCGGCCTGTCTGCCAATTCAAAATGGCCATCCTATGCCAGTATCCGTGGCTACGCTTCAGTGTAATACCTCCAGACACTAGGAACATTCGCCATTTACACCGTTGGTACTCCCCTCTCTCACAAACACACAAAAGTAAAAAACACACACACAAAATCAAAGGCAATAGTACGCCTGAGTGGGTGTCAAACCTAACTGCTTGGGGAGTTAAACCTGTTTGAAAGCACCCTGACACAGTAAACTGCACTGTGTGACGGACCATTCTTTCCACTTGCATTTTTCGGTTAATGAGGCAAAAGAGAGAAGAAAATAGGGCAACTGCAGCAGAGCCAAAATGTGATCTGTGGTGCCAACAAAGTCTACACAGTGTGGCAAAAAAATAAGAAGGAGGAGGAAGAAACATTTGATGGATGGCAGAATACTGTACAGGGGGTGATCAAGTCCAACCTATTATGTTTCTGTGATGATCGTACAACTGAAACAGATTTAGGAACTGTTTTAAATTCATATCACCAGGACATTCTGCTCCTGATTTGACAAAATGATGCAGGCAGCAGCTACGAACTCCTACAGGCTTTGCCTCAACTTTCAATTCAGCTGTGTATTTACATGGATTTACTGTTCACTGGCACATCAACATCTATAATTATATTTCACGTAGTAACCACAGTCTTTGAAATCACTCCTGCATTTCAATAACTGTGCTATGGAGCGCACATGCCATGTCCATGTCCTGTGGCTTTGATAGTAGCTGTACAGTACGATGGGAGCATTAGTATGTATTAGCTGGCAGATGGGCCACTGTGCTCACCTGGTGCTCCCTGTAATGATGAGCCCTGTTCCTATTTATCAGACTGGACACACTCAACTTTCCCCTCATCAGCTTTTGTCTCAATCACTCATTTCTCTCCCTTCCGTCTTTATCAGTCTTCCTCTGTGAATATCAGTCTTTGTCTGACTACCCACTGCACACACTGTTTCTGTTTCAGTCTGTCCCTCTGGTAGGCACTGCCCCACAGGAGTGTCTCCGTCTTTACCATCAAACACAATCATCAAGTACGTGTGTGCACGTGCAACCCTCAGATGCAGCTTTGAAGAGCTCAGTGGGGGAAAGCCAGGACTGCGATAACAACACGGTGCACTGAGTTAATTATTGCCCCCTCCTGATGCATCGTGCCAGTATCTGCCCCCTAAGGTAAGTCACAAAGTCCTCACATTTGTGTAACACAGATGGTTTACTTGTAGTAAGAAATACAGTGAGGATAACTATGGTAGCTTTGATGGCTGAGGTATAATATTATTTTGCTGAATCTTGAACATCAAGCAAGACACAGGAAATAAAAGGCTAATCCTGATACTAAACATTTATTGTTTTAGTGTTTCTCCAAAGAATTGCTGATGTAGTGGTTAAGCACCTTTGAAGCAAAATAAGTATCCAAGGTTAATAAAGTACAACACCCCTAAAGGCTTGTTATAGAGGCAACAAATTCAATAAAAAAAGAAGACACATTTGATCACAGCTTCTGTTTCTGCCTGTGGTAAAACATATACATGCAACAAAACAGTAATGATTCAATGAAGAAAACACCACTGCTTTCCTTTCTTCCTACATCTGATACAAGAGCATTTTTCCATGCATTTACTGTATGTGTCATCCCTACAGATCCAGTACAAACCTGCTCCGCCACACACACACACACATTTCCTCACCGTTCACCCTCTTGACCTCTTTGAACAAACTCTTTTGCCAGTTTACCACCCTTCTCCCACTCTGAATAGGAGGTATACACCCTGG
Source organism: Mastacembelus armatus (assembly GCF_900324485.2). Lineage (NCBI taxonomy): Eukaryota > Metazoa > Chordata > Actinopteri > Synbranchiformes > Mastacembelidae > Mastacembelus > Mastacembelus armatus. The sequence continues at coordinate 6,369,753 of NC_046643.1, read as the reverse complement.
CTTTGAGTGATTATCCAGAGAATATGCTGACATGCCTCACCAGGCCTTGCTTGAGACAAGCTGCAGAGCTGCTCAACCCATGACCTAAAACCTCTCCCTGTAACAACACACCACCATCAGGGCCCTCGCCTCCTACCGTCGGCACCTCTTAAAGAAGCCAGGAAGTGGCCTGGTAACAAGTGTGTCTCACTGCTATAGCAATCCCCAGCAACAAATCAGGCAACTGTAGACAGTGGGGAATCCAGGGAGACAGTTGATTATGACAGGAGCGCTAAATTACTATCATACAAGGACAGATGGTGGATGTAGCTGCGGGTTGAAACATATGGACCTGCAAAAGTGCAACGATTGGCCATCAATTCAAACACAACTTGTGCAGTACTTCCAGCTTGTACACAAGGGCCTACACACACATATGTGTACACATAAAAAAACACACACACACACACAGTCACCGTCTGTTACTTCAGTTACGAGTGCCTTAGGGCTTCAGAAATGTTGGGTGGACAGATGATGCAATAATGTCATATTATAGATCAGAGTTATAAATTCAGGGCAAACAGGCTCATATCTCTGTTTTTACTGTTCTAAACACACACCCAGAGAGTATTAGCAGCTGTGTGACTGGAACCACATATGATATATATGTGACAGTAATCTTGAATGATCTGAAAATGAAATGGGAGAAATGTGATTTGCCTTTCAAAGTCAGACGCAGGTTCCATTTTTATAACTGAGATCTTTCCTTCCCCTTGTTCCAGTCTTTTTATATTCTTCTTCCTCACTTCTCCACGTCACATTTTTCAAAGCTGAGGGGAAGTGATTGCAATGAGCGTCTCCATGACTGACACAGACACTTTTGCTCACATTTCTCACTCACACCCATACACCATTGAACACACAATGTACATATAGTGTACACAACGACTGAACATATCAAGTAAGGAGGTCATTGCAGGGGGAGTGATGCGTTTTACATTTCTATAAGTAGTGCAAATAAATGGCAGTGATGCTGTGGACAGTGATGCAGCACTACCCAAGATGCCTGGCACTCCTGCTGGGCAGCTAGAGATGATGTCATATAGCCATAGGCGAAAAAGACGTGGGTGACACTTGACAGTAATGGCCAAGTTCCTCAACATCTCATCGTACATTTCTACATGGCTGTGGAAGAGATGTACATTTCTCACAGCGCTTCAGATATCTGAATATGTCAGGATCCACGCTAACAGCCATGACGTACATGACAAGAAGTGGGTGTTGGCTGACTGATGAAAGAATGGAACCAGGGGAGGTAGGGGAGGATAAGCCCAGAAAAAAATGGGTTTTTACTTTTTTTTACTCAGCTCTTTATTTTCAGGAACAGCCTTTACCAGCTGTTTAAAGTACTGCCATAAAATCTCATGGCCTACATTCATGTAATACATGAAAGAATTAACAGGAATGGAAAACTCTAGCAATATCTGATTGATGTTATAAGACAGGCTGTCTTGTGGGGCATGAATTAACTATTTTCCCACAGGATAGTTGATGTTTATCTATATGACGATTACTGAAAAGTGATTACAGTACACACACCTTTTGATTTTAAGGTTTGGTTTACCTGAAATCACCTAAATATAAAGTACATAGTTTATATTTTTGTAATAGTATCTAGCTATGCAGGTTTCCAGTTATATGCCTATATATATATAGTCTGTTTGCTTCACGAAAGGGCTCATATTGTCAAAAAGCACCCACACCTTTGTGTTGTAGATTTCTTTTTGTAACTTTACAAAAAAATCAGTGATCAAGGTGAGACATTAGATGGTTTCACCTTATTTTTTAAATTATTTTTGCCAATTATTCATATAATTTATTTATCCTTTATTCATTATTTATTTATGCCTTTATTATATGTGTACAATGCATTATCTCCACTTTAAATATTGTCTTGTGTGTTGCTCTCCATTGCATTTTTTTAATATATGGTACTATGAAACAACACACAAACTGCCAGAATATAAGTCAACTATTTTTCTGAAAGTTGCATTTTAAAAACTGGAGGTCATATTTGTATTATTATTATTTATAGCACCTACAAAGAATGCTGCATCATGGGTAGTTAGTGACCTTTGTGCTGCTAATTTAGTGAGTTTCTTCAAGTCTGTTATTTTAGAGTTAATCAGCACTAACAGTGTTTACTCATGCTCATGTAACAGAAACAGAACTGGGGTCAAATTATTTGACGTGGTAAGAAGCTCAAAAAGACAGAAAGCCAAAGAAAATCATTCAGTCAAATGCTTCAAGTTCCTGACAGGTGACTGTGAAAAGACGACAAGACAAGCCACACAAATGTGGGAATTCCTTTCTTCTTTAAGTATTTCATATTTGTATTTTATGAGAGAAAAGGTCATTGATAAAATGTATGATTTTTTTTTAACCACAATGTGTAGGAAAGAGGGCAGTCATGTTCTTTCAGTTTTCAGTTAGTTTGTTCTTATATTCAGGCCAAAACAACTCAAGTACCAAGTACCACAAAATCCTATATTGAAAAAAAAAAAATTCTTCTCAGAAACGATGTCCTTGTGAAAATTCACAGACTTTTTAAAGTTTTTATCCAGCATTTAATATAGTGCGTATAGTTAAAGGGTCTTAAAGAGGATGTTATTGAGTGATGGTAACATTTAACACTTCATCTGTGAACTGGAAAGTGTAAAAAAGTAAAATAAAATTCCAAAAGATCAGAAAAGATCATTTCAACAAGTCAAATTATTGCCCAAATTCTCCAACTGGAAACCTAATAACCACTACTACACCTCTATATAGGAGCTGTATATTACTGTGTACAGGTTTGCAGTTCATCTAAACCCTTACACATACATGTACATCCATGCAAACACAAAGACGCACACCGTTGCATGAATTTGGCAGACTCCCCTGCAGATGTGGGGGAAATATATATAAAGAGATTGAGGAATCAAGCCATAAATGGGGGTTGACACTCCTCTCTCTCACAATCCATTTCCCCATTACAAGGGGGGACAACAGTACCAATTGATCTCCCGCCATCTTTCCACAGGCTCAGAATGGAAGTAGACACTAGCAACAATACTCATTTACCTTCCATCTATCTCAAACAAACAAAGGTGCAGGCTGCCGCACAAACTCACTTAGCTCCTGAGTAGAACGAAAAGATGACTCTCTTGAACCCAGTGGACGGTTTCCAATTATATTTCAGACAGAATTTGATATCATAAACTGACCCTACTTGTTTATGAAGCCAAATCCTTAGAAAACAGAGAAAAAGGACTGGAGTAAACAGAAAATGTTTTTGCGAGAGGCAGGCAAGCAGCAGCCTGGTAGCACCCACCCTTACAGATTACAGCTTGACATTTGGAGTCAGAGCCAGTGAAATGTCAGACAGGTTATGACAGGAATGGTGATAGGCAGATTATGACTGACCTCCGACCTGGAAGTTCTGAAAGGTCACAACTCACTCCTCTGGCTGTGGGCTAATGTGCTTTCAGATCACGAAATGCAAGATAACCATGCCAGACAAGTTCTTTTCTTCACTTGTGAGGGCGTATTCATGCAAACCGAATGTTCACATAACAGTCACCCATTCCTGCACAACACAGTTGAAGCTTACAATAACAGTTTAACACTGACCACTCAAATTTCTGTGTTATTTTTGAAACAATGCCTGCTTGAGTTCAGACTGAGGTGTATAGAGTAAATGAAAGTTCTAACTTCTGGCCAGTGACTGTAAACTCTGTCAGCTGTTTCTGGCATATTTTGTCAGGAACCTGCCACCTATGATTAAGCTCAGGTTAGGTTAGTCTCTTTAACTGGGTGGAGAAACTGTCTCGGGTTGCCATATTTATGTCGTGCTAAAATGAGAATCTTGTAAAAGCGGCAGACAAATATATGACATTGTGTTAAAAGCTAATGAAGTTAAAACAAGCAAAAAGTGCTCACTGTTGGTGATCCCTGGTGAATATGTGGAAATGATTCTTCTATTGTAGTGAAAAACCACTCAGTATCATAGTAAGCACAGTATAATAAAGAAAAATATAAGATCAGACTGTTATGATTCTAACGTAACTGTGTTTGGCTGATTAGTTTCAACAATTATTTTACACAAGCAAGACAGACTTTAGATTTCTGATTTATTGTATTTTAAAACATCATGTTTCATTAATGTTAGCAGAAAAAATGTTTACAGGCTGACTAACTGATGTGTAATCTTACTGTTATTTCTAAATGAGTCTGACTGATGTTGTGCTGCTAAGGTTAGCCTTATCCCAGACCCAGTTCCTTCCAGAGTGAGCATCTCCAGGACTGTGTGTCGGGGACTGGGCTGTACAGAGTCTGTGATCAATAATCCTGATTGAATCCTGTATTGACAGTGCTTCAGGAGTGAAGCTCTGCGTGTTCACACTGCACTCATCTCTAATGAGTTTCTGCTTTAATGGAGCACATCTGGTAGGTGCCCACTGTCCATATCTTGAGGAAATAGCAGGATTCTCACGCATTAATGTTAGAGATATAATAATCAGAATGAGTACACAAGTGCTCTCGTGCAGCAGGCAGACAGCATGACAACTATTTTTTTTTATGCTAGCATTAATTGTGCGAAGGCTCTTCTGTGCTTCTAAGTTTAACCCATGTAGTTAGAATTTTCCTGGACATACATTGGTCATTTCTCTCCACCTGTTGAACTAACTGTGTAAATTGAACACTATTGCTGTTAATAGCTGCTGTTTCTCACAGGAAAATATTCCACATTAGCTGTCAGAGTTGTCAATCAAAAATGAGGTGTTGTTTAATTAAAAACACCAGACACAATGTGAGACACCAAACACAACAATGCAGAAGCGCTGAAGGCTGCTATCAGAGCAACCTGGGCTTCCATAACACCTCAGCAGTGCCACATACTGATCTTGGATGAGCACAGGCAGTGATGTAATAATTTATAAAAGGTGCTCCTTAGAAAGCAAACAACCCCCAAAATAAGAAAAAGTAATTGTTGAGCATATTACATGTGTGCTTTCACAAATGTGTGCATGCATTTTTTACTTTGCATGTGGGTGTGCTAGCAATCATAGCCACATGTGTAGCCTGTATGTGTTTCCTTGCTTATGAAAATGAATGCTTCCTCATAAATTCATGCTTAACCTTCTGTTTCCTTTTGTGCAATTAGACAAGCCATTGGCTCAGGCATTATATATACACATGTTGACATGGGCCTATTGGTTATTGTGTCAGCATGCATAACATCATTGTTTAGTGCTGCTTGAAAAGACCCAGCTTACTATTTCTGTTTCACTTATGGTATATAACTATACCTATACTATAACTATACAACTATACAACCAGCAGCAATCCAGTATACTTTGGATCAAGCCATGTTATTCAAAAATGCATAAAGTTGTAGTTTTCACACTTAAAATCATGGCGGTGTAATAGAACTGCTTTAAAAGCAATTCAGTAAACAAAGACATTAACATCTCAGGCGTATTGACAGTAAAGTTCTACACCTATACTACTTGTGCTGCTTGTACTTCTCTGAAAAGCATGTAATGCAAAAACATACACTTTTAACTGGAATTTTCACTTCTTATTTTGAAATAGTTAAGATGTCCATACATGAGATATTCTGACTTCATGGAAACATGATTTCTACCCAGTGCAGCACAATATGGTTGCAGCAGTTGTTTGTCAATGCACAAAGTATCACTCTTACTAGAGCCCCATGCACTCAGCCAGCACTGTTTAATGGAAGGGTTTTATTGTATGGTCAATACATTCCTGCTTAAATACCAGGGAAGCATGACGTGCCAGCCAACCAACCAGGGGAGCCTTTGACCACTATAGGTTCAGCAAAGTTTAATTTACAGGCCTTCACTCTCTCAGCGTCATGATGCTAAGCAGATTATCTCCTGCCATTACGTCAACCTCAAACAATCAATATGTTCCATTAGTGCTAATCACTATTTAATTTGTGACATGTGCAAGGCCTCCAGTTTGCCTCACGTGCTTGTGTTCTTGTGTGTGTTTAGTCACAGTTTACATCCAGATCTGCCCAGAGTGAACACTCTTATCACCACAAAAAAGTATAATACACTCTATCAGGGAACGCCTTAAAGATATCTGACTTACTCTCTGTTTCACCTGGGGAAGTGCCTCTCCTTTGTCTATAGCAAATTAGCAAAATCCAACATGTGCAATCACACACCCTCCTTTATTGTGGTGCTGTGTTTCCCATCATGAGACACTGAAACAACAAGACTCAACCCCAAAGCTTGTTAAGAAGAAAAGCAGCGTGTACAGGCTTTTCTTATTGCTAATACAGCAAAGCATTAGCAATGCCTTTTATACACTATGAATGATCCTGACTGAGAAGGCAGAAACCATTCGCCTTTGGGCATGAAGACGGCGAGCTTTGATTATTGATTCACTGTCTCTCTTTTTACACATAAGGTACCATTTTGACCTGAAAGAACTCGCTAGCTTAAAAAAGACGAGAGAGAATAGAAGAAAGAGGGTGAGCCCTTCGAGGGAAACACATTGGGGGATTTAAACCCAAGCTGAATTGAAATTTAACGGTGTGGTGGAGTATGAGATAAAAAGGAGAAAGAAAACAGATCAACTTTAGGCCTCTGTTTATTTAAAAGCTGAGAAAGTGGTAAGACATAAAACAAAAAAAACATCAATTAAAACAGTAATACTCATTTATTCATTTACAATTGCAGACTTGCTCTTTCTCTTTCTGTTAGAAACACAGGGCTGTTTATATGACAGTATGAAAACAGAATGCTTCTCTCCTTAATTTATTATGTCTTTGAAGAGGCCCTAATGGTCTCTGCTTTTCTGATGCTGTGTTTGTGTATTTACATAATATGTTTTGCCGGAAGACGAGAAAAAAAAAAATGCTGTTTTTCTTTTTATGGCTACAGCTAAAAATACCCAGGATGTTGCAACATCACGGCAACACATGCCCGTTTTCATTGCCAGTTTAAGCTGCCCTCAAGTACAGACCTGGGATCAGTTTTCCTCCTACAAACAGCCCAAACATCTAGAGGAGCAGAAATGTAAAACTGACCAGATATCATGGTACCTGTTTGCATCCCCCTCTCTTGTGTTTTGTGAAGGCTGCCAGGGAAGAGATGAACGTGCTTAAGAGCATTCATTTGATTGAGGGAAAAAAAACACTTGAAAACAAGAAACTGTTCCACATACCCTGGTCCATTTTCATGCAGAGATTAAAATGCATTCTCATGAAGGATGGTTTTTCATCCGTGCAGTGAAAATAATAAACATCTCAGATTGTCATATGAACAATGTCAAGCCCACGTTGTTGCGAGGCTTTAACGATGCTACTAAAGGCTGCGCTGTCCCGGCTCAACAAAAACATCTAAATTAGATTTGCTTGGGCAGAGACATTGTGTGTGTTTTTATAGCGGCCCTCTCTGTGTTTATTTCCTCTGCAGATGGTACTATTCACTGTGGCTCAAGGTCACTGTCTTTTTCTGCCTCTTTCAAAAGGGATTATTTCTTCTCGACAATGTTGCGTGTGTACACAGGCCTGGTCGCTCCTTTCTTCTGCTGCCGTCTGTCTCACCCACAAATTCTTACATAGGTATCAACAGGGACTAAATGTGAGTGGTGAGCGAGCCATGTTGCTGAGCAGAACTGACTATTATGTTGGGTGTGTGAGTGTGGCAGGCCGGGGAGGGTGGGGGGAGTTGGGGGTTGGACGTCAGTGCAAAACCTATTAGTATGTCTGAGCCTGCATCTCCAAATCTTGTTACTCTGAAATGATGCAACAGGAATGCAATACAAAGTCCCGCTCCCTCCCTCTCTCCTCCATCACCCACTTACTCGCTACCTGCGCTTCGATTGCAGTGCTTCCTCCTCGCCCCGTGGACACACTCTTTCTCTCCCTATCTTTCCAATTCCCAGCTGAAAATCTTCTCTTCCCCCTCTCTTTCACTCAATCAAAAAAAATCACTGTTTCCAGATGCCTCTGCTCTTTGTTTCTGTTCTTCTCTCCTCTTCCTCCTACAGCAAAACATTTCTCCGTCTTTGAAAGTGTTTTGTGATCTACATCGCCTAAAAGCCGAGTTTGCACCTTTGATGTGATGTTTTTCATCCTATTTTTTCTGAGTTACATTTATTACACTCTGTTATGTTGTGGCCACCTTCTTGCTTTCTTGAATACTTTCCAATAAACACAACAAACCAAAAAATAGGGGACCATTCCTATGGAAGCTCCCAATCCAGATTCGTGGCCTATCATGTGCCTCCATATAGGGGGTTATCAAGCCATGCCTTCATAAATCTTCATGGCTGCACGACGAGAGCCCACTCCACCTCTAACATATAAAGTGCTCATCCTATGGTTTCACAGGCATCACTACACTAATATTGATTACTAAAAATCTTAAATGAAGTGTGAAAAAAGAACAATAGCTTCGTTCTCTATATAGGACAATCGACCCCTAAGAGTCTGAGAAATCAAACTGGATAATGTATGTGCTGAGAGCAAATATGAAGAAAACAGTTTGATTTTTCATAAGAAACCACAGACCAGCCAGGTGGGCAAAAACATGACCTTTCTGAATGCCATTTACAAAACAAGCAAGAATTTCTGGAAAATGGAGTCCTAAACATAAAAATGAACATTTATCTCTGGCTGGAACATATGCAGTGCAGCTTTGGTTCAAAAGCAGAACTAGAAAATATAAGGCCTAGATCTACTGTAGCCGCAGCTATACATTCATTGACCCATAAAGACAAAGAAAACTCCATTGACAGTGTGATAAGATTTTGTTTTTATTTTTATTTTTTTGTCAAACTGCTGCTGCTGAAAAACCTTAAAGAAACCTGTTGGCAGCGAAGAAGATACAGGAGCTGTGGTCTTCAGCATCAAAGTGTGACACTGTTACTACCTCCTCCCAAAACTGGTGTTGTGACAAAATAACATAATACTATGGTCACTGTTCCCATTTCCACAGAAACTGTTTTACCAGGAGAAGCTACATACACATTAAGTTGTTTTAAGAATTCAAATGACAACCAGTGCTGATGTGTTTTGTTTTGTTGCTGAGAACGGTTTGTTCCACAAACTCACCTTCTTCTCACGCAGCCTTCCAGTGTGCTTGGTATAGATTTGTCTTATTATAGACTTGTCTATGCTGATTTAAACACAACAGCTAAAGATGGGTGAGTGCACTGAACCTTTACTAAAAAGAGATCTATAACTAATGTATGTTGCCTGTTATATGTCATGGCAGAGGCATGTTGGTCACATATCTTTGTTCCCGATGGGAAAACCAGACAGTGTGAATCCCTTTGCTCCTATAATAGACTCTCCTCTTTGTCTGGAGAGTTTCCCACTGAAGGGATTTCTTTAATACAGACAGTACTGTTTCCTGAGAGCACATGAATCCCCCTGTGGGGGAGCATCTCATTGACCACCTCCCTTTGTCACCACACCCAGAGGATGCTGCTCCATCCCTGGGGAGCATAGGACTTGTCTCCCCTGAAGTTGGATAAGTTATTGAATGTACCATCCCTGTCCTCAATAATTATTCATGGGCTGCACTGGCAAGGCCTATATCTTTTTTATTGACACATATCTAATATCTGTCCAGTCTGAAATGTATGTTTCTATTGTTAAGACCAGGCATTTCTTTGTGATGAACTACTTCATCATGGTCGTAGAGGCTGTGATTAAATGTGTGTTGTTTTATGACAATGGTGTAATTGAAGAAGGGTGTAATAAAAGTTGCCCGGGGCTTTTTTTCTTTTTTCACATGGTGAATATAGAAAAGGCTAAATAAGAAGTGGGCTGCTGAAAATATAGAGGGTTACTCCTTACAACTCCCCTGGCACGCTTGCAATGCCACTGCTCTCATATTTGAAAACAGAGCAGGTATCACACACACACACACACACACACACACACACACACGCACACACATGCACACACACACACACACACACACACACGCAACGCCTATGAATTGTGTCCTGTCTGGGGATTCAGTGAAATAACCTGACTCCAGAAGTCATAAATCTGACTGAAATTGGTCTTATATACAGCTAAATAAAGCATTCGAGTGCCAGCGCCTGTACATTCGAATGTATGCTCAGCCTTGCTTAGAGAGTGGAGAAAAAAAAGCAGACAAACCTATAACATATAATTTGGGATATGAATTATACATGCTGTGTGAACAGTAAATCAGGTCACATAGGAGCATAAGGCGTGCAGTGACACACTGGCAGAAAATATAAAGTCACACACACATGCAGACATCAGAAACTAAACAATAGGGAGGGAAGTCATTTACCTAACATTGCCCTTGAGAGAGTGTAAAATCATTTATATGAAGCCCGGACAAAACCAAGTACACAATGCTGAAACAGAAAACTGCACTCACACGCCCTTGTCACCGTCATACTCCAGCACATATCACAGAGGACAGGAGTTGGCTTGTTATTGAGTTAACCCAGCCTTGCTATGCACACTATCAGATCAACTCTGAGAAAAGTGAAACAGAGGCAGCAGGTGAGTATGAGTGCCCAGGAACGACATTTTCTCCACATCAGGGAAATATTACACTGAGTCAAGAATTTGCTCATTACGGAAAGATTTTCTGCTTCACTGTTGCTCAGCCTTGCACAGACACATCTCCACCTCATCCTTTGACTTTACTGCGTGAGTGTAGGCAGCTGAGCCTGTCTTCAATTATTCACCTATGACGGCTTTTCAAGTTAAGACGATCCCCCAGCTCCCCCTCATGTCGCACATAGCTCAGCCCAACTTTCTCTATCATTCTTTTTTTTCTCTTTTATTTCTCTTTTCTGCCTCTTTTCACCCCATGTCTGCCTTACTTTCATGCCTCAAGCCTTTCATCCTGTCCCAGACCCCCCCCTTCTCCCCAACTACCAACACCAAAACCACCCCCTACCCTCACACACCACCATCCCTCCCTCTTCACATCTCTCCAGTCTTGAGGTATCCCATCTCTGCTCGGGTTTGACAAGTAATGGGTGTGTCTCTCCCCCTTTCCTCGCCTCCTCCCCCTACCTTCCGAACCTCACACTGCCATCGTTTCTTCCTGCCACAGAATTTCCTCTCATGTCTGGGAAACCTGTAGGCATCCGAGTGCTACTTTTGATCACTGCTTTTACTGGGAACCCTCATCGCCTTGCTCTGCCTTAGGGTGGCAAGGAAAGGCAGAGACTGGAAGAATAAAAAGCAGAGCAGAGTAAAGTTATGTCAAGTCTGGCTGACATGTGCAGCCAGGCAGCTGCTGCATGCAGCGAAGAGCAAAGTTGGCACATGCAGCTCTCAGCAACGTGCGGTAAATAAACCTCCTGTTAGAGCTTTTGTATATAACACAACACAGGATGACATGCACGCTCTCAGTTATTATGGTGACACACTTTTCCAGGTATTCAGCTGTAATTGGAGGGAGGATAATAAGAGAGAGAGAAAAAAAAGGGAATTGTAAACACTGCACTCCCACACAGGACCCAGATCAGGCCAATCAGCAGCAACTCTGAGACCTCTTGTTTTATTTTGTAATTAAAGTTCCTCCTTCTGCTGGTAGGTGTTAAATTTCACTATGTTCAAATGTAATTGTAAGATGCATAATTTCTTTATGTTGAGTACAAATCCTGTAATTGTTATCTGAGATTAGTGCATGAAGAAATAGAAATTTAACAGTAGTAAAAACACAGCAATAAGATGCATCATTCCTCAGGCGTCTGAAAGAACCTGATATATCTGATCCGGTTGTACAAAATGTAATTAACATTGTAATATCCACTCTGTTTATTTAAATAGCAGCCCCAGGGAAAATGTTTGCAAGAAGGACTACTACCTTTAACAGTGTGTCTGTACAGGAGGTGTTGGTGTTTCAGCCATCTATCTCACACGCATCCTACTTTGATCAGTCCATTGGAGCACTGAAGCTGCTGATGCCATGCTAACGTGCTGCTCACGCTGCAACTCCTGTGTGGACGTAAATGTTGAACAGTTCAAGCCCGTCACTCCTCTGACCACGCCCATTACCAAAGGGTGTGTTGTACAACTACCCAAACCACGTTGGATTTTGCACTGCACAGAGCTTGTAGTAACCACTAGAGTGCAGCATATCTAGGTTTATTCACTTGTTTATACTTACCCTTCACAGCTGCACTAACCAGTACTTTTATTTTAACAATGCATCAGATGGTTATGTGGCTTGCGAAAGGGGCCATTCATAGTAACCAACCCACTGAGAGTTGTGAACGAACTCTTCAGTTGATCTCAGTTTTATGGAACATTTTAGTGTCTTTCACCTTATTGTTTTGGCTCATTCTCACCACCAATCCCCTGCAGTGTAAAAAACACACACAAAAAGACCATTTACTCTTTATAAACTCTATTTTCCAGCAACAGCTCATAACTAACACTATAACTAAAAATTCTAAAAACAGACTGAAGATGGCAAGTCAGCAACCAGCAGCGAGTCAACAGCAAAATACAATGTTTGTTTGAAATGATTCAAACAAATGATAATGCAGCCTTTGTGACTGCTGGATCTGGGAATATGTTGTTAGCTCAGTTAGAGACTAGATTGCCCAATCAATGAAAACATTGTAGATATCACGCAAACTCTTGGCATCCAAAGTAGGGCCGGGCGATAAATGGATTTTATCAATTAACTCGAATGTGTATTTTACATCGACTTGTTTGAATGAAAATCGTTTTTGATTTAAATTGTAAATCGGATTTTTTATGAAAAAAAATCGCCCAGCCATAACCCAAAGCTAATGTGCCAGCACTATATACCAAGAGGCTTGCTGTTGAATCAATTCACTTGCAACTGTAGATTGCAACTAAATCTTTTCCCATCTGAGAACAGTTTCACAAACCATAAATGTACTAGAGTTAATGAGTGAAAATTACTGTCAATTCCTAACATTTATTATGCTGTATTGTATTATATTGTATGTTTTCTTCTAAGAATGAGGAAGTTCTAATTAGACTTTGGTGTCATCCAGTGTTTCATCACCATCAATACACACCACCATGGGAAACCCCACAGTGGAATCTTACAGTATGCATACTACAACACACACACGCACACGCACACGCACACACACATATTTATACATAATGCTTTTTTTTTTTTTTTACCATGAAATGCATTTTCCTTAAGTGTAAAAAGCTTTTTTATGGAAGTTCTATAGCTTCCATTCAGTTTAACTCCATACCTCATAAAAGTCATGGATGAAAACCCAGCTACTAATGTTATCATCTGTAATGGGTTCGATTATATCCCAAAGGGTGGAAATTAAATGAATATACAAAATTCTCTCATTTACCCAGGTGACAATTAATGCAGAGGAAAGAGAATTGTTTCACCTGTGAAACTCACTTTGACTAAGTTGCTTAATGCAATACAATTCAAAGCAGAGACAAAGGCAGCAGTATGGAGTGAATAAAGGTTCACCCAGTCACAGAAGCATTAAAATCTAACGGAGGTGTTAAACTTTGGACGACCTGCAGGACACGCTGCATAAAACAGCAGTAAATTATGTCAATGAGGAGACGTGCAGACTGCTGGAAATAAAAAGTTATGGATGTGGCTGAGGGTGTGAGGTGAAAGCGTGCACACATAGCCCTGGCCAGCACGCACTCGCAGAGATACACAGTCCTCCTCTGTCTGACAGGTGGAATAAAAGGTTATGAGTCTGGCTAAGGACGCAGTGATTGCTACAACCTGAGACTCTTTATCACATTCCTGGAAAAGGCTTTGCATTGTCGTCACGTTTACAGCACATTTAAAGTTCATATAGTAGAACACAAGAAGTATTCTTGCTGTGTCTAAACTGTGAGGTTATGTTGAATAACGCACCACGCTCACAGCTTTGACTGCTGGAAGTGTCCTCAGTGTTAACTTGACTTACAAAGACAGGAAAAAGGTAATACAGTACTGTAGAGTATGTGGAGGAGCTGACTATTCTATTAGTAAAAGCAACTTAAGGAACTATCCTGACAGCAAACACAATAAATTAACATGTATAAAATTCTGATAATCTGTAGAGTCAGAGGATGTTAGCGGGATTTATCCTACTCCCATCCTCAGTTCTTCTTCTCGTCCCATGTTTGTCAACTAGCAAATGATGACAAACTGCCATCACTTCCAGAGACGTCACTGTGCTTTTGGGAGGGACCAATCTGTGGGCCGTACTACTCTCTTCTCAGAAAACAAGTACCAGTAATATTTAATCATTGAACACCTGGATGGCCAGAAGGCTTTAAAACATGAGATGTATAATAGATTGCTATGTTTAGTTACTATGCATATTTCCAATTTACAAAAATCTGCTTTGTACATGCATTGAAGGACAGAACTGCTGGTTCAATTCAATTCAGTTTTATTTTATTTGCATAGCGCCAAATTACAATACAAATCATCTCAAGGCACTTTACAAAAAAACAAAAAAACTCAACAAATCCCTTATGAGCAGCACTTGGTGACAGTGGAGAGGGAAAACTCCCTTTAACGGAAGAAAAAAAACCTCCAGCAGAACCAGGCTCAGTTTGGGCGGCCATCTGCCTCGACCGGTTGGGGTGAGTGGATAGAGGAGAGAGTGACATAACTCACCTCTCAGGCATCTAACGTCCTTACCTGGTCATGAACATCCACGTAGGGCATCAAGGGTGCACACTTGCTGCTCTAACTGCACAATTACAGCCATAATTATTCCAAGCTCTTACAAACATTTTGTCTCTCAGAACTCACCTCACTCCCATTCACAGGGCCTGGGTTTCAAACCAAGTAGCACAATTTCCACCAAGATAACTCACTGAGCGCGGGGTTGCTGGACGTGACGTCAGGGGAAAGAAAAACCTCTCCGTTTGTATAAAAATATATTCCACATAAAAATATATTGTCATTTCGTAACCCAGGCTCAAAAACTGATAATCACCTGGAGAAACGTATAGGTATTAGTTTATTGGCGAGTATGATTGTTATTTGAGGAAGAAATAATGCAGTGCTAATGGAAAACTGTAATTGGTTGGGAGAAGTTTGGGGGCTTTATAAAGACACCTCCTCCAGCAAAAGGAGAGAGAGAGGAGCAAGGAGTTGTTCTGTCAGTCAGACAGTTACAGAGAAGGTAAAACCGTAAGAGTCAGTGAAGGACTGTATATAATTGTTTTTCTATTTTGCCTGGTTGTAAGAGCACATTGTAAATATTGTAAATATATATCTATCTATTCATTTTGGTTATTTTTCCCACAGAAATATACAGTATATCATTTTTTTGAACATTGGCATTATTTTGGGAAACGAGCACAATCAATCTTTAAAAATCAAGCTGCAGCTTCTCCCATAACTTCTTTCACAAGAACCTCGTCACAGGGGGAATATTTCCCTGTTGTGGTTTGTTTCCACTTGGGTCACTGGGTCACTACAGATCAATACAAAGTTGCTTTGAGTAATCACCTTTATCCTACGATGAGACATTTCTATCCTGATTGGTCGGGTATTATAAGCTAAGGCCTTTGGAATTACCCATTCTCAATCCAACTGGGCACCTATTGGAGAATTTGGACTAATGTTTTAGACCTGACTATCCACCACAACCATCAAAACATGAGGGAATATCCTTCAGAAGAGTGCAGAGATTTGTAAAATCAATGCCAAGGTGAAGCTGTTCTGTTGGCCCAACACTATGCTTGTTTGTTTCCTTTTATTTGCCACCCATCTGCAGCTTGCTGTCAACAAGCTTTGGTATCACTGTAATGCAATAAAACAGGCTAAAGCATACAAATCTATCAGTGTGCTGCTGTAAACAGGACCAATAAGGCTAATTGAAATTTTTACTTCAAAATTATTTTTCAGCATTTAACTTACAGCACTATGAAATGGCGAAGTGGCTGTCTGTCAACACCATTTAACAAAAAGAGAGTATGTTAACACACACATTTGACAAATAAACATAATGAGAGTCATTCTGGCTGGTGACAGAACCAGTTCCATGGCTGACTTCACATGTTTAGATTTTTTTCCTCTCTCCTGTTATTCTTCCTCCAGCACCTCCTCTGTCTTGAGTGAGCCATTTAGCTGTTGGACTCTTGGAGCTGTCAGAGTACCCGCTCATCTAGCCCTCCGAGACTGAAAGGCAATTATTTACAGCCTCCTCCCCTCCTTCAGTCTACTCGAGCCTTCTTTCTGTATTTTCCACTCTTTATCACCTCGTTGCGTCTCACCTCCTAACAACTGCAAAGTTTGTGACACAGCCAACCTGCTGTTTTAATTCGACAAATGCCCTCCAATCGCCCTTGCAATCAAAGTCACAAGACACAAAGACCCGTGCACGCAATCAGCAGACAAACAGCGACTCAGTCATAGTATGCACAAACACACACATTCAGACTCTAAACGTTTGTGGATGAGTGATTTTACAAGCTTAAATGGATTCTTAAGTAAAGGGTATCTAACCATCGAGACTAGAACTACACCAGTCCCTCTGTCATTACCGAGTATAAAGACACACAAACACACATCACAGCTGAGTGTGTATGCAATTTCTCTGACCATGATGAGCCTCCTTTGCCCGCCCTCACTTCCTGTTTCGTTTATAGCTCACTTTCTACCTCTCCCCGACCTACAGAGTTCACTGTTGATGTGGGCGCTGTGTTTTGGCAGGTCACGCTGAGTCTCTCTGGTCCAACCACAGTTGTCTCAGCGTGGTCTGGAAAACCGTACACTGCTTGCTGTAGGCCATCTCACACACACATGCATACATGAAGTACACACACTTCTGCACCTACACACAGAGCCCCATTTGCCACAGAGATGAGAGCACACTTCTTATTTTCATAACACGGCTGACCCATACCAGCTGTCATTCATCATTGTACAACTTTGGCAAAGGATCATGGGAGATGCCGTTTTTTCCACAGATGCCATGTAAAACTCCACTCAGTGGAATACCTAAGTAGAAGAGATGAATTATGCATATAACTTGAACCTGAACTGCTGCGGGCTGTGGCAAATGTCAAGACGAGCACTCGCCTTTCATTTAAAGAGTATGAACTTTGTGCGGCAGTGGTGACAGAAAAATACCATTTGCATCATGTCATGTGCATATAAATTGACCACTTGTACCCCATATATCAACATTTATGCAGGTCTGCTAATATACTGTATGTAATAAGAGCTAGAAAGTGCTCATAGAGGAAATTTTGGGTTGGACCGTATTCTAAACTATTTTAGTGCCCATTTACAGAAATATGCACCAATAAAATTAAAGTACCAACACTGCCAGTGAAAGAACACCAATGTATGGAGCAATGTCCTAAATCTTAAATTTATTCTTTTTATTAATAAAAGTTTTGAACAAATACGTTCACAAGACAGAACGGACAGTAAAGAGATTACAACTGATTTTTGATGCAAAAATAAAATTTCATTTCAGTTTGACTTGAACATGTTTTCTGGATATGTTCCTGTCAGAAACCTACAAAATATTATTAATATTATTCAGTCTGCCAGACAGTTATTTTTGTCAGCGTGGGAAGCCCTTTGAAACAGTGTTCACACCATAATGAAGAACTGGTGAGATACATATTCCTACAGAGTTTATAGAAACTGATCAGTGTGTGTGTGATTACTGTGCAATGGGGATCATATTGATCAGTCATACGAAAAAGAAAAAAAAAAACTGTAGTTTAGCAAACTGCCAACTGTCATACCAGGAGGGGTGCAGACAGCACAGATTGCCTAATTTTTGGATGAGGCCTCCAGCATCATATTGTGATTCACTCTCCAGAGATAAAGAAGGACTCTCTGGCTGTCTGTGTGTCTGGCATCTTCAATGTGACAGACAGATGAGTCATAACTGTGTCCCAGAGCTGACAGGCTGTGGAGATGAAAAAGTGGACATGTGGAACAAGAGGTTGGACGAGAGGGGAGGAAGGAAGAAGACGTCTGTCTGCCATAGATGGGTCACAGAGAAAATTAAGTGAAAAAGATTTTTGCACCTTGTCATCGTATTTCTTATTTCGTGTCTCAGAATTTGCATCCCCATTTCCCCATGCATCACCATGTTTCTTGAAAATAGCTGTAGCTGTTACATCACATATTACTAAATGTTCTTCAAACAAATAACACCATCAAAATTTTTCAGTAACTCTTCTCTCCTTCCAGTCTGTTACCACTGTCAGGTTCACTTTCACTCATAGTGTGATTACCATCTAAGTAGCATTTTAGTGATGCAGCATGTCAGCTTCTAGCCATTTTAATGACTTCCTGCTTAGTAATAGAGCTGGTTAGAATTTTTCAAAGTTTGTTGTTACATATTTTTTAATTCTTTGTTATTACTTTATAGGCATTTGCCTATAAATTCATTCATTGCCTTGTAGAGAGGTATAGAACCAGGTATGGGAGCTTGTACATTTTCAAGTTTAATTTGTTTGTTTTTCTAAGAGTTAAAGAACCAGAAACCTCTGTGATTTCTTCGTTCAATAAAAACACAAAAAACGCCATAATGGGTAATTCATTTCTTTTGGCTACTTACTTTGTATGAAATATCAGTGACAAAAAATGAAACTAGTCATGTAAAATAAAAGTAGCTCAAAACTTCTTGTATAATAGTAATAGTGAATATCAGATAGAGATGTGCTTCTGTTTTTTTTTTTTTTTATTATAGCTCTTTATGCTTCCAGGCTTGTAATATTACAATCCAAATTGTACAGTACAAAACCACATGTACATACAGTATATAATGTACTACTACTGTATCTCTACTACTGTGTGTTAATTTGATTTCATTATTTGGGACATTTATCTTGTTATTTCTGCACCTTTTCTGCATGAGCATGCATATGTGTGAATGTGATTATGTGACCTTGTGTGTGTCTGCTATTACTAATCTCAGCGGATATGGGAGCGTGTGTGTTTCTCTGCAAGCCCCGGGGCCCACCAAAGTGAGGTGTCCCCCAAGGCCTCTTCCACACATTCCCCCCCCCCCCCGGTGCCCCTACACACACACCTCCCCCGTCTAGCTAGCTGCCGCTGCTCCACCTCCCCCTCTTCCCTCCTCGGCCCTTTGCCCCGCCTTTTGCCCTCTTTAACCATGACAGTTTGAATTAAGCAGAAATTCATGCAGATGATGCATTAACTGTCTCATTGTCTCCATTCTGTGGGTGAATATCGAGATGACAGCGACGATGGGGAAACTACTGACGTAAAGCTTTTAGCAAGATTGTAGAGTGTTTATGTTCAGTATTTCTAAATGCAAAGATGTGTTTGTGTGCATAGATGTATGTTAGTGTGTGTATGAGAGAGAGACAGTAGGCCTATATCTGAGCAAGTTTAAGTTTAAGGTTAGGGTAAGTCTCCAGATAATTGACAACCTCACACACTCACACTCACTCCTATGGGCAATTTAGAGTCACCAATCAACCTGACATACATGTTTTTGGACTGTGGGAGGAAACCAGAGTACCTGGAGAAAACCCACACAGGCACAGGGAGAACATGCAAACTCCACACAGAAAGGCCCCTGATGGGTTTCAAACCAGGAACTTGCTGTGAGTGCTGACCACTAAGCCACTGTGCTGCCCAAAAACAAACATGTTTGTGTTAATATACTTGGTCCTTCCACCAAATGTTTGTGTCTGTGCTCATCACATCACATCACTGAGCCCTCAGAACATCAGTGGGTTGTATTAGGGATAAGACCTTTTTTTAGGAATAAGGTTAGAGTTAGGTTTTTTTTTGTGAATGTGTATATTTGTACATACAAGTGTCTGAGAATGTGTGTGAATATGTCTACACTGTCTTTCCTTCACATGTGTGTGTACACGTGTATGGGTCACATTGTAATCCACCACCTGGAGAGAGCAGAAAAGGGTTATGGGTAATATGCGAACTGCTGTTTGATTGATGAGCCAATCAGAGAGGCACAAAGGATTTCATTAACAATAGACACTCTGCCACAAATCAGCAATCATCCACACGCGCTCACTTATCAACACTTAGTGTACACACACACACACACACATCCCACAAACACATTTATAGTCACTTATCGACACTTGCTAGTGTGTCAGCCTGCCACACCCATTTGTTGGGTGTGTGTGTGACATCTGCAACACAGTGTTATCACAAAGTCAGCAGTAATATTGTGGCCATTTCATCAGGATGGGCTGAGAGAAGCAAGAATGCACATGGGTCATCGGTTTGCTTTTGGGAAAAACCATACATGCCAAGTCTAAACCAAGCATATGTTCATTCTTTTCCTGCACATTTGCTGCATTTCTCAATTACTTTTGATGAAGAGTTGGGCTCCTTGATGGAAGGAGAGGGGGGAAAAAAAGAAACTCAGCCAGCAAAATTATTTTTTTAAGTAAATTAGTTTTTTACATCCCATGAGCCCTTTGCTCCATTTTGATCTCTTTGCTTTTAAAGAAGGGGGACACAGCTGCTGAAACACACACACACAGAGACACACAATAACACAGAAAGCATGGTAATAGGCTATACTTTCTCATTAGGGTGACAGGGGTGTTATTTTTTGTGTTTGGGTAAGCGTGTGTGTGTGCGTGTCCATGTATTGGGGTGCTTCGTTATTGATTGCAATAATAAGATATGTGGACGCACAGATTATTTGCATCCCTGAGCAGAGTTATTGTTATCAGGAGGGGATGATGTGATTATGATGGTCATATTCACACAGCCTGGGGCAAGACACTGTCTGTCTGCCTACATGTTTGTGCATGTGTGTATGCAAGGGAGAGAGAAAGAGAGAGAATGGCTGAGCGACACAGGCAGACAGTGTGTATGCGTGTGCATCGTGCCATTGCCCAAGCATGTCTATGTCTAATTGGCTCAGGCTGATTCCACCCCTGGAATCCATTTTACATGGTAACCAAGGTGACAGCATCCGTTGTTTCCATCGTCGGGTAGACAGAAACATGTCATCTCGCACACATGAGTGTGCACATATGCACACACACACACCAATAGGAACAGTGGAAAACATGCAGAATCCCCAGTCCTTGTTAATTAGCTCCATCTATTAGCAGCAAATCCACTAATTAAAGCCAAGCCAGGACAGGACCCAAAGAAAGCTATCTACATAAGCCATATGGAGGGCTGTATGTGGAAGGGTCTTAATAGTGACAACACGCATGCACACACAAACATATACACACAATGGAAGTGTACTGCATGTATCAAGGAAGGTCAATGGAAACTCTTGGCTGATTTTATTTTCCAATCCTTCACAGAACTGAAGAATATCATGGGGAAAGCTGCTCAATAGATGTCACACAGAGGTGTTTAGTACCGTAGCCTTGATTCAGTTTGTCATGAAACACCACAACACATCATGAAGGCCATAGTCCAGAGAAAGACGAAAAAAAAATGAATAAAAAAAACCAAAATGAATACAATTAATAAATGTTTTCTAAAAAAGCCATTTTACACAAAGCCTCAAGGCCACGAAAGGGGGCTCGGTAAATGTTCCTCTCATTTATTTTTATCTTCCATCTCTTTTGAAAGGGAAAATAGTCTCATGTAGTCACTCGCTGAAAAGTACCTATTGGTGAAAAGGTGAACTCAGCATGAAAAGGAAAGGTAGGGTTTTGCATTTAAGTTGAGTTCTTTCTGCTTTTGTTCACAGGGGAAGCTAAGAGATTTCTGAGTTGGCTTTTAAGGCATCGCACTGCGACTGAAATCCTGATGTTGATATATAGAACGGAAACCCGCTGTGAAGCTCTTCTGTCGCCAGAACCTTCTCTCCCTCCCTCTCTCTTCCCCCTTATCTGCCTTCAGTCGAGACACAAGATGAATGACAACAACCTGGGACAATAGCAGGACACAACAGGAGTGATCAAAAAAGCTGCGAAGGGAAAAGATGATGAAACAACAAAGACAGGATGACAGGTAGATGTGATAGAAAAGTGTTCATGTTTTTCAAAGAAGTGCAAAATAAGTTCCACTTATTTCCAAATCAGCCAGTCACATTTCCCTGAATGAATATGAATCCTGAATAGAGAAATATGGTGCCCTTTTCAAAATGCTGACACTTTTCTCCACTGCATTCTTATCTAAAAGGTATGAAAAGTGCATTATAACCACACTGTAATTGCCTTATAATTATCATAATCACATCATGATCTAATAAACATAATGTGCTAAAAATTAGACTTGAATACTTTATGGGCAAACTGAATAATTAATGACGTACCACTGACTCAAATGTAATTTTCAGATGCACCCTGCAAGTTTCTCCTTGTTTTTAATGGACTTGCAATCTGCTTGTGATGCATCCAAACACACTTCAAGCAAAGTGTGAAAATGCTGTTAACCAAATAAACATTTTAAAACTCAATATTAGACTAAAGGTCTCATTTAGATGGATATTTTATGCAGTGTCAGATCAGGAGGACAGGGGAAAATGGATGGAGGAGGGAAAGACGGAGAAACCAGTGTTTTGCGGGTGGGTGCTAGCAGTTTTGCTGCCTGAAAGCACATTCAGGTGTCAGTCTTCTGGAAGAATTAGAAAACTCTGTGGGATGCCCTCAGCATGCTCTCTCTCTCTCTTTCTCCCACTGTTAATAGAGTGATCAGCACTGCATTACAGCATCACACTTCCTCTCTCAATTAAACTGGCTTTATTGTACCATTACAATAAAGTGTATTTGTGAACCAAATCTATCATTCATTGTAATAAATGTTTTTCCTTTTCTTTTAGCAGCT
This sequence comes from Mastacembelus armatus, assembly GCF_900324485.2. Taxonomy (NCBI): domain Eukaryota; kingdom Metazoa; phylum Chordata; class Actinopteri; order Synbranchiformes; family Mastacembelidae; genus Mastacembelus; species Mastacembelus armatus. Next base: position 6,346,987 of record NC_046643.1, on the reverse strand, counting down.
TGACAGATACAATCCCAGTTGTAACAGTTGTCCTTCAGTGGCTGAATTCATAGAAGAACACAGAAAATAAGTAAAATACATACAGATTCCTGCCACTTCCCTGCAACCCTGATAGGCTGATCATGTGTTCCCAGCTGGTGATTTTAATACAGTAGCACTAGTAAAGTGCCAAGTATTGTTAAGGTAAAGGCTACAAGACCATCTCCGTGCAGCCTGATGTTCCTGTGAGCACAGCTGCTAGTATTTTTAAGAAATGTAAGGTCCATGGGACCACAGACAACTGCCCTGGACCTGGGCACAAGACAAAGGGTCTAAGTTAAACAAACGTATTGTCTGAATAGTAGAAAAATAACCAAGGAGAATGTCAAAACAGATACAAGATCCAGTTATAGCAGTGTCCAGTCACACCATGTGTAGCGTTCTGAAGAAAAGTGGGCTGCATGGAAGAAGACCCGGGAAAAGCTCAGAAACATAAAAAAGAGAGCTCACAGTGGACAAAACAAAACTTTCAAAGAAAAGACCACCAGATGAAAAGTCTCATTAAGAGCTGTATTGTTTTTAATATGGTATATTGAAAATCAAGAACAATATGCCTGTGCTATTAAGTATAAAATCCTTGGAAATCATGCACCAGGTTGCTGTTATTTATTATTAAGTTTCAAAGTATCAGGCTGTGAAGACAGAGTATGACGTAACTATTGATGATGTAAGATTGTCATGTTGTCTCTTTCTCTTGTGTTGACTGAATAATCAATGTGATATATTTAGCATTGTAGGCGAATGTCAGAGCAACAGGCCTGATTGCTGTTCTGGTCCTCCCACAGATCAAGTTCTGGGCTTCTGGGTGACAACAATGTAATGCTGAATTCAAATCAGCCTCTTCCTCCCCCTCGCTCCTCCTTCATCTGCCAGGCAGCCTAAAGATCCATCACTATAGGACAGCAAAACATTTTTTCTCAGCCCATTTTCCTTTTCTCTGTAACTCTACTTTAGTTGTCAGCTGGAGCTGGAGGGATATAAAGAACATTGTGGCAGATTATAGGGAAGGCACGCAGATGGAAACCTTGACGCCTTCCACTTTTCCCTGGGTGCTTTTCTTCTCTCCGTCAACCCAGGTCCAATGAATGTTGAGAATCTTTCAGCAGCTCTGTTTAAATTGTTTACCATGCAGCCTCACACTCACTATGTCTAATGGGCTGTGTATAGGTGGCACTTATGTGGTCACCACTATTGAGCATGACCTTGTCTTTCATAGGGGGCTGGCCTCCAAGTAGTCATGCTGCTGAAAATGGGGCTACAGGTATGAGTCTCTGTCTGAGTCCTTTCCCATTCTGAACCTTTTCCATTCTTTACACTCCATTGCTTTTGCCCTCCCTTCTCCTTTCAGACACAGCGGCACTCAGTCTCACTCCCTTCATATCATCATCTCCATCTATGACGGGGGTAAAAAATCAATACAACACCAAACAATGGCTTATAGGCCTAAGGGTGCAGTGTGCAGAAAGGTCACTGCTATACATTATGTATGGTGGCCAGCTAATGGTCAGTGTGCTTGCAGACAAATGGACTGTAAGCATCTCCCCTGTGTGATCATCACACAAGGGAGATGCTTACACACACACACCAATACAAAGCTGCACAGGCACCTATAAGCAGAAATTGATGTAAACAATTACATGTAAGCACAATTCACATAGAGTAAGCCTGTCTAAAGGCCACACACATATGCTCGAGCACACCAAAACAGATGCCCATACACACACTGCTACATACATACATCATAAAGTGAGTTTCAAATAGGTAAACACATTCACAGGCACACTCACAGAGGTAAAAACACAAGAAAACACATACACACACACACACACACATAAAGATTATATAATGCATCCATCACACTGGTGCACAGAGCAGGGAATGTATTTTCTTCCTATCTCTTCTGAAGATCTACAGCTTTGTAAAGTTTTGAACTCGCATCGGTTTTATTCTAATTCTTTTAAGTTTTCCCTATTTTATTCTCAGGATGCATCTCCATGACATTTTATTATTGTTTTGTCTGAGAGAATGAGGCTGACATAAATTTATCTTTTTCAAATCCTATGAAAGAACCAAAATCAATTATGCTTTCGTCTATTTTTCTAGACTTATTTACTTCCCTCCCCGTTTGTGGCACTCAAGTCATAACTCACCATGAGGTTACCAGTCAGCCAGTGCAGTTAGTGTGCCATCCATACATGTTTTTACAGATCCATCAAACTACATAAAAATGTGTTTAAAAAATGCAGCTTTGGAGGTGATGGTTGCTGGATTTAGGTACCTTTGGACAAAAACAGGCTCTCACTGTGTCCAGTCTACATGCTACACTAAGCTAAAAGGCTGCTGGAAGTAGATTCATATTTACCTTCAAGACATAAGATTTATACTGATACTCCTCAATCACTCTTGGCCTTAGAGCAAATAAACATATTTCCAAAAATGTGGAATTCAACAGGAGCAAATTGTGAATTTGTTTGTTGTCTATTTTCAGATGTGGATTAATACAAACTTATTTCTCTAGTGTTTATGACATTAGAACAGGTATGTGGGATTGAATCAAAACAAACTACAGTGCTCATGCTCATGGTAATTAAGTATAAAGTACGGCTCATTGATGTGTCTGTACTGCCGTATGGAATAGGTGATCACAGACAGTAATTCTTGGTTTTGTTTATTATGGGTTTTATTGACAGAAGTCAGACAGAAGTTTTGCTGATAGAATAATGCCTTTGTAATTAAGTGTGCTTAATTCAGATTATCTTTTTATCAATGGGTCTTAAGTAGCTCAAACTGAATTCAGACATCAATCATATGAATAAATGATCTCATCTACACTTGTCAGCCACAGATAGTCAAAAGACTTGGAACTTTATCCATCAGACAGCACACGTTTACTTCCCTAATGAACACAGTAATACCATCAATCAAAACTGCACCCCACCAGGAATCCAATCTATGCCAGCAGCTGGGATGGTGACCACCGTAACAAGACCAGAAAATTGCAGCCACCAAAAGGAAAAGGAATGAAGAAAAAAGAAAAGAGTGAGAATGATTAAATCTACAATGATTGCCTGGCGGGGAGCACAGTAGATGCATCAGTATGATGTGGTAATTGCCTGGACATGCTAGTTGGGGCAGAGAGCACGTTATTTATAGAAGAGACTGGCACAACATGACAGAAAACACTACGTATGTTGGTGTGTGTGCACGTTTGTGTGCACGAACACGCCAATACTCCAACAGGACGGAGTTTGACCTTCATGTAGGAGTGCTGGAGTTGACACAAGCACGTCTGCACTGGGACAGGAGCTCAGGTTTAACAGGCATATTGAAAAGGTCAGAGCTGTCACTCACCCAAACACACACACACACACACACACACCCACCCAAAGTCCATATGCACATCTCCACATACACAAACACACATGCACACACACTTACATTCAGTCACACAAACTTGCAGAGGCAGTGGGTGCATGCTAAAACGGTGAACCATGTCAAATTAAAAGAGAAGTCTGTGCGCTCTCTGCCCATCTCCTTTAGAGACTGACTTAAACCCACATACACACACATCAATGCAAAACAACACACACACACACAGTTTGGGCAGCTGCCAAAAATCCCCGGAGCTGGCAGTTTTTGCCTGGTCTTATTTTTTACCCTCCTTCCACAGACACACACACAAACATACATCCAGACAGGGTCATTGGTGTATAAAGTTGTTTTGGTCTGTTTATGGATTGTGATTGGTTGCTGTGTTGCTAGCCAAAAAAAATTTTTTTTTTCCAGTGTAGAAAAGCTCTAACTCAAGCCACCCCCCCCCCCCCCAATCCCCCACCCAGCATGCTAATCTGCTCCCTGATTGGCTGATGTTCCTCACTCTTTCCTTTCTCTGCCTATACTTTTTCAACAATAACACTTCTGACATTCACACACACACACAAAAACACACCAGCTGGTGAAGTGTTGACACATGCTGGCACAATCAAAAACATGCACATACATAGAGACTTGATTGGCACACACACGATAACAACAGAGAGGGATGAGGAGGCTCTAAATATAGGTAACATTGTTCTGAACATTCATATATCAAAACTTCATTTCCCAAATTACTGTGTTTCATGATTCCTTTGTTCCAGGTTGCAAATCACATAAAGAAAACGCAATTATTTAACTACCAAATCAAATTAGGTAATACACCACCAGCTGCAGAACATTATCACTGAATTTAATGATTGGTCATTATCAAATAATGCAGTCAAAAAATACATAATCAAAACAGAGTCTGCACTGGTCATTTTTAAAAATCTTATATAAATAGCAACTAGAACAATTTGTTATTCAACCAAATTGTTTTTATAGCTGAAGAGTTACTTTTAAAACTGAACATGCTATACTGAAAATAAATGTACCTATAGATAATATAGTCCACAGGATGTCTTTAATCTACAGTGAGTATTTATTGTACCTGTACTTCACTGCATCAGTGACCTTTAGGCAGCTTTAGTGACCTTTAGTTTTTTTGGTTCTCTGTGTGGAGAGTTGATAATGTATAGTCTATCTATACAGAGAAATATCAAAACTGATTAGACTAATGCTAAAGTTGTACTACTAGTATTAAAAAAAACACATCCTATAATATGTTAATTATAAGGTACAGAGAAAACATTTTCTAGACAGTTTCAAGACGTGTCTATGAGTTAGTCCTGTGATGGACTGGCAATCTGTCCAGTGTACCCCACCTCCCGTCCAAGGTCAGTCGGGATTGAAAACCCCCATCTCCCACACCTTTCCAACACTTGATAAGGGGGATTTGTGTTCAAGCATTCCAAACACAGCAATTGAGTATTCACACCTACTTCGCACCATGACTGGACTGCAATGTGGAGGCAAGAAATAAGACAACTTCTCTCTCTAACTGTAGTTTTTTCATTCTCATGTGCAGCAATCATCATTTTTAAATGACATTACATCTCCCTTGAATTCTGCGCTGCCTTTCAGCATGGTTGTTTGATTTCACACATGGTCAGACACTAGGTCTGAGCATCCAGAAAATGGGCAATCCATAGTCTTGTTCTGTGCTGACTTGTGTTTTTGTAATGAAAATGCAGGTATTACATTACATTAAAGAATTTGCGTTTGCTTGTAATGGCTTTATATTGACCCATACTATAAATGTTTACAAATAAGAGGATTTATGCTATCTATCATCTTATCATATATCTCCTTATGTTGTCAAAAGCAGCCTGTTATGTATGCAAGGTATTTGGACAGATGGTGACATGCCATATTCAACAGTACGTAAAAAAACATCAAATTCCACACTAGTCACAAATCTAATTAAAATAAATCTGCAGTATTGGACTGTTTTCAGCTGATAGACCATGCTGATATCCCATTTTTGGCACTTCATATTTCATTGACTTTTGAATGTTTCACACAATCATGTATTTGTCAAAAATATTTGTTGGGTTCTTCTGTTTGTCTACATTGGCTAATTTTGTTCTGTTAAAGTAAATACCAGCAGGATCACAAATGAGCTTGTTTTTTTTTTTTCTGCTGTGCATTAATATTGACTCTCACTGATATGCATGATTGCTTTGGCAACATAAGAATCTTATTTTATATCTTCTCACTGTGTTGCCAAAAACACCCTGTTATCCCTAGAAAGCATCCGACAGATGGTGACCTGACATGTTTGACATGAGCTACACTTACATAACAAACTCACAAAAAAAATCCCATTTTGAATCTGTCAGAATCAATTCAGCTTTCAGAACTTTAATGTGGACAACAACTGTTCATTTCATTTTGCTGGTTATGTTTTTCCACATTTGTGCTGGTAAAGTAGCTATCAGCATGTGCTATATGCACAAATGAACCTACTTTTTATTATGTACATTAATAACAGCTCTTGATGTGATGTTCATGATTAGCTTTGACAACATAAGAACCTATCCTGCTTGCAAAGCCATCCTGATTGTGAGTCAGAGTGAAATATAAAGGTGCAAGCCCACACATGTTCCTCAGAACACAGCGTCACGCTCTTAAACACCTTCCCCAGTAATAATCTGCTGAAGGTGATAATTTATTCTCTGTCTTCAAAACTACCCAATCCCCCTCCCCTGTTTTTCTTCAACTCTCTGCACTCCAGCTGGCACAAAATCCACCCCCAGTGTGTGTCAGATGGGCGGGACATTACATTTTTTGGAACAAGTTTCAGTGCTGCAGACTGGAAATAATTGTCTTGCATTTGCTGCCTGACACTATGGGTGATTTTGAATGCAGAGTGCCTCCAACCTCGCCAGCTGTCGACATGTAGCCGAACTGGATATTTCCACTGGATACCACAAAAAGCTGGCATTAGGCCAGGTAGTCTCTCAGACAGACAGAGAGAAAGACAAGCGGGCAGGCGGGCGGCAGGAATGGGAATGCAATATTCATCAGGTGATACCTCCAGTAACACTCTATTATTTATTAAGTCTGAATCAGCTCTGTCATCATCCACACTCTAACAGGCTAAGCCTCAAGCACAGCCATAAGGAGGAGGTACGCAATATACAGATGGATTTCCCAAGTGAATCAGTGGATCCGATGAATTCTGGTCCAAATGCAGCTAATGAGTGGCCAGGCTTCATCTGGAATCTACTGCAAAGGGATTACACAGGTTCAGGTGCAAATATTTCATTTCTCTGCTGAACCCTCTCAGTTTTCTTTTTTTTTCTCCTCTCTCAGGTGAACAGCATTGCTCTGCCTGCATAATTTGTTTCTATTCCTGCAAATGGCATTAATCAGCTCATATGTTCCTCTAATCTACTTCTAGCACTCAGTGTATTCAGTCTGGCCATTAAGACATGAAACCTCCTGTCCAAATAGTTAATACATTCAGCTTTAAATAGCCATGGGATGGATTAATGATAGAGACAATCATTTATGGTATGCTTTATTAATCTGCTCTCCTGTTATTAGGACAGTTATTAGGCCTGTCAGTCATTATGAGTTGGTGGTGATGGTGGAGTCAGGTCAGGAAGTCTAATTTAGATTTGAAGAAGCTTTACTATTGATTTAATGTAACGTCTTACCCCCAATACTGTCACCTACAGTACTCTCTCTCATTCCTTTTTCTAACTACTGACAACTGACTTGTGTAATTGGCTTCTGAGCACCAGTAAAGGCCTGTACACTATACATATGCACATGCTCACAAATCAGCCGTAACGCTGAATAATATCCATAAAAACATACTTAAGATAAAATAGTTTATTTTAAAGTTGGTGCTCCACTGACTTTCCATATGTAGCTCTGTTGAGTCTGACTGTCTGCTCGTGATATCAGCAGGTGTTATATCAGCTTGAGCTTGTAGACTCAGAAAGCCTGCATGAGTCTTTTAAAGCTAACCAATGTATCACCTTCAGCTCCACAGAAAGATCATATTAGTTCCTGCATTGGGACTGAATGATGGTGCCAGATATTCTTCATTTGTTAAAGGTTTCATTCAATATGACTATAATTTATAACTTTAGTCCAGTGTTTTTGGAGGTCCACCTTTAAAACGTACTAAAAGTCACACAGTGCCACCTCTGCTGCTTTGATTTGGACCATTTTTTAAAAATCTCTCTCTTAGTCCTCTGTCTTTAATAGAAGCGCAGAGTTGAAACCCACAAGCTGCCTTTCTGTATGATGTACTTGGAAAATGTGTTTTTTTATATATCATTTTATTAAAAACCAGGCAAAACAACTCTATCAGTGATTTGAGATTTCACATGCCTTTCGGTCATCATCAATGTGCTTAAATTATTTATTTGCTCTGCAAGGACTTCATGGGCTTGCAGGTTTTCACACATCAACATCAACATATTACATGTTTTCTAAAACTGATTAACTGCTTCTCCCAACCACAAGAGTAATGACCTCCTTACAGAAAAGAAGAAAGAAACTGAAGCGGGAACCAGCAGCAAAAAAACCTCAGGACCGGAATAGCACTTGTTCCAAAGGTTTTATTGTTGCACCACATGCTCTCAACAGCCTGCCGGGGATGGCTTTCTGACTTAAAAAGTTCTGTTCTGCATTATTTTACTGCATTATCTTTGATCTATATGTAAGAAAGGAGATTGGACAACAAAGTTGCACTACATGATGTAGAGTGAATAAACATAATCCATTATTAATAAGCTAAATGAAGCATTGCTACATGCTGCACCTGACTGCCCACTGAGACAAGCTTTCAGACCAGTCAAGTGTTGATCATACGGATTGCTGTGTATCCATACACTATAAATGCATTTATGCCTCAGTGCACACACACTTATTCAAACGTTAATGAGGCCTTGGGAGATCAGAAACGCTAAAAACCATTTCTCCGTCTGCCTGACTCTGTATATGTTTATCTGTGCATGAGGCTATGCGCTGTACAGAAACTTCAAGTACAGGACATCTCACAAGGCAAAGTATGATGCATCCATTCACTACATTTGTTTACTCCACTTTTTCTGCTTTCTCCCATTACTATCTCTGTATCCTCTCATCACCAGAGTCAGTGAAGCATGGGGAGTTATTAGAACATTCCTGTCGGGAGAAAAACACCAAACATGTCTTGCTCTTTTTTAAAAAAACAACTCTCTTCGTATTATTGCATGCAGCATCACTGCTAATGCACATGTAAGTTAAATGATGAAGAGCCTCTTTTCAGTGCAACACACTTGCCAGATTTCACATATAAGTGTAAAAGATGAAGGGCTCTCTGATGGGAAATATATAAATGCAAGCAGATGCACAGGCAAACACACACAAACACAGAGTGCCATAAGTATTCCACATTGTGAGAGAGCCCCTGACTCCACTTCAAAGCTCTCTGGCTGTCAGTGGCTAATGATGAACACTCAGATGAAGAGCAAAAAGACAGCAATGTGGACTCCACGTTAAAAAGGCCTCTTCCCGTCTTTCACGGCAAGATAAAAGACACGAAATCATGCCCGACTGTGGCTAATGTGCATTTAAGCACTCATACATACATACATAAATGCGTACACAGGCAGACGTACTTATCATGCAAATGTAGAATAATTACAGTTTTGTCTGAGGGAAGAAAGCTGGGTTGCCTTTTGAAGATGGCAATCCTCAAAAGATTTATTGATGTTACACTGTTTAATGGAGGAGAGATACTAGGAGAGTGTTATTCCTTTGCTCTCCCTCACAAAACCCACACATCGTGCATTGCCTAGGATGACATTGTGCATTTACATCTGTTGTGAAGATGAAAGTGGACAAGGTGCCCATGACTCCCCACAAACTGTGGACTATATCTGCTGGAGACATCATATGATAAAAAAAAAAACAAACAGCCATAAAATAGCTGGCTACTACCTGTTATTCAGGCCAACAGAAATTCCTAAACTGAGGTGTCAGTCAGATCACTATTTTACACCATGGGTGTGGTTTAAGGGCAGTATGGTGGCTTGGTTGTTGAGTACCCTGAGAAAACCCATGCAAGGGAGAACATGGAAACTCCACACAGAAAGGCCCCTGCTTGTTGTGAGGTAACAGTGCTAACCACCAATCCACTGTGATGTCCTCCAGCAGAGACATAGGAATAAGAAGGTAGAGATAATGGATGGATGGATGGATGGATGGATGGATGGATGGATGGATGGATGGATGGATGGATGGATGGATGGATGGATGGATGGATGGATGGATGATGTGGTATGACACAACATACATACATGCCAAAGGCCAATGACAACAGCTGTGTAGTTATTATTTATACTAATATTTCAAATGAGAGCACAGAGGCATTAGGGTTGTTCTCTAAAAATTCACCTGGGTTTCAAAAATGTACTGTTTTAGTAAGTTAATTTTTCCATAACCCTAACCAGTTCATTCATTGGCCTAAACCAGACCACAAAGGCCAGCATATAACAGCCTACTAAGCTATCTAGGAGGTGGAGAAGGGGTATGAGTGTCAGGCTAACTCATATTTATGGTTTGCTGTGTCTCCCAGCCATTGAATGGTGTGATAACATTCAAAACAGGGTAGAGCTAAGCTAAGTGGTGGAAAACAATGCATTCACTGAGATCTGTGGCGAATAAGCCAATCAAAATACTCAAAAAATGAAGGTGACATTTAATCACCACAGTATAACACCAAGTCAGTTAAACATCAGGGATATCAGTCTGTCCATTTACAAAGTACAAGTGACTGTAAGTCAGTTTCACCTGCTTTGGTGAATCAATGCTCTCTCCTTATCCTTGATTGATTCTTCTCAAGTTTTGTGCCCTTGTCCTTGTCACTACAGGTAGCATAATGCAGAACCTGCCTCCCAATCAGTCCATTTACTTCAAGATGGCATATCCATACTGTATGTGCAGTTGCAAGAAGATTTGATGTGTCTCCCAGCACAGTCTCAAGAGCATGGAGGAGATACCAGGAGACCAGCTATTACAACAGAAGAGCAGGACAGGGCAACAACCCAGCAGCAGGAGCACTAAATGCTCTTTTGTGCAAGGAGGAACAGGAGGAGCACTAAGAGAGCCCTACAAAATGACCTCCATCAGACTACTAGTGTGCATAATTCTGAAGAAACTATCAAAAACACACGCCATGCTGGTAGCATGAGGGCCAATGTCCTCTAGTATGACCTGTTCTCACAGCCCAGCATGGTGCAGCTTGATTAGCATTCACCAGAGAACACCACAACTGGCAGGTCTGCGACTGGCACTCAGGTGAGAGCAGGTTCACACTGAGCATGTGTGACAAGAATGAAAGAGTCTGGACATGCTGAACTGTAACATCATCAAACATGACTGGTTTGGTGGTGGGTCAGTGATGGTCCACAGACCTCCATGTCATAATCAGCAGCACCATGACTGCAGTGAGGTAGCAGGATGAAATGATCCGAGGGACACGCCCATTTAGAACAGAAAGAAAGCAAACACACTCAGGTTTCAGCTGAAACTCTCTAACTCTGCTCTTAAACTCTGAACTGCCCCTCATAAAACAGCAGCATGTAGGAACTAAAACTACCCTAAGGCAAGTGGCCACGAATGGGTAACTTACAGGAACAATCTGGCATTCTGGGAAACACAATCTTTCATTCACTCACTCTCTCATTTCGTGCTGACATTGCTGAATTCAGATGATTTATGTTACTGTTCTTGTTTCCCCCTGCCTTCAGTCTTTTTGTTAAACTAAGCTAACTACACCATTTTCATATTTAGCATATAAACATGAGATTAACATCTTAGTGTTAGCATGTTTACTTTCTATTGTGCTATTAGTGCATTTCCCAAAATGAAAGTATTCATGCTAATGTTACAGTGCTATAGCATTTAGAGTGCATTAAGTGATAACTAGATGATAATTAATCAACTAATAGCAAATCATGCCTATGCAACAGCCTAAGATAATAAGTGGAACTGAGTGAAAATTATATAATAACCCATGTTGTGTCTTACAGCTTAATTATGCAAATTAATTCAACAAGCTTGAAAACTTAGAAGGAAAGACTGATAAACCCTGATTTGTACATTAACTAAGGATACAGTGTGGATATACTCTTAAGAGTGAGTGGCTGAGTGAAGCTAGCCACTGCTGGCTTACTGCCAACCTTGTTGCGTTTTCATGGAAAAACTAATGAGGTAGCAAAGGACTGAGGACACACTAACACATACACATGCATACAAATAACCAGGCAGGAATTTCAACTCAAACACTGGTGCTGACACTCACACACACAGACACTCCTGCACAGCTAAGCATACAACCTAATTGGCCACCCCATTAGTTATTTATTAAGCTTGTCCTTGTAAATTTTATCAGGTATGCAGCAGGGGAATAGATTTATTGATTTGGGCTGCATTCATCAGGCACAGGGAAGAGAATCGGAGAGAGAGGAGGAGTCAAGAAGAAGAAGAAGAAGAAGAGAGGGACAGAGTACATTTATCAGGGTGGACAGCATCAGGTTCCAAGTGGCTTTGCAAGAGATCAGACTGGAGTGTGTTGTGATTCCCCCTGGGTCACCACTATATCCTGCTTCATTCAACACTGCCTCGCCTCAGCTCATCAATGCGCACCTCTCGATCAATGATTCTCATAAAACACCATCCAGACTTTGGCTTATGCCTTCTCACAGCTAAAAAAAATAAGAAATAAAAAAAACAGGTGCTGTAAAACTTCATTTTAACCCACAGGAGCCTCAGATAAGCTGCAGGGCAAAGAAGTACACCCAGGGTCACAGATATACTGGAAGTAAATTGTAAGAAATTTCAATTTGAGAGAATGCAGCAAATGCCAAAATCACTATGTGCAATATGTATGAGGTTTCAGCCTCATTACTGTACCACCTTTGGCCCACTAGTTTCCAGGGTTGTTCTGTTTTATTCTTTACCAACTACAGGAGGGTATTGACTGGACAGGGATGTATGTTGGTATTATAATAGCATTAGTATCTACAGCTCATCTATCATGCCCAACGTTTCTGTAACACTCCCCTGTTTGTCATCAACAGCGGTCCAAGAGGAGAAAACCTATCGCTGATTTCTTGCAGCAGGAAAATAATAGGAAATAAGTGAAGAAGGAAAGAAAAAGAAAAGTAAAGAAAAAAGGCAAAGAAGAAAAGTGAGTTGTTCTTGAATGCAACAGCGGCCATAATTGATGGTGTGTTTCTGTGTGCTCGAATATACGCATTCACCTTTGTAGGCGGATGGACGATTTTCTGCGTGTGTGGGCACGTAAGTTAAATCGACGTGACAGTGAGGAGGCTCAACTGTAAACACTGGTTTCTGAAGCGCAGTTCTTTGTAAACACAAACCTTCCCCACGTTTTTCGCTCTAGATGAAAAAAAAAACCCTTGGAAGCAGTCCTTTTGGGGTGGGCACCAGAAAAACTATGCTCCAAGATCTGTTTCCCTTTAGGCATTGCCTTGACTAATGTTGTTCCAGCATTCCCCAACATGGCTCACCAGGAGGCCAGGAGGCTGCCTGCTGTGATTGTGAAGGAACCCTGTGCCTGGGATTTGGGAATACTGATTTCTAATCCTCTTCTCCTGTCTCTGGACGTCTCAGGTTGGAGCATGTAGGAGGAGTGGTGTAAAACACGCATGGAAAGACATATGGACTTAAGTGATAAGGCCTGTGTCTGTGTTAAGTCCATTACTGTATGGATTCTAACCATTTTGCCTCAGGCTTTTGGCCACTGTACTGTACACCCTGCAAGCTCTACAAAGATTCACATTCATGTCATTATTCAAGAGACAAACAGCATCAGCAGGGTCTATTCTACTCTCACATCTCTGCTTGAAGTTCTCGTCCACTGAGCATCTTTTTCAGAGTAGGCTGTACAGATTGTAAAGGGCAGGGAAAATTTCTGAGTTGTGATACTGGAGAAAAATAAATTTTAACTTGGCTTCTTTTGATTCAAAACTTCTTTAACCTTTTTATCTACAGTACATTTCCACTTGTTGAGTTCTATTCAAAAGTCTTGAATTCAACAAGAAGAAAATACTCTTTCCCTGAAATTGTACTATTTAATACTCTTTCTAAAGATCTGGTCTGTTTCAAAACTGTGTTCAAGGACACTGCATATTTTCATAGGTCAATGTGGTAACTAAAATAAAAGTGCAGCGATTTTCTTTGTGCACAGACAAATTTCACATCTACATTGAGGACATTCTTCTATTCCTCTCCGATTTTTTCCTTTCCTTTTTCTTTTTCCTTTGCATTCTACTTTCATTTTTGTTAAAGAAGACATAGGAAATAAAGAATTAGACAGAGAGGATAATGGTATGAAGAAGATGTGGTAGGTGTTGAGATTGGTTTTGAGGGATGAAGAGAGGAGAGAAAAGGGGAAAGGAGAAGTGAGGAGGGGAGGAGGAGAGGCAACAATCTGTGCTGGTTAACTTCTCCCCATTGACCCTGCAGAAGGGGCTGTGCCTCCCTCCATCTGCCTCAAATAATCTCTCAAATATACACTCAAACCTGCAAAAGTGCGCACACACACACACACACACACACACACACACACACACACACACACAGGCACACACACACATACCTTGCCAAATGGCAAAAAAAAAGGATTAATGATATTCCAACACTTACACGCAATCAGCCAGAATCCATCACTCCAGTTTCTGCAGGAACCTAAGCCTGCCAGTGTGTGTGTGTATGTGTGTGTGTGTGTGTGTGTGTGTGTGTGTGTGCGGGCATCTCACTTTGAAGATAGAAAGTGTTTGTGTGTGTCTGCAAGTGTCTGTGTATTACGTGGGTGTGTGTCATGTCTGGGGCACCATATGTTCCCCACAAATTTGTTTTCACCCCTAAAAAAGCCTATCCATACGCATATTAAGCAGCTTTAATTAAAGCCCCGTCTATCCACATGCATACTGTACACACACACACACACACACACACACACTTCCTCAGAGAGGTAGTGTGATTTCCAAGCATCTCACTGCTACTGAGAACACTTGAGAAACAAGTTAATTGATATTGACTATTCATACACAGTGTGTGTGGTGGCTGGGCAGTGGGCAGATGGTGTTTGTAAGCCCCCAGCAGTCAAAAAGAGAAAAATGCTTCCTCAGTCTTGTTCCCAAAGCACCTGTACAACCAGATGAGACTATACAAGTGAGTGTTTTCATCCCATTAGAGCTGAGAAATTGTTTTCAGTCCAGGTGGTTAGGACGAGTATACAGTAAGTGCTGTTTATTTTCCAGTTATTTCTATTTCAAAAGTAGAAATCCACCCCTGATTTTAAAACAGCAAGAATCAAAGCCAGCAGGGCTCTGGGTTCAAAGGAACAGATCTGAACTATCAATCCGGATTTGGCAGTCACCATTTCCATTACGCCTCATAAAGCATTCCAAATAAACTTCAGTTTTATATACATCATTTCAAACACTCTCTGCGTCCAGCCAAACAGAGAAAGCAGCCTGCTGGATTACCTGCTGAAGCACAGGGATCCAGGCTGGCTCACCACACTACATGACTGTTAACTGGCAAAACAATGTATATTAGATCAAACAGCACAGGCCTCCTGCAGCTTCTCAAACACATTTTACATGTTACATAACTTACGTGAAATGCTCATCTGAATCTGAGCACACCAAAGAGCCCATTAGACAATCTGTAATAACCAGACATGACAACCATAACTCAGTATAATTGAAGTATATAGTTTGAATACCTCATAGATATTCTGTCTATATAAATAATTAAAATCTCAAACAATTTTTCTGCCCTCTCAGAATGCACAGCTGGTGATTTTGACTCAGTTTGTCTTGTTTCCTTTGTCACTGCTTTCTTCCACTGTGAATCAGTTGCAGCACTTTTACTGTCTCCACGTGTCTTTCTGCTCAGTTAGATCCTGAATCCCTTCTTCTTTTCTCCCATCTCTCCTCATCCCTTCATTCTCCTCTGTGCTTCCTCTTAAAATCCTGAGAGCACTCTGAGCAGTACTCAGACTGGCACTGTGTTAATTACAGTAGTTGTGGATTACAGTATAGTGTTGTGGGAATACAGTTTACTGTTACCATGAGGATAGCTTAAGTTACACAGCAGGAATAAAGATGTAAGTGAATGCCTGTAAAATTGAGCTCTGTAATCTACTTTTTATTTATTATTATTATTTTTAATATCTATATTTGTTTATTTTATTGCAGGGTTTAAACCAACCTGTTTCCTGCAAAGTTGAGCCAGGTTAGTGATTTGTAATAAACACAATAGCACAAAAGTTTCCTGCAGTGCTGTTGCTTTATTTGCACCTTCTCAGTGGTTAGTAGCTCTGGTGTTTGTGACGTTTGAATCAAACCTTTCACCCATAATCCCATTCCTATACCCACCTCAGGGTCAGAGGGAACTTGAGATTATCCCAGCATGCCATGTGTGAGAGGACACTCGGCACACCACCAACAGGTTACCATTCCACCACAGAGCTAACACATAGGTGACACACACATTCATTGTCACACCGACAGACCATATAGAGTTTCCACTTGACCTCACTGGCATGGCCTTGGACTGTGAGGAGGAGGGCGAAACACAAGCAGCCAGACACACTGGGAGTTCACACAGGAAGGGCCAGGACTTTAACCACAATCAAGACCAAGATATGAACCTTTTGACCTTCTACGATTGAACAACCCTCAAACATTTTCTTTTTTGATCTAAAGTTTACAATCTGTATATTGATATTCTTTTATATGTTTGTGTTGAATATTTTCACAATTAAAAAGAAAATCCAGAAATTCTTTTGAGAATTTTTTTTGCCATTCTCAGCCTTTCCAGTGGTCTTTTTTGCATGCTGCCTCTTTCTGGTTGTCTTGGCTGCCCTATGGACTGCATGCATTTTGGTTTCTTTAACCTTGACTAGCGTTAGTTACATTATTTAATGATTTGATGAATTCCTACTTGCATTTGATGTTACAGGTAAATGAACGTATAAACCAAAGCTGTGAGACGTCTGAGCTATGGATGCAAGTTCATATTTTTGGGGTAAAAATAGCCACCATGAACTTCTTTGATAGCTTTCATTAATGCATAACTGCTTATTAAGCATGCTGATCCAAAGTTCAGGCTCCTGGTTTAATGAATGGGAGCATACAATACATTGCATAGCACACACAGCGATAATGGCAGGATGCAGGGGAGGGTATAGGAGTAGTGAACAATGGTGAATCTACCCGCTGTGAAAATGGCTGTGGCATCTCCAAGTCCCACATTTCTGTCTCAGAAAGGGAGGCCGTCACCATGGCATCGCAGCTTTTTGGCTTTGCTGGGTGATAACAAGGTGGAGTTGTGCTTAAAGAGGGAGGGCGGTGAGGGAAGATGACAAAGGCTGTGCACATAGGAAGGGAGAGGGATATATTCAAAATGCTGCTGCAAAAGTATTTTAAAACCCACAGAGCTCTGCCACAGACACAAGAAGAAATAAATGGAGGAATAATTCAAAAACACTAATTTATGATCGGTAAAACTTGCACACACTTGCATTAAAAAAAGAAAGAAAAAATAAAAGACCACACACTAAGCACCAATAATTTTATTATAATTGAAGTTTTGGCCATCCCTGGCTGTGCTCAAATTAAATTCAATGCTTGTTTTTTCTTTTATTGAATTTGGCTTCCAGTCTGTTTCATATTTATGCATTTCACTGCATCAAGATTTTAGTGTGCATTCATGGAGAAACCCTTCCTGTCCTTACAGTACATTCAAAACACTTATTTTCTAAAGCATTTAACCATGCCATAATTGAATTCTGAATTCCAATAGGATGAATAACTATTCATTTCGGCCAGGGCCATATTTTCATCTTCTGGCTTGAGGAGTTTTATGCACCTTCACAGCAAGTAGGATTATTATTCCAAGGTGATGATTCTCAGTGTATTGGACTGGCAAAACTGGTGGATCGACACTTTTGTTTCACAAAGAACTTTGTAAAACAGTTCACTTAGCAAAAAATAATAATAATATGCCTGTTATTTTATACAAGCCTCAGGTTTGATGAATCAGAATCAAGAGGTGGCACGTCCGACTACAGCGTCGATGGTCCTGTAGTGATGGACGAGTTTTAAAAGAAATTTTGACTTAAACAGTTTAACTGTTGCACAGAAACTAGAGACAAGGGGAGAATGAGTGTTGGCTTTGTGATAGTCAGGTCATCAAAAACAGAAGTAAGGCTAATATTGCTTCTGTTCTGCTGGAGTTTGCCTACATGTTACTGCAGTTATATCAACTTTATACATTTAGAATTTGTTAAAGATGTGTGTAAAATGGTTGTTGTGGATTTCTTCTCAAAGTTGTTCTTCTCACAAATAAACCAGTGCTTCTGGCCAACACTGCTAGTGCTGTTGACGCTACTGTTTCCAAAATTAAGATCATATTTCCCATAAACCCTTTTTTTTGGTTGGATCGTGTAGTGTGCTCTGTTTGTGCTGACAGTTAGCACTCTCTTCTTGTTTTGTGCTGTAAAGAAACTTGACATTTCTCTTGAAGAACTTGACAAAAGGGGCATAAAACATGAAATGCTATGTACAGTAAAGGCTACTCGTCTTGCCATGCTGCTTTTAATGACTTATTCTGGACAAATGGCTTCACTTTGCACATCTCTCAATCCCTTCTCTGAGGAGAGGGAAATGCTATCTCCACCTCATCTTGGTAATCAACTTGTTAGCTCAGCAGCAACAAAGCTACCAGTGAACACACACACACACACGCACGCACACACACACGCACACACACACACACGCACACACACACACACACACACACACACACATACAAGCCAGTCATGAGACAGTTTCCATGAAAACTGTGCGACAGGAAGTTACAGCCATGTCACAGGAAATAGCATGTGTCTTTTCCTGGTGCTTAGATTACAGGGAGTAAATTGAGCTGTCTCTTTGCATTACAAATGTAGAAAACACAAGTGGACACACACACACACACACACACACACACATTACCAGACAGACTTATAAAAGAAAGGGACAGAAGATGGAGGAATGACATAAACCCAACCACACAAATAAACATGTTGTCTATTATTTTCATCAGTGGAGGGGACTTCCTCCTCTTCATTTGTTTAGCACTGAAAGGAAAGGCACAGAGAGTGTCGGTGATCATTTCCTTCTGTTATGACTACGACTGGAGGACAACAACTGAGTGAAACACACACAAGCATATGCAGAGACACGTCCACACACTGATCCATAATTACAGTATAAGGCTGATGCTGTAAGGTGACAAGACAAGCTGTGTGATGTCTCCTGTCTCTTCACTTATTCCATGTTAGACTGCACTACACATGGAGTTGCTACAAATGAGAATTTTCTATTTATGCCCCAAAGCTGTCTGCTTTTACCATTTTTCCTTGAGCTGACTTAGTTGGATTTTGACCTTTTTTACTAAAACTGTGTGGGCAGCAAGCACTGATTTAATTCCAATAAAATCTATATTTCACATTTAATAACAGCGAGTTTGATCTATACTTTTTTAAAATCATTTTATCATTCTATTTTAAACTCATTCATTTATTGCCCAGATTAAAAACTTTCATTTCATCCCACGGTGTTTTATATTTTTGTGCTTTGTGAACTTTTTGTGTATGTACAGTATTACAAAGAGCAAACAGTAATTCAGAACATAATCTTCCATATTGACTTTCCAAGCCTGCACATGCATCCTTTGTGTACATGATTCTAATTTACATTTTTGAATTTGTAAATAGCTGGGCTTTGTGTGGATTGTCTTTATATCATCATATCTGGTCTATACTCAGAAGAAATATTTAATGTCAATATCAAATAATTAAACTTTATTGTGTTAGTATATTATACAAAGGTTCAAGTCAAATTTAGGCTTGATTAAGGTGCGTAAGGTGATTAGAGATCTCAAGTGGGCTTTAGTTGTTTTGCCTGTATCTAAATGGATTCTGTTAGTAATTCAAAAGGATTCTAATCTAATAAAAAGATTTAACACTGGATTCAGATTTAATAAAATGCTATTAATCTCCAACTCAAACTATATCATAGATGGACATCACAGTTAGACAGACAGGTATTCTCTTAAGAGCCGTTTAAGAGCATTACCAGGAATCCGACTAACGTTTATCAGATTAGTATGTCAGAGAGTAGGCTACTGTGTATAAGAGAGAGGTAGGTCAGTAGCTGCACATGAGGCTTCAGATCAGATGATGATATGTGATAGAAATCTGTGGCTCTGAAAAGGGAAAGCATACAGGAATGTTAAGGTAACAATGCACATGGAGAGAAAGACAGGAAGAAATGCAGAGACAACAATGAGCAAACCAGGGAGAAAGTGCATGTGGTGTTGGTGAGCTATGTCCTGTTGATGTCCTATCACTGCAGTGATTTACCTCATCTTTCTCATTTAGATTCAGAGCAGCCCCTGCGTGTCCCCAAGAGACCTTGACTTGATTTAAATCATCACAAGATGTTTTCAAGTAAAAGACAAAGATACTGAAAACAATGACAGAGAACGTGCACAGCGATGTGGAGTATGATAATCTTTAGCTTTAAACAAAGGAATGTCTTCACCTGCAGTTTGAGTCAATAACAGATCAAATTGCACTGTTCGTGATGTTTTTGGTCTCATACCAGACACTGGTGTTTAAAGCATGTCAACAACACACACAACATCCTTGATTTGTATGAGTCTGTTCACAGAGAGAAGGTCTTCTGTTAGCTGTGAGGCCTCCTGGTAAAATTCATGTAGCAAGGCATGAACGAGGAAAAAAATAATTACAGCATATTGGGGGGGCTGTAGACATATAGGAATAGCCACAGGAATAGCCTGTGGTGAAAGATGCTAATAAGAGGACATTTTTAATAATTGACCAACATCAGCCTGATACACTGACAAACCAAGTTATCTGTCACACAACCCCCACTGCTGCCCATATATAATTAGCATGGTGATATGTGGCCATGGCTGTCTGATAATGAAGAGAGCTTGTTACACAGTTGGAGAGACACTTAAGAGGTGCTAGGACTTTCATTAGGCTTTGGTTAAAGGGATTGTTAGCCATGTTGGCAGCTGTTAATTGCTACTCCGGAGGTTTAAGTCTATAGTCTACATGTGCACGTGCAGAAAGGTATAAGTGGCATAGTTACATAACATAGGCCCTTTCTCAAACTGTATGTTCTCTGTAGATTTACAGATGAGTATTTAAACTAAAACATGATTTACAATTAAAGACACTCATATCCTAAATGGATCTTTCATTTTCCTTAAAATTAAAATCAGCTTTTTATTGCCCAGGCTTACCAGTGCAATCGGTGTATACACACACACACACACACACACACACACACACAGTGACCTAATACCATTCTTCTGTTGTGACAACATAAGTGGACCACACACATGCACGCAGGCACGTCTGCACTTCAAGTAAAAATAGTATGCTAAGTCACACTGAACACACAGTCAATACAGATGTTCACAAGCACACACACACACATAGATACACACCACCCAGTTAATCTAATAAGCCATGGAAGATCACAACCTGTTCAGGTGCATAAAAACAGTGAAATCAAAGGTAGACGCTCCACTCTACTTGACACGTTGGATGGCTGTAAAATACATACAGAGGAAAAACTGAAGCTGCCTGCAAGAGCGCTGCAGCGTGGGAGGAGATTAACTTTCTAGCATGACAGTGACCTCAAACATAAAGCCTAAACTACACAGGAATGACTTCAAAACACCAGTGGCAATATGCAGGAGTGAGCAAGCCATAATCCAGATTTCAATCCAGTTGCAACTTGATAGAGATGGATTAACATTAATCATTAAAAAGGTCAGAGGTGAATTTTTTTTATGGCCATTGTAACAATGTAATCCATAATGAATTTGTGCACTGTGGTGAACTGTAATAAAAGTGGCTATAATCATTCTTCTTTATACTTTTTTCATATTTAACACCATTAAATCATCATAACATTATGAGGAAGAATGAGGTCGTGATGGTGGGCTCGTGGTTATTGCTGGGCTCATTTTGTGTGGAGGTTGCATGCTCTCACTGTGACTGTGGGTTTTGATTCAGCTCTATGGTGGTAGTTGTCTGGCTCTATGGATCAGCCCTGTGATGGACTAGCAACCTATACAGAATGTACCCCACTTCTCACCCAGTGTCAGCTGGGATGGCCCAGCCTCCCTGCAACCATTAAAGACGAACAAGTATAACTAGTGGATGGATAAGTGCACAATGGACAATAAATTACATGAGGTTTTGCACATAAAAGGGATCACTTGCAGCAACAAATCGTATGATAATTATTACCTAACTCTTCTTAGTTCCATGAAGGACTTAGCAGCAAAAGATCCTCATTTTTCTTAATGAGCTGGTGGAGACTAAAACAGAGACACAAGGACTTATATTCAGCAGTAACACAACTCTGAAAGAATGCTAACATTACAACTCAAACAAGCTGTGAACACAACGCTCAAATATTAAGTTGATATGGCAAACCTATTACCATACATTTGTGTATTCGCACAACCATTAGAGGCTACTGTACTTCATGTCTGACAAAAATACTTTGCACATTGTTTATTTAAAAAATATAAGATTTTACACTGGTATAGATGGAACTACAAAATAGTTTATTAAGCAGCTGAAATTAGAGAGACAACTACATTACAATTTAATAGTAAATAAATAATAACCTATTCATTTTAATGGAGTACTTTTTATTGTAGTACATAAGAAAAAGATCTAAATATTTCCTCTAGCACTGCACATTGCTATTTTAGATTTTTACTTCTTTTCACTCTAGAGTCTGTAGATGCCTTCTCCAGTATCTTTGTTGCTAGTGTTGTTGTGACAGAGCTCTTCTCTCCTGTGCCTCATTATACCTGCATGTTGTTATTGTCACAATAAAACATAAAAGTTTCTTCTGGTGCTTAAAACCCTCGAGGTATAAAACAGCTACAGTATGTAAATACACTGCAAAACATAGGAAAAGATATTCACATGCATAATTTTTCACATACATAATGTAATATAAATACATATGAACACAGACAGACAAACAAGCACACACAAACACAGATGCTGTTAATGCACAGTGATGTAAATGTGCTGAGTGTGCACTGGAGCCTTGACCCAGTGCTTCTGACTCATAATGACTTCAAACACCAATAAAAGTACAACGCTGTTAGGCATGCACAAATAAGCACACACACCCTTGAGAACACACATACACATTCTCAGAGTTAATGCAAGGACGGCTGCGATAAGGGAGCGTGTGTTTCCCTTCACGGTCTCACCAGCTACTTAATCCATGTCGGCCAGAAGAGTATGAAACGAGAAAACAAAGATGCAAAAATGAGAGACAGAGACCCCACTGATGATTTTAGCAGGAGCCTTATCTTAACAGGGTTTTGTTTGGGATGCAAACAGTTTATCAGTACTAAACATTCAAGAAAAGGAGTGAGGCAGAGGGAAAACAGCCTTGGTCATCCTCCAGGGAGCTGCTCTGAGTGGATCCAGACTGTGCGAGTGGAAAGTATTTGTATTCCTCCCCCACTACTTTGAGTCTTTTCACACACACACAGTTCATTTAGTATCTCTCACCCAGATTGCCCTTTCCATCACCAATTTTCTAGCGCCACCTTATGTTTCACTCACACTTTCTCACCTTTGTTCTTTGCAGAAGAGGAAGTAGGGAGGAAAAGCAATGGGGGGAGGCAAAGAGTTAGCAGAGACAGGAGGAAGTAAGGTGAAGGGAGTGGTGCAGGAAGATGAAAAACAGAGGTAGGTGAATGAAGGAGACAGGAGGGAGGAGGAGATAAGATGATGGTGGCTGAGGTGGGATGATGGGAGTGAAGGAGGGAAGAGGAAAGGAGAGAGAAAAGGGAAACAGGGACAGTAGAGTTCAAATCAGTCCAGAGCAAATGAGGAAAAAAAAAAACATGATGCAGACAGAGATAAAGATATGTTTACAATGAGATGTCTTGGTCAAAACGAGATTAATCAAATGGCAGACACACACACTGAAAGACATACATTTATATTTTGTTGTTTTTACTCAATTGAATTTAGATGCTTTCCCGATACTGTTCATCTAACAGTCACATAAACAAAGCATATTGAATGAAAAATTCAACAGACGGGAGTATAGAGAAAAAGAGAGAAAGTAGACAGTCTGCAGATGAACTGAGTACTTGTAAACAGATTTCAGTCAATGTGGAGCTGCATGGACTTCTAAATCATCTAAAGTGTCTGTAACAAACTTATAGAGGTGCCCTGAGGACACACTATAGCCACGTGATTCTCTAGGCTGCTGCAGAACCAGGCTGTTCTATATGCAGTACGTCTCAACGAGTCACTGCAGTACAAATGAGGGGCAGCGCTCCTTCACAGGATTCACCTCACAAGCTCACACCCTGGGGGGTGTATGACACAGGTTATAACGTGATTACAGCCACCATTTGTCCATTACAACTGATTCCAAGCTCTTCCCTGCAAACAACATGATGCGTCACAAGGATTTTCTCCTCTAATTAAATTTGAAATCAGACAGTCCGAGTCCATGGTTACTTTGGGTGGTCCGGCTGGGTGGTCTGCGAAGGTGAGCGTGTTTGTGGGAAGCTATGTCATGATGTACAAGCTAATAACCAATCATGCAGCACAGTTAATATTTAAAGGCATAGTTTTTGGGAAACTTATGCTCTCTTTCCAAGAGTGAGAGAAGATCAGTATAAGTGGATTAAATGCAGAACAGGAGCCTCTTAACCCTCACTTAGCATAAAGACTGCAAATGAGGCACCAGTTGCTCTGGCCCTGTCCAGAGTAAAAGTCCACATAGCAACTCCAAAGCTAACTTATTCACAGTCTTGTGTCTTGTTTCATTAACCCTTTCATGACCAAAAATGTAAAAGCATGCCACAGCTTTTTTAACAGTTCATCTGTGCATTCTGTATTTCGATACAGCATCTTCGGCCCTTATGCAGATTGCTCGCCTTTTTTGCTTTTGTCTCCAAACATCCTGTTGCTGTCACCAGTAAACACAAGCTCACAGTCACAGTTACACATACACACATTTACGACAAAATGCAGGCTTCCTTATTGCTAGCAGACATAAGGTGTCTATATACAGGTTTAACATGTAAACATGTTAAATGATAAGCTTTTAGAGGTGTTGGGAAGCATCATGTTTTTATTTTGAATAGTCAAGTTAGCTGCTTCTCCCAGCCTCCAGTCCTCGCACTAAGCCACTCCATACACTTTGAATATGCACAGAATGAAAAAGTGTGCACATTTTTGCAACTGATTCCCTTAAAAAACATTTTTTAGTCTTGTGGTTGCATGATGTCAGGGCTTCATTGATGTGTGTTCCTCCAAGCAAGCTGGTACACACATATGTTTGCCACATTCAGCAACTGCGATGTGCGCACACCCCCGATACGGGAGGTAAAAATGTTAACACCACTTTCACACACAAACCTTGTGTTTGACACGCAGAGAACACTACGTTTAACTTATGTTCGACCACTCACACCTGACTGCCTTCATAGGTTTATTGTCAAGTGTCCCATTCACACAAGACCAGCATCTCGTGTTTCACCATAAAACTGCTAAATTATATTACAAACATTAGACAGAGTTGTTTCAGGTCGTTAGAAGCGCAACACTTCAATGCAGATTCAACATGACAGCGCAGACAAAGTGGTCTGACTTTAAGTGATTCCTTTTCTTTATTTAGCCTACTTATGAAAAGTTAATACAAGTCACATTCACAGGTATGTGGGCAGTGAGGAATGGGAGTGGTGTGATTTGGCCTGAAGCATGGAGTGGCTTTATTGAATGTCACAGAGTCATCAGTGCTCTCTCTCACATAACAAAATCCCTTCATATGCTAAAAAGATATGCTAACAGCCCATAATGCAACTGTGGGGCACTTCCACTAAAACTATACCACTTTGTTTTCATTATAATAATAAGAAAAAGAGTGAAAAAGAGAGAGAAAAACATCAAGTAGTTTTTAAAAGTCAGCAAATAAACTTCTCCATTGTCCAGTTGCATGAGAAACATCTGAAGACTCTTGCAGGGGTTCATTTGTTGGCCACAGTTCACAGGCAAAACAAAGACATTCACTTTGGAATACACAGCAGTGGTTAAACAACCACAAGTGGGTGCTTTATAAATGGGAGCAACAGATGGCATGACATTTCTGGGAGGTTGGTGTAGACACGTTTTACAGATGTTAGAGACTTCAAAGCCACTTTTAAACAATAGCACTGAAGGAATAAAAGCTTCCAATCTTATTTATTAGGCCAGTGTGTTTCCATTATAGCTGATTACACATCATTATTTGACAATAACCACAAATAAGAAAAAGGTATTTAAAAATGTACTGCATTTAAAATTAATAAAATTTGATCATTTCTTTGTTGCCATCCATAGAGTGGTGTAGCTCTATGGATGGTAATGCCGATCTATCTGTTGATCTGCCCATATTGAAATATCTCAACAGCTGGATTGACATGGACTCTTGATCCCCCGACTTTTCATCCAACACATTCAGCAGGTTAATGTTTTAACCATCAGTGAAATCACAACATCTACTGGAGGGATGTCTCACATTCTTTAAGAGACATTAGTGGTTGCTAGAGGACGTATCCCAATGACTATTGAATCCCAGACTTTTCCTCTACAACCATTATGACATAACACTTTTGCTTTTGAGTGACAACTACTGCACGGATTGGCAAATTTCATACACTGTACTGTTTTTGTCCACTGCAAGTTGCTAGTGACACAGAGCAGCTCTTCCTAATTCCATAAGCTTCTCACTGCATATAAAGTAGGAGCAATCCAATCCAACTTTATTTCTAGAGCACTTTAAAATCAACACAGCTGACCAAAGTGCTGCACACCAACATTAAAAAAAACATAAACATAAAATATCTCTCTATATGAAACACACAAAAGAACAAACATAAAACAGGTGTAAAATATATAATACAAATTTAAGAAGAGTAGGGATAATAGTAAAGGTCAACATCTCAAGCTGAATTAAAATCCAAAGAGAAAAGCTGTGTTTTAAGAAGGGATTTAAAAACAGGAAGTGAATCGACCTACCTGATGTGCAATGGCAACCTAATTCCACAATTTAGGGCCTGCAACCGAAAAAGCGGGGTCACCTCTGAGTTTTCCTTTAGTCTTTGGGATGACTAAAAGTGACTGATCTGCTGATCTAAGACAGTGTGATGGAGTATAATGATGGAGCAGAACAGACAAATAGCAAGCAAGGTGACACTGTTTGCTAAGGTCCAATAGTAACAAATCTCTGCTTTGTGTTCCTCATTATTTAATAGCAGTGTAAAAAAAAACACATTCAGGTAGCACCTACTCAGTGCAGCAGGCACTGACCATCACTTTCACTGGTTAAAATGAGAAACATTGCTAGAGGCAGGTCAGCTTTCACTAATTAACGTTACTTTATGGCAGGCCAACATGTTGTTGGGTTCTCTGCAGCCAGTGTCTGTACTCAGCCAAAGATTTATGGTGCAGTAAAAGAATTATCACTCTGTCACAACACTATACAACCCCAAGTGCCTTTATTATAGATCATGTCTCTAGTGAATTGTTTTTGTTTCTGGAGCCTCAATAATTTATAAACTTGATACATTTCAACTAGGACTGGTAGGATTTGGATCAATAACTACAAAAGATGTTTAAGATTAAAAATGGGTCAGATTGAACAGACTAAAGCTGTTATGTGTCACATATACATGATATATTTTTAAGTAAACTGTAGAGGATAGGACTCATTACTGACAGATATCCAATATTAAAGGACTCAAATAAGGCTTGGGATTTTTAAAGTATATATATATATATATATAAAGATAGAAATAGACAGAAAAGGTTTGACATTGTGTTTTCTGGTTAATCTAAGCGACATTTTTTTCAAATCTTTTATATCTATATTCTCATTCCTTTCCACATAACAGCATTTTTAAGGCCGAAACTATACCATTACTTTCGTTTCAGTAAACAAGATAACTGTGTGGGAGTGTGTGTGTTTATGTGCATGTGTGGATGTGGTTGCTGCCACCATCAAAACATTCCCCTTTCATACACACACACTCAGCCATCAGCCCCTGTTCACCTGCCTTTCTGGAAAAAGGGCTGTTTCCACGGCGACTTGTCTCCATGACAACAGCCACCCCATCCTCATCCCCACTTCTGTTAAGTCTCTTGCCTCCATAATCCATCCCCCATTTCTCGACTCCGGTCTGTCATCTCACCCCATTTACACCCCACCAAGCCCCATCATCCCTCTCTCTTTCCCACTCTCTCTATGTGTCTCTCTCTCAAACCTCAAGAGAGAAAGCGGGAGGAAGATAAAGGGGGACCATTCTCAGCATGATCCTCTCTTTCTCAGACCTAGGGTAGTAATGAGACTAGCCGCAAGCAACCAGAGGGTGCAGAGATGGATAGCAAAGTGGGGTGAGAGGTTGGATGGATGTGTAGAAAGACAGTGGTAGCAATGGGTAGGGACTATAATGCTCTGCACACCACTGTAATGGTGACCCATCTTTCCAGCTAGGAAAAGGTGAGTTTTATGCCAGAAAACACAGATATATACACACACACACACACACGCACACACACACACACACACGCACACACAGTAAGAGACGGCAGCACGACTATAGCTGCAGGGCATACATCTGGTGGAACTGTGGGCCAGTGGGTATGTGTTGAAGAGGGGAAGATGAATCAGGTCGCATAACACCACCTAATGATCTCTAAGGGAATGAGAGGGTGTAGCAAATGTCCTTCATGTCAGCATCATTAACCTCAGGATTGGATAAGGGTGTGTGTGTGTGTTTTCATGTGTCTAGAGGGGCTTACTGCAACTAATCATCAGGCTCAGGTGTGAAACCCAACATCCCCACCCATCGCATACATGCACAGGGAACCATGGGATTTTCCTCCCCTCCACCAGATGATGAGAGTAGATAGAGGAAAAAGTAGGCCAAACAAACAGTCGTTGCTGCTGACTACCATTACATCACAGAAAGAAAAAAAACAAACAGAGAGGCACATGCATTCACATGAACAGCTCTAACAGAGGGACAGGATGGGATATCCTGTTTTTGTTGTGCTTGCAAATGGAAAGCACTGAAAAAGCTAAATTAAAGGGAAGAAAATAACACATTAAGACAGCTGTTTGGCTCCAAATTCAACTTTCCATTAAATTGTGAAAAGGGGAGCATTTATAAAAAGTTTATTTTGACCATCATCTTCCACCATCCCAGGTTGTATCTGTCTACAACACATATTTTCATCCAAAGACAACAAAGTGTTTTCCAAAAGACAACAGAATGTAACAGAGGCAATAGAAGGAGTCATGGAAAGAAAAACATGGGATTGTGCATTATAACTATCCAGAATTATTAGCCTCAGGGAATGGATGCTTGTGTGTGTTTGTGTGTGTGTGTGTGTCCAGAGAAATCATTGTGCCTGCACATACTCAGTGTATGTAGCAACACTGCACTGGCATGTTTGTTCATGTCCAGATTAACTTATTAGGGAGCCAAATTGTTGTTGGACTATCAGCTGACAGACAAACCCCACACCATACTTATCTTTGTTTGCATCTTTTGATACCATGACTTCTCCAACTTCTAATTCAATATGGCTCAGGCAGCAGACTATAGAGGCCAGCTGTAGTAGTAGCATTAGTAGTCATAAAGAGGCATTGTGTTAGCTTATGCAGAGCACTAAAGTTGGACTCAGCAAATGCCTGGCTTACTGACCAGTAACATCTAACTGTACAGGTGCACAGCATGAATGTTGGATAATCCAGCCTTGGGTTACCTGTACATTCCTGTATGGCTGAAACAATATTATTTGTCCTTGTATGTATGTGTTAGGGCAGCATGGTGGCTGAGTGGTTAGCTCTGTTGCCTCACAGCAAGTAGGTCATGGGTTTGCAACCCGGCCTTTCTGTGTGGAGTTTGCATGTGGTTACCTCCCACAGTCCAAAAACATGTATGTCAGGTTGATTGGTGACTCTAAATTGCCCATAGGAGTGAGTGTGAGTGTGTGAGGTTGTTTGTCTTTGTGTGTCTATATATGGCCCTTCCACCCAAAGAGAGCTGGGATAGGCTCCAGCAGATCCTTGTGGCCCTGGTTAAGGAATAAGCGGGTATAGGAATAGGAAATGGATGGATGGATGTGTTATGAATATAGCTATAACCATGATGCGCCAAAATGTGTGCCAAAATATGCCTGCTGATTTGTGTTAAGTGTGTATTGCTTTTGAGTACAATTTCAGTTGTGTTTATGTGTTCTCTGTTTGGTCCGTGTTCCTGCACATTCCTGTGAGTAGCTGTGAAAGCAGTGAATGCATTTTTGTGTGTGCATGTGTAGCTGAAGAAGTGTGTGTATGTTTCCTCCGGGTCACCTAAGGTATCAGACAGAGCAGTCTGCTAGTGTCTGCAGTGTGAATCATTCTCATGCCTGTTCGCTGTAATATCTTCTGCTCATGTCCAGGCAACAGCTCTGTTTACATAATTACTTCCCTGAATATATTAAAGCCAGCCTCTTATCCTCAACCCCTCCACTAATCTAGGCTTGTCTCTCCTCATGCTACCTGCAGTGTCTGCTAATGATAGACTGAAGTTTTTTTCTTTTTTTTTTTAATGCAACCGTGTATGATTAGTGTCTGAATTAGTGGAAAAAAACAATGAGATTATAATGCTTGGCCCACAAGAGTTTCTATAATGCCTTCCTGATGTGCTTTTATTAAAACAGTTAGCAATTTCTCACAGTACTTACCACTCATACGCTGTCTCATCCTGACACACACACACACACTCACACACACACAGTGGGTCTGACCTTGTCCTGTCTGACTCTGCAATGACAAAGTACCAATCCGGAAATGTTTAGGTTTCCTGTCTCGGAGCTTGGTGGCCGTGCTTCGCCAACATCCTGGAATTCACACACATCTCACAGTCACGCTTACATGTGCCTTGACAGATGTAAACAGTTTTGCATGCACTTAACAACTGGTCCCATAACCCCCAGTGACTTGGCAGCTATAAAAACTTCAAAAGAGCAAACATACTTGCTTTAAGCATGGGTCAAATGACTATGAATTAGTAGTTAAATTCCAGGCTGTTTGTGGAAGGGAAATGGCCGCCTTTTCCCTCTTCTGTTAACTTCCAATGCAGTGGTCACTGGTCAATCAAAAACCAGTAGACAACAACATCAGGGTGCCAGGGTGGAGGAGCGCAGAGCATGCTGGGAAGGAAATGAGGGGCATTGTGGGATAGATGTTCTGGCAGGGCAGAGAGTTGTTGGAGCCTGTACCGACCCCGTCCCCTGCTGAGGAACGCAGGTTAGGGATTAGGACTGATGGATGGGGTGGAGAAGCCCTGCTGAGGCAGAGAGAGGGAGGATAAAGGAAACAGCTGGGACAAGCATGGAGAGGTGGGGGAGGAAAAAGAGTCGTGCCAGCATTTTGTTCAAACTTCCTGGAGAGGCAAACACAAACAAACAGCACTGGACAGCTCAAGGGGGTGTGAGGGAAGGAAAATAGGAGAGAGGTGAGGTGGAGAAGTAAAGCAGGATCTGATCCAGAACAGAAAAGAAAGAGAATGTAACTTGGATACATGTTCTCAGATTCTTTTTCTGTTATTCCAAATTTTGCTTGTTCTAAACTCAAAGATGTTCAAATTGCAAGATAAAACTGAGAAAATTCCAACATTAAAGAAGTTGGAACCAGGTAATATTTGACATTTTTGTTACCTCAGATACATTAAAGGGTCACTCCTGTGATTTAATACTGCACTATTATAAAGTGCAATATTAAATTCAGGTTTCTGACTAGAGATAGATTTAAAAAATACATCAAAATCAAAACACCAAAGGCTGAGCTATTCTGGCTTTAATCCCTATTATGAATCAAACACCAAAACCCTGCAGCCTACATTTCCTATAAAGCAACTGGACAGTACCTTCTACTGTATTCCTGTTTTAAAATTTTTAACCTCCAACCCCAGTCTGAGATAACCTTGATGACATATCCATGACATCATCAGGATAATTGCATTTACACTTTGGGATTCACAAAAGATATTATACAGATGTTTTCAGAGGCTGTGGAGTCCCCCCCACACCTACTGCAAGTAAACAGTCTGCTGTAAAAATCAATGGTTTGCCCTTTTAATTAATCAAACCACAAAACTGTTGATTAGTTGTGTTTTTTTTTTTACCCCTGACATACTAATTACTTAATCAAGGCATTGGGTCATCACTAGCACCTTTACTGTATATATAAGATTAATCACAAAGGGAAGGCAAGGCAAAGAGAAGAGAGGAAGACATAGAAAAAGGGACAGAAAAATGAGGTATGACAGAGCTGCAGGGGGTTGTGGGGGTCAGTGAGTTTGTTTAAGGTCATGTCAATGTTAGAACACAGGATCCTTTAATGTTAAACAAAGGCAGATTGAATTAGAAGGAATTGAGTTAGCTGACTTCCTCCACCTCCCTCCCACATTAAGACCAACTAATAACCCCTGCTTCTCAGAAAACAGCTTCACAGCAAAGACAAAGCTTCATTTACTTATTGTGTTATCCACCAACATGCCAAAAGGAAGGTTTTTATGGTTATATGTTGTTATTGTTTCCTGCTGATGCTCCTAAATGATTAACACTTTCTCTCTTCAATTTACACGTGCACTGGTTCACTTGTGAAGATTAAACCCTCATCGCGTAAACAGGGTTAGGCTGAATGCTTATATATCCATTTAACCACTAGCCACCCGCTGAATAACTGACTCATCCCCAGCCTCCTTCCATCACTACCTCCCTCAAGCCCTAAAGCCAGACTGATCAGACTAAATCCAAGACTCATCAGTTGAATGCCCCAGATTCATCCCCTAAATAAATATATACAATGTGTTTAACAGCTTAACGGGCCTGTGTGCATGCGTACACAAACACACTGTCTGTGTGTACATTTAGCAGTGCTGACTGGAGACAGTGAGAGATGGTAAACAAGGCAGAGAGAACAAACTGACCTCCACCCATGCTGTCTCTTTCTGCCCTCCCTTTTTACTGCTCATGGCCTGACCCCAGTTAGTAATATAAAACCCTATAAATCAGGTAAAATCATAGTGGCTTAGTGAAAAACACTGTGTTCAAATGCTCTCAGGGCTTGAATTGTATCATAAATGATCTGACTGCTTTAGCTATATATCAGCATATGTTAGTTTTTGTCAGGAACAGTGGTGCACATGCTAAGTCTGGAGGTGACTTATATATATTTTCCTGGATTGTTTAGATTATATTCCTTTGGGCTTTTATGACAATAATTATGTGATGAGCAAACACACCCAGTGTTTTGTCATTTTACACATGTGAATCATCTTTTGATGTCAAAAGTTTGAGAACACCTACATTTTTCAAGTCTTTTAAAAATCATAATGACAACAGCAATTACTAACGATACTATCTGACACTTTCCTTATACAGAACAGTTTTCTGTGTGATGATATATAGCTTTTAAAAATGGCTAGTTTTTCAGGGGTATTTAAATTTGTGGACACAGCTGTATAACAGCTAGACAGACTGTGGTCTAGTATTCTCTCAATATTATTCAGAAAGTTATTCCCACTGTTGCAGATGTTCCCACAAATGTGTTGCACTTGTAAGTTGCTTTGCTTTCACCCTTCCATCCAGTTCATCCCAAACCAGCTTCATGGGTTTAAGTCTGAAAACTTAGATGATGTGGCTTTGGGTCTGCCAGACCTCTTCCTGTCATTTTCCTCCAGTTTCCAAGTTCCTATTGATGGTGTAGGAAACTGTACTCACTGACACATTGGCTTTCTTTGCAGACCTACACTCTTAAAGGTTTTAATGGTCTGTCTGTCTTCCCTTGTAAATGGCCTTTTTCTTGCCATTATGAAAGTAATATACTACTTGCAGTTGAACAGTGCTGTCCAAATATTGATATTATATATCTGATAAAAACTGATTCATTTGTGGAGCTATGGGGGAAGTGCATTGTTACACAATTGTGTCTGGCCTTCAACACTGACCCTAACATAAATTTGGAAACAAAAGGTAATCTAATCAAGACCCTATATGGCCACATACTTGTACCTACGACCATCCCTCGATAACCATGGCTCTGGTCTGAATCAGATGTCTAGTCAATGCATCCCATCAGGAAACCAGGGGCCCTTTGCAGCCATACAAAAGGCCCTGGACTACTCTCAACAGGCATCAACAGCAGCAGGCCTGTTTTGAGTGAGAGAGCAGCTATTGTCATACAACCAGTGTAGAAAAGACAGCTGATAATGACGAAAAATGGAACCAGGCGCACTAAAAGTCACACTTAGTCTCTGGGGTGTGCCTCAATGCTTAGTCTGTTGTTGGACCTGTTTAGAGCCAAGACAGGGTGATAG
This sequence comes from Mastacembelus armatus, assembly GCF_900324485.2. Lineage (NCBI taxonomy): Eukaryota > Metazoa > Chordata > Actinopteri > Synbranchiformes > Mastacembelidae > Mastacembelus > Mastacembelus armatus. The sequence goes on along the minus strand of NC_046643.1, from coordinate 6,312,988 downwards.
AAAGAGAAATAGGGAAACCAGGGAGGTAGACGGAAGGATGGAGAAAATAAGTGAGCGAGAGACTATGTGTATGTATGTGCGTCTGTATTGTCTTGTATATGTGCATCTCGCCTACTTCCATCTCCCAAATCTTCGCTTGCCTCTAATTCATAGTGACCTCTCCATTGTTAGGGAGCAGATGAGCTGGGTCTAGCGTGGTACTGATTGAATAGAGTCCACTGGAGCTGTCTCTCTGTTTTCTACACTATTCCCCTGGCTGTCTCCCTTCATTCTCATCCCAGTGCATTGTTAGAGGAGGGGTGCCCCGGTAAACCAAACACATGCTCAAACACGTACATACATATAGAGGGCCTAGGGCAAAGAAAGGGGGCACAGAGAAGGGTCTTTTGATATTACTCTGATCAAAACATTCATCCATACAATCCATCTCTCTCCCTCCAGCTCGATTTATCCATGGGTATTACTCTGCGTCCAAACTATGAAGCACACACAGACTCAAACACATAAGTCTCAGTTTCAGGCAAATTTGCATGTGTAGTCCATTCGTCACTTTTTTATTTTGAGATCAGTTAGATGAAAGCAGGAAAATAAGCAGGTTGTTTCAAACAAGAGCTGACCATGGTGCACATACTACATAATACAGTTGAACGAAACACTGCCATTTTCATTCTCTCTACAGCAGGTCAATCTGTACTGATGCAATCAGACTGAGCATAAAGTTAGAAGGTGAAGCACGAATGAGGAAATGGGTCAGGGAACTAGAAATAGATTCCTCTGTGCTGCCACAAGTACCTGTCAGCGCTTCTGCATGTTTTTTTCTCCCAGTGTGTCTGGGGAGAGTTAAAATGGGAGCAACGGATGAAACAGGTTTTGCTGAAAAAGCATAATATAGTACTCAGAGGGTCTTGGTCATTGTGTTTGAGGACTTCAGTTATCCAATTACCCAGCACATATGACTCTAGGGTACATTTATTTGTGAGCACAAAACACGTCAGAGACACTTGCTCTCAAGGTGAGATGATGGTACACGTGCTCCATGTGCTGTTTTAAATGCATCCAAGTTCCCATACAGAGACAGAGATAAGAAATCCAAAGCTCTAATAAAGACTGTCTTGGCTGGGGTCAAATGAGCTCATTTGTACTTCACGAAAGGGCTGATTGTTCCATTCAAAGAGGGCAATAAACAATACAGTGGCTGATGCAAACGACATTAAGTATGACAGGTATGACAACTGACAACCATCCATCCATCCATCCATCCATCCATCCATCCATTTTCTATACCCGCTTAGTCCTTAACCAGGGTCACAGGGATCTGCTGGAGCCTATCCCAGCTCTCATTGGGTGGAAGGCACAGACAACCATAATTAGACAAATTAGAAATACATACAGTATGTCATTTGGTATGGCAATTATATATTAAATTAATCTGAATGAAATACTGAGTAAAACTTAATAGTCTCTAGTTTCACCAATTATTCCAAGTATTTGAAATGAAAATCTGTCTAACTTTAAAGTTAATTTTGAGCTAAAACAGAACAGCTCACATTTAACAACATATGCTGCATGATTATGATAATGTTAGGTTTCTAAACAAGCTAAAAAATAAAGTGCAGTGTTAATAATGTGAACTACTTTGAAGTCTGACAATTAGTAACAGAAAACATCCAACAGTCCCTAAATGATGCTAACAGCTCTCCAACTTCCTTTAGAAGAAGCTACGTTTACATTTAGATGACTCAATTAAAAAATAATCACGTGCTATTGTATGTGGTAATCACAGCTATATATTTGTCAATAATGGCTACAGATCTGACAGGTCCATAATGATGCTGTTTTCAGGAAAGAATTTGGCATTGAATAATAATTGTTTCACTATGCACATGGGTTCTGAAAAAATAAAACACTCATAACCACACTGCCAACCTGACCAGTTGCTTTATAGGCCAAAGCACAGCTGCTCACTAGGATTACTTCATTGCCTGCAAACACACACACACACACACACACACACACACACACACACACACTTCTTTAGCGACACATGCTGCCCTCCATTCAAATTACACACACAGAATTAAGAGAGGTGTCCAGTGTGACTAATCTTATCACGCACGACAGATCGGTGTATTGTAGACACATCTGTCACACCTGAATAAATCACTCCCACACAATTTCCCTGAGTCATATGCAGACTGATATTGACTCAGAGTGCATAAATGCTTATGCTCAAGAAAGAAGGTCAATCAAAAATGTAACTGATTGATCTTTTTTACATGTGCTCATGAATCACCAAGGACCACACGTTGCAGACACACACAAACACAGACACATAATACATATATACAGAGTAAGATTTAGAATGAGTTGGTCTTGACCAAATGTTATGATGATACCTTTTATTCTAATCATCTTTTAGTCATCACATTAATGCTGATGAAGATCTTGGTGCTTCCATAAATCTTCTAACCCTGGGGACTTGGCTCAGTCTAAATCTATCTGCATTGTCCACCATGTTTTCAGCAAATGTTATCTGGCATTACACCTATATATGGTTCTGTACAATAAATAAAACAGGATTGAGAAAATCCCCTGTCTTATATGGCTCAGTCCTATACATCTCCATCCACAGCATGCTGTGTTTGGTATGTGCCTGCAATTTGTATGAGCCTCAGTATACACATATATGAGACGCAGGGATTTGGGAAATGCAAGGGATTTGAAAAATGGTGGTATTGGAGGTAGCTCGAAGGGGAATAAAGTAATGCTTTCATAATGAGAAATAAACCATAAATGTAATCATAGTGATTTATTAGGATGGTTAAACTTAAAATCATGAAATTTTACCGTGATTATGGGACTTTCGGTAAGCAATCTCTCTGATAGTCAACAAAATCACACTATGTCATTAACTTGAAATGGGCTTTTCGATCATTTTCTAGTGACTTATAATTATGATGTGTTATGAAGTGGGACACAGTCCACTGAGTAGAGCTCAGCAGCTTTCTCATTGGACTGTGGATGGTGAATGGGGTCATGGGATCTGTCACATATGGTCCAGATGGGGGTACCTCAACCCCTCCTTGGATCAAGCCCTGTACCCCTGTGACCATTCTGTCATGGCTTTCACCCCCAATGCTGCAATCACACTCTGTCCTAAAATAAACCCTAATGGGTAGCATCATGGGATATCGATTGGAGGCACTGACCGTTTCATTATGCAGGAAACTGACAGAAGGAACTGTGAAGAACTGTTCAATAGTTCATTTAATTTCAAAATGTCTGATTGGTTTTTGTCAGGTATTGTATTTACTTTGGGAGAACAGATTCAAAAAGCAGAAATACACTTTTTTGTGTCGTCTTTCAAGAGTGTTTTTGCTAGAACAGCAGGTAGCACTTTACACCTGCCATTAGACACTGCATTGTAGCAGCACCTAATTTCATTCTGTTGCAGGTGTTCAGATACGAAGAGGTAAGCTTTGATACCAAATGACAAGTTTTATTTTCCCATGACAAGCAATTTTATTTTTTTTAATTACAGAATGGAGCCTAGAGGCACCAAATACTCATTACTTGACAGCTAAAACTCTGTTATTACCATGATTAAAAAGAGAACAATTTTGCACATTGGAGCTTTATTTTTCCATGTTCAATAAATCATCTTGCACTTCTGAAAATAATGCTGTGACTGCCCTCTGGTAATGTATTATCTGAAATGAGTAACAAGTCCAAAAAGTGTATTGCAACTTTAAGGAGAAATTTCTACATGAATTAACTGGGCAGGGTGATGAAAACTGCATCTAGGCCACTCCTAGCAACCCCATTGGTCACAGCCCATCACCCCTTATTTTGCTCTTGGTCATTTTAAACATTGCCCAAATACCCTTCCCCCAATACAGGACCATCTGCTAGGGTTTGACCAGAATAGGTTTTTGAAGGCTGAAAGCCACAATGCAGATCACTTAAATCTGCCCTTTATTGAAAAGAAGTTGAGGCTTGAAAGCTTAAATGATCTTTCATGCTGTATTCAAACCAACCATACTGTAATATCATGTAATATATCTGTATAAAGTTTAACCAAAAAGCTTTCAGTCAGACTTCTTCAGCTGATCAAGTGATGTCAATAGAGATGGTTCATTTGTGAACAACCTTAGTATGTATGAAGGTCAGTATCTACAGTAAAGTGTAAATGTTAGGCCCATATGTAAAAAAATGTAAAGTAAGGATGCTTTTAAAAGTCTATAAATTGTTTTTTTGTTTGTTTTTTTGCAATTAAGGTAATTCAATGAGTAGTAAACAGAAAAAAAATCAAATAAATATTTTGAGTGTCCACCCTTGGCCTTCAGAACAGCATCTATTCTCCTGGGTACTGTTTTCTGGTACTTGGCAGGTATGTTCTAAGCACCTTGGAGAATTTGCCATGGGTCATCTGTCACTTCATATAATCCCTGACTAGCTCAGTGATGTTGAGATAAGACCTGTGGGGGCCATACCATCTGTTGCAGGACTTGTTGTTCTTGTCACTGAAGATAGTTCTTTTTGACTGGCTGTATATTTGGGCTCGTTGTCATGCTGCAGAATGAATTTGGTACCAGTTAGAGTCCTTCCTGCTGGTATTGGTTGATGGATAAGAATCTAAAATTCTGACAGCAACTTTCATATTCAGACTGTTAAATGTTTAACACAGCATTTTGTAGATTGTGTTATAATTTTAAATTGAGTCACTTGGTATGGGTTTTGCCTATTAATCTACATGCAGTAACAAATAAAGTAAAACCATGTTTTTCTTTATTTATTTATATTTATTTGCAAATTCATTAAAATCAATAAAGTTCTCATTCTCCAAATAAAGTATCATGGTCACCTATGCGGAGCAGTACTGCCACACCTGGACTCCAATCAAATTCTACATACATCTCAAGGATAATTAAAGCCAAGAGAAGTGTCACATCAAAGGGTCTGATCACTTTATAAGAAGAGAAATGTCAGTTTTGATTTCTAAAAGCACCTTTTCACTTTGCCATGGTGGGTTATTGAGTGTAAAGCAAAAATGAACTTATATGTTTATATGCTGTAGTTTAAAAATAAATCTACAACAAACTGTGCAAAAAGCAAAGGGGTCTGAATATGCATTTAAGCAAATGTATGTCATTAGAAGTCAGTCAAGGTGCTTCCCACAGAAAAAAAAAACTGACTGCGGCAATAATCAATTTCTTAATAAATATGTGATCAATCAAACTGCACAATATCCATCACATCAGAAGCACTGACACGCTGACAAATGATTTTTAATAAAAGACCAACACCAGCAGAGTGATATGTTGGTCCTAAACAAGCTTCCATCCCCCTCTCCACCCTCTCCCATCCGCCAATTATTTGCCCCTTCTCTAAAGCTCTGCTGCCCCCTTCCATCGTTTCCACCCACTGCTCCATCACTCTCCTTACAACTCTTTCCTCTCTCTTCATTGCTCTCCCCAGAAGCTAAACCCTTGTCATCATCACCATCATCATCCTCATCACAGACCTCATCACTCCTCTCTATTCTTAGTGGTAAATGTTGATCTGATTATGGTATTATGTCCGCTCCAAACAAACAGCCGGAGGTTATAAACCCTTTTTAAAATTTTTTCATCAAGTAAAGTGCTCTTCAGAAGCGGAATGAATAACACTGGTACATTGTCTGCTTATTGTAGAGGATAAGAACCTTACCAGGAAACATAAACTTGCTAACATCTAAACTCCAGGGACTAGATGATGATAAGTCACTAATCCTCTGTTTAGGTATGTGGCTTCAATCAGGTCACAGCGGTAAGAGTGTTTGTGTGTGTGTGGCGTTTGTGTGTGATACTACACTGCATCTACCAGAATTTGAGTCATGGTGCCTGAACATGGAGAATATTTACAGGAAAACACACACACGCACACGCACAAACGCACCCTCACACACAGAGAATTAGGAATACAAACAGGTGTCCTGTTGAAAACTCTTCGTATACAAAAACAGAGTGGGGAAAAACCACAACAAACGGCCAGTGCTGATACTGTTATAGTTAGGATTGAGGACAGATTAGTGGAATATTGGGATGGGATTAACTGGCCAGGTTCAGCTATTTGATCATCAACTAAATATGGCTTAGGAGCAGCAGACAAGCTGATGTCACAGGGGATTAACACAGCCACGATTTCAGTATGATTTAGAAACACCTCTGTAACCCAGGCATGATTTTAAATGTTGTCTGAACATGTATGTACTATATACATTGCTTTTGGAATAATGGATTATATATTGAACCGTTTTAGATTGTATATGTTGCCCCATATTAACCCCTAAAGAACCATTTGACAGAGTTCGTTATCATAATTAAAAATCCTAGGAATAACAAACATCCACAGGTTCCAGCTGCTCTAATGTGAGGATTTGCTGATGGTCTTCTAAAGATCACTGTCAGTGTAGGACTGATCGTATGTTTATACTGATATTCTTTTACCATTAAGCATTTGTGAAATTAGTGTGTACTATGCTAAAAGCTACTATGCTAAAGCATTTATTAACTGAAAAATTAGACTAAGAGCTAGCCACAAATATTATAATTTGTAATTTCTTATTTGTATGTTCTTAAGAACTTTTGAGATATTTGTTTTAAAATTCAAAAACAATAACGAGCTATAACCCACTAAGCACCCAGCTTCACCAGTTTACTGTAAGGCTAACTAGCATTAGAACTAGCCAAGCTAACCTTTTTCAAAAATATATTGACAACAAAGAAAAAATATATTCTTTTAAATGATCAGAGCAACATTATGCATACAACATTGGTAAAATGAGCGTTAACCTATGTATCCAACACTGCTAGTTTACCAGCATTTTAGCTATCAATAATATTAGCTGATCAGACTTTTGGTTGAAAGAACCATAGGGCATGTTTGTTTTGAAGTTTAAAGTAAGATTACAAATCTAACACCCTGTGTTGAAATGCTCATACTAAATATACAGGGATGTTTAGGGAATACTACCACCATTGTAACTTGTCATCAAACACCATACAAGTTTCTACTGTATATTTTAAATGTGCTTTGTACAGTGAATAGTTATCTGATTAGGAGAGAGAATTTGTCTGTTCGCAGTATAACCTAAATCAACACTAAAAGTACTTATATGTGAACAGTGGGCACATATACAGACTTTTTCGTGTTAAATAACACTCTTGTCACTGGCCTCTTTGCTGTGTATTTTTGTTTTGTTTTATTTCTTTTTGTGAGATTTAAGAATTAATCCAGCTGGTGTTGAGCTGGAAGTGTGAATCAATACAGAACGTTTATGTGTGTGTGTGTACAGTTGGTGGAGAGGGTGTTGGTGGGGAGGAACTTCTTACGAGAAAATGTGTGTTCTTCTTTCTGCGCATGGTTATATGCACGTCCATGAATGTGGTGAGTTTGCACAGGAGGGGGGCTGTGCTGTTTTTGTTTTTCTATATTCACATCTGTGTCAAAGCTCCCTGAACCTCCTCCCCCATCATACAAACTCACTCGCACATAAACACATAGATACCAGCTCCAAGCTCCAAAATCCCCTAAAAGCTTTTGATCCTGCAGAAATGTGGAACTCCCCCTATTCTCTCTGTCTTGCACCCTCTCTCTCTCTTTCTCAGACGTGAGATTAAAACTCCCCAACACCTTTCCAATGCCAGAAAGTAGTTTGCGTTCTTGTGTATGTGCTGCACTGTAGTGTCCGTGTCTGTGTGTTTGTGACAACTCTCTCCTTTAACACCATCATTCCCATCTTCAAAAAGGAGCTATCAGGAATGCATCGACATGCCAGGAGATCATAATTTCTCCGATCTTCCCCAGGGGTGTCTCTGCAGCAACCCCCCTCCCACATCCCACCGGCTTCACCTCACACAGATACGTGCCGCAGATGTGCATACAGCATGCCAGGGCAAAGATGATGAAAGTGAATGAGGGGTGACCTAAAAATGTCACTACAGGGAAAGTGTGCAAGGCAGAAAGAAAAAAGATGAATATTAAAAGAAGGGGGAGAGGGAAATAAGAGTTAAATGTGATACCATTGAAGTTTTTTTTCTTGCAATTTATCTTCCTGGTGTGCACATGGGACACATGTTCAGGGAACAAAATAGTGTTTGCACCTCTACTTCCTCCTCACACATTCATACATACTGTATATAACATTTTCTCCAGAGCAACTTTTTCTTTTGCTGACTTTACATTTAAATGAGAGAGGGGGGAATTATCCCAGTGTCTGGGGTGGGATGGTGGTGTTCATTAAGTTGCCATGGCGACAGACGGGTGGGGTAAAATCTCGAGTCAAAACATTTGAGGCGTGTGGAGAGAGGTAAGCAGGGTGAGAGGTTTTTTTGGATCGCAAGTACACTCACGAGGTGTGTGTGTGTGTGTGTAAGAAGGGGTGTTCTATTGGGATGTTAACACTCCCCACATACACACCACAGTCACACATACACACAGCCCAGTCTTATCTCCACCTAACCACCCCTCCTCTTCCTTCCATCTCCCTCTGCATTTCTTTCTCTTCCTCTCTCGGGCAGATAGATGGAGCAGAAAGTGGCGTGTAATTACATCCTAATCTTTGGCTGGTATCTGCTGTGCTACAGGGGCTGTTAGTATAGAGAACTGTCAGGGTTACACTAACACACACACACAGAAACACACTCCTCCAGATTTCCATCCAGACATCTACACATTAAATCTCCAGTTACATGACTGTGTATGTGTGTGTAAATTCATTGCCTGTCTGATAGAGGAAGACATTGTAGGAGACAGATGGGTGACTGATTTTACTTCAGCATATTTGTGCGTTTAGTTATATAATTATACTTTTTACATGGACCAGTTCTGCTATAATTTTATAAAGGCAAAGACTGAACATATTGGAAGTGTACAGGGTTGTTACCTTCCCATTTTATAAGCCATCAAGTGCATAGCTGCCTCTTATCTGCCCCAAGTTTTAAGCCTGGGCAACAGGGAGTTCAGAGCCAAAAGAGATCATGTAAGGCTTCATATCTATCAGACAACCAAATGTAGCTATTCTCTCACTCTCACAAACATACAAGATAACACAAGTCCTCCAACATATGAGAAAATATATCACTTCTCCCTCCCTTTGAATACGACCCACAAAATGGTTCCAGCAGCATGCTTACTGGACCTTCGTTGTCATGGTAACACCGATACGACACACACCATCACTCCACCACCAGGTGTACTGGGCCTCCTTTGCCATAGAAACAATGTTAAACACAGTTATGTTAATGTAACTGTGATGTCGCTTATTCTTAAGTGAAGAACAGCTACTTCGTTATAGTTAAGATAAGATCATGGTTCAGATTGAGTACAGTAATAAATATGGGATAAGTTGTAATAATGGATAAAAAATTTTAAAAAAACACAAGGTTTCCCAAAGGACCCCAACCTCAACATAGTATGTCACCTAATTTCTTCTTTTTGTTGTGTTGCAATTGCTACATTCATTCGTTTTCTTAAAGGAGGGCAGTCTCCAAAAGGAGACAACACAGTCAGGACCCTGGATGCATGCACCCAAAGTATCTCACTCCGTCCAAGCCGGATGACACCTAGAGCTGGAGGTGAGGAGTCCCGCATTACACATGCCCAGCTAATTTGTTATGCATACACATGCAGAACGCAGTAAGTCACAAACACATAAAAACATATAGTAGACTTAACTCAATTTAAAGTACACTGAAGTTGTTAAAAGTAGGACAGGGCTTGGCAGGACCAAAGAGTGTAAACAAGTCCTGGTTCCCTTCCAGTGGAAGAACTCTGAATTAAACATAACATAGACTGGATCTGTTTATGCAGGGGCCAGGCACAGACCTGAGGCTATGTTCAATCAATCCGGCTGCAAATTAAATCAAAGGATCACTCTGCATATACAGTACTGCGGGTTATACTGCCAGGTAAATTACCATGGGGGTATCTTATCTGAAAATACAGCCAAATGTCAACATGTGCAAGTTTGTAATTAGCATTCTGATGTGGCATTGACATTACAGTGAAAATACAAGTCTGAAAAAAACATGAAATCAGCATGCTTGAGACACATTTGTTTGATATTTGAGTTACTGAGGGATGTGCCAACATTTCTGTTGTTTTTTTTTTTTTTTAAACTTCAGACCAATATGCAACTTCTGTGTACTAAAATGATTCATTAACATATTCATCTCAGGAGTTATCACAGTGTAATTAGGGCAGGTCACAGTTTGGCTTTCACCTGACAGGGTTCACTGTCAACATCCAGATTTGTTCACTACAAAAGCCAAAAATGCAAAGCAAAGAACTGGAAATGAAATGGCCTTGAAATCAGTTGTCATTGAAATAATGTCATTTCATTAATAAGCTTTAACTTCATTTTTAGAAAACTACTTTACTTGAAAAAAATCTGAAAGAACAATGGAATATGAATAAGAATGAAGAGATAACCGATTTAACATTAAAGTATTTTCAGAATGAAAACTTACTGAAAGTGTAACTATGACAAGTGCATTACCCTGCATTTTACTTTTTGACTTCAATCCAGTTTTGTTTTATTATATAAAGGTTTTGGTGGCTGAAGTCCTTTTACCTGCTTCAGTTTTGTTATTGCACATATAATATCATCCATCCATCCATGAATATCTTTTTCCTACAATGACAAGGCAAAATGTCAGCACTGAAAAACAGCTATCATTAGATGATTCAAAATCCTATATACTACGTTAGAGATCAGTAAGATTTCTTCTTTAGATTGGCATTAGATTAGGTAATTAATTTTATATACATTTTCTGCTGAAAATGTATATAAATGTACATATGTTTTTAAATGTATGTATTTTATATACATTAAACAGGCAGATATGTTTCTTTATCAGTGATTCTTATCTGGGCTCTGCAAGATGTGTTAGTCACCCTGCTATGTTTCTCTCTTATTTGCTTTTCAACATGTCTGCATACATAATTCAGCGTTGTTACAGTCCAGATACTATAGTGACACTGTGACCTTAAAAATGAGGATTCAAAATCACAATTGCACATTAGTTTATGTCCAACTATGTTCAAGGCCAAGTTTGTTCCCTGAATAAACACAGAAGAAAAAACTCTCAGAAACAGACAAGCACAATGTTTAGCATAAAACACAAACACAATCACCTCCTGGCGGTAAAGCTCATGGGGTCAACATGAGGTCACCAGGGCCGGATCATTGACCTTTTGACGAGTGTGTATTCTGAGCCAACCTTGGCTCTGTCCCCATGCTGGTTCTGTCTGTCTCTGCTCCACACTGCCCTGGGCCTTGTCTTATCGGTCTGGAATGGCAATGAGCCCAGACATTTTTTTTGCTTTGTTATGCATTTGCAGGCAGACCTATAGACCCCTGTTCTTTTTCACATGGGCCCAGACATTATTCTTCACTAAAAGATCCAGACACCTCAGATGGGATGAAAGCACTTTTATCTACTGTAGGGGTGAGGGAGTCTAAGCTTTAAAACTGCATTAGTAAGAGGGAGAAGAGAGAATAGTAAAGTGTGCTTTTACAATGGCTGCTCAAGTGCAAACAGGGCCAAGCGTTGATTAAACACACCAGAAATACGGTGGAAGTAAGAAAAAGAACAGATAAGAATCGTCCAAATATAAACACACACACGCACACACACTCACACATACACACACACAACACTTTACATGAGGACATAAGCAGACAGACAATATCTACCTCTGCAGCAATAGTGTTTTCATGCCAAGCAATTACAAATTATATCTATTTATCTCCCAGGGTCACAGAGTCTTTGTTGAGCCAACAAAGTTGAAATAGAATGCAGCAAGGAGCAAGAGGCAAGGCTGAGCATTCAGCACCAACTTCATCCTCACAAGGACACAGGATTTTATTCGCAAACAGCAGCTCTATTGACAATAAAGTTAAGAATATGCAACAATAAGGCAGGGAATGCACAGAAAATACAACATGTATTTGTCAGTGGCCAAGTGGTGACTGAGAGCGGATAAGACATCAGCCTTTATAGATTTATAAATTATTTTGCAATTGTCCGATCTCTCAAAGAATTCCTACATACAGGAAGACAGGAAACATCAGACAGATGCAACAATGCTTCTCTGTGTTGTGTTGGGAAAATCTTTTTTCCTCTCATACCGTACATACACCTTTAACATATAACATGTGAGAGTGTCAGCGCTGACGCTCCAAGCCACATTCTTAGAAACAGTAGTGCATTCCACACAAGTCACCCAGTGTGTAGGCTGCATTTCTCTGCAATGGGGAATTTCACAGAGCTTAGTTTATGTATGTATCATTTAGGTCTTAAGTTAGCTTGTTGCTCATGAACTGAAGTGACACTGATTTCATGAAAAGCTAAAAAAAAATGTGATCGGGAAGAAATGGGGTGAATGTTTTCATACAGGTGTTGGCAGTATCGTGCCCCCACATTGTCACTGTAACATGAATGAATGAAGTTAGAGGAATGGTGTGTGCTTAAAAAACTGTAAACTTGGATCTGTGTAATTAAACTGAATCATTAAATACCCCTGAGCTGCCCTGCACTGTTTTTCAAAGGATACAAAATAAAGTATTCATCCACTACATTAAGCTTCTATTTACGTGTTGCTACAAGCAGGTTGGATGGGTAAGTTGACCTAAGAAAAGATGTAGAAAATATTAATTATTGCATTACCTTGACTGAGGTTATAATTAACACACTTCTGCACACGTTTACACCACATCTGTCAGCACTAAGTCTCTATGCTGATAATTAGAGTATTGTATGTTTGTGTCTACAATTTAAAAAAGAGTTTTCAAGAGACTATGGCTGAGCTTTCCAGAAAGACAATATGGTCCTAACTCAGAAACTACAAGAAAATCAAAGTAAATATTATCAGTGCATTAAGAAAAAGACATGGGGCAATAGTTAAAATTCAGCCAGTGCTCAAGCGATCAGGACATTGGTAATAGAAATACTGCCTGGAGGAGGGTGCAGACACTGACTTATACTTGAACCCAGCAATCATCAATGATAAATCTTCCCTGAGTAACAGGGTTGGAATAAAATGTAATGATGGTTATACAACTGTGTAAACATTTGAACATATTTGAACTGTGTAAAGTCAATTTTAAGTCGTACTTGACAGCACAATCAACATGGCAACATCTAACTGGTTTGATGGAGTGACTACCGGTCCATGCAAATATACTGATTTCAGTTTGACACATTAACAACTAAGTGCATGACATCCCATTGCTCCACACCATTAGTGACAAATGCCTAGAATATATATCCGTATGTAACCATCACTCTGCTAAATGAGCAGAGGGTTGTGGTTATGGCGAGCCTATGTGAATCTGGAGGTTGTTGCCTGAAAAAGAGTTTTGCTTGGTGTTTGGGTAAAAGGACATGCAGAAATGAAACTGGTACTGACAGTAGCATCAGCGGAACAGATTTCGGTGCTTAAACTACCATGTAATTGATGGAATCCATCATCCATTAAGCTGCTAGTGTGTGTATATGGTTTGCAACTATCAGTTTGGCCATTTATGACCAAGCAAGCAAGAGCGCACTGAGAATATTGATCAGTTTACTAATCAATAAATTTCAGTTTTCCTTGGCCAAGAATTTTTAACATAGTCCATAAAAATGTGTCACACTATCTGGAACGTGTTTTATCTGTGCATGGGAAAGTAATCAGAGCAACTTCTGCTCTGTGGACATTATATTTGACTTTAGTATACACATATACTTATTTGTCATCTCTCCAGCCGCAGATAACACAAACGCATACACACATTCCCACACATAAACAGATTACAACAAACTATCCAAATAAGACTGCAAAACAGAAGCTGCCTCCAAATCCCTGCAACACGTTAGGATGAAAAACAGTGATAACAGTCGTGACAAATAAAAGATTAAACTAATAAGTCTGACTCGCTTAGGCCACTGCATACAGAAGACCACTGCTGTACAAACAGGCCGAGGTAATCGTGTCTGTGTATGTGTGCGTGCCATGGCCTGATGGGCAGAGAGGCCGTGCAGCACCAAAGCTGCCCTCACCATCTGGCCTTGGCAAAATGAACACAGTGTTCCTCTCTCTCTCTCTCTCTCTCTCTCTCTCTCTCTGTCTGTACCTCGATCATTCACTGAGGGATTTGATACACATCCACCCAGAGAGATTAAGTGTTTCCATATTCCAGTCATATTCTCTGGGTTGTTTTGCTTTCTAAAAATGGTGTCTGTATGCCAACATGTTGGGTGGGTTAGTCAGGAGGGACAGAGAGACGACAGGAAATGACATGAAAAAACACTTCAAATATGTATAGCACCAAAACCACTTGAAGAAGGTGAAAAAGTAGGCAAACCATGGGTCATGTCAGTATAATGAGAGTGAGTGTACATATTCACAGCACCACTGGATACCTGCAGGGAGCCTTAGGGAGTGTGTGTTTATGTGTGTGCATTTGCCTCAGGGTCTGAGGTTAGAATAAGAGTTCACAAGTTCAGGCATTTCCAACACCGTGGAAACATGTTTGTATCAGTATACTTGTGAGGACCATCTCGATTCATTATAATTCATCCCTGATAATGTAACCTAGACTAACCAAATGCTTAACTCCAAATCCAAGTCATGACCCCCCCCCCAAATTAATTTTGCAATAACAGTCTCCACTTTAAAGGATTTTCTTGTTGTTCTATCCGTTTAAGGACATTTCCAAGAAAACAAAATCACAAAACTCCAAATCACATGACAGGAGTGTAAACCCACAGCACTGTAAGAGGCTTTACCAGAAAAGATCACACTTTGATGTACTCCTCTGTTGCCCCTACCCTCTTTTTTTTTGTATATGCTTGTTTGTTCCTTCGGTTCAAATACAGAGGAACAGGATTAAAGAACACTAAAAGAAGGCAAAGGAGCTTTTGGTCAGTCTTGCTGGACTGAGCCCTTTTGATGATCTGTGAATCTTTCTGTAAAATGGTGAAAGACAACACTGCTGTGTTTCTTTGCCATATGAAAACATAACGTGAGAAGACGCACAGTCATAAAAACAGCACACACTGCTCTGCTGGGGTTAGCGTTCACTCACATACTCCCCCATGTGCTAAATAATTCAGGAAGGACAATAAGACTTACCCCTCTCAGGTCTTAACCCCCTGCTGTGCCTCATCTCCCCAGACACACACACACACTTGACAACACACACAACTGTATTCACGCTTTCCAGCAAAAGAGAGCAAACCCATCCAAGGACACATAACACTACTAAATATTCCATTGTGATTTCCTTTATTCAAAAGAAAGAGAGTGCTCATTACCAAAAAGCATAATGATGATGAAAAACAGATTGGGAGGCATAAGGGAAAAGACATAATTACATCAAAGGGCTCAAAAACAGAAATCCACATTTAACACACATACACACAAGCACAGTGAACAACACAAGTGTTCAGTCCTTCAGTGTTTGTTTTGCCACCCATTAAAGCTGCATATTTGATATGAACCCTTGCCAGCTAATATTTTATTCAGTCACAGAGTGATTTTCCATGTTTTTGGACACCTTTTTGAGAGCCGAAATGTCCCCTGCACAAATTAATGAGTACCTGCTAAAATTGTAAAAAGCAATGTTACACAAGGATTTTTTAAATAGGCAATGTAATGTAATTAGTTATAGTCAATCAGCGGAATATATCCACTTTCTATACCTCTATTTACAGTAGATTGCAAGGGAGGTTGGAGCAATCCCAGCATGCACTGGGCAGAAGTGACAGGAACACTCTGGAGATATTGCACAAATAATATAAAGTATAACAGAAATTACACTTCTACTTGGTTGCAGTTTAAACACACCACTTGCTTTTGAATTGATACAGCAGGTTTGATTGGGAACATTTATTTGAAGACATGTTTTTTGCCACCTGGCAAGCGCAAGTCTCCACCAGCAGAAATCTCTGGCTCTAAAGATGTTGTATTGATGTTGCTAGCTTTGTCTGTCTGCTGTTTGGTGCAGGTACAATACAGTGGTTCTTTGTTATTTTCCACTGAAAACAGCTGCCCACTACAGCTAAAAAAATACCACTGAGAGCTATGAGAGTGATATAAAATAAATTCCTTTGCAGGCCATAAAACCAAAACAATGAGCTGAAAGACATCTAAACACACTTGAAGCTGAGGGGAAATGCAGATTCAGCTGATAATTTTCAGTGGGTTTGCCACAATAAGTTACTATGTGATAATATGAAGTACAACTTGAGGTTTTGGCTGATTTTGGCCAGTACTGATCAGGCTACTTTTTATACTGTTAATGAGTTGATGAGTCTAGATGCATTATAGTAAAACTGGTTCCAAAGGTCTGCAGTTGCTGAAAAAAAAAATATAAATTCAAAAATATGAATCCAGCTGCAATGTCAATAAGCTTATAATAACAAAGCAAACAGACTGTATTTAGTTGCACTATGTTTTCCTAATGGTACTGTACTTCCAAAAACTGTGTCTACAGGTCATTACTGTGATAAGTCAGCTACAGATAGTTAATGATTTGGCTAAAATTCAACTAAAATGACAAGGTGACATAGCAGGCTAAGGTTCAAAGAAACTGTATAGACTGAGGCTACAGTGAAATCTAGCAGACCTGAAAAAACAATTTTTGAGTGCAGGAAAGTCCTTTATAGGCATTATCCTTCAGCGATATTCAGTAGTACAATAGACATTTATAAAAGATGTTTGTTTTAAACTATGTCATATCAGGAGTTTCACACTTTGTGCCAGGCTCTATGTAACATTTAACTTTTTTTTTGTCTCTGTATTATCCCTGAGAGGGGATTTAAAACTCTTTAGAACTCTGCTTTTTGTACACAGGTGGTCGATCCAAGGAGTCTCACTTGTGGCTCTGCATGTCTCTCACTCATACAGGCTCTCACGCACACACCAACAGACACACACTTTTACACCCAGGCTGTTATATCTCAGCCCACACCAGATGACCAACTGTTTGGCTGCCGCTCGTTGGCCAGCCTGTGGTTCAGAGATCACAACACAGCTTCCAGACATTAACATGACTCACCCTTCATTGCAGTCACGTGCATACACAGAGTACATCCGTACACACACACACACACATACACATCATGTTTGTATGGATGAAGTCAGTCAATACTGGCTAGAGTGTGAAAAGATAAATGGAAAAAAAAGTGAAAAAAGAGAAGAAGGGGAAATAGATAAAGAGA
Source organism: Mastacembelus armatus (assembly GCF_900324485.2). Taxonomy (NCBI): domain Eukaryota; kingdom Metazoa; phylum Chordata; class Actinopteri; order Synbranchiformes; family Mastacembelidae; genus Mastacembelus; species Mastacembelus armatus. The sequence goes on along the minus strand of NC_046643.1, from coordinate 6,295,736 downwards.
ATTAAGGGTTGAGTCTTGGTCTTGTATTGACCTCTAGGAGTTTTTTTGTTACATCATCTCCTTTTTTCCATTCCTCTAAAATGGTCAGTGTTTTTCATAAAAGAAAACAACTGCTGTGTAAATACTAGGACATACTCTCATAAACAGGCTGCTGCTAGCTTGCCTGCTGGCTAGACAAGGTTTTGATTCACAGATGCAATCATAGTGAATGTGAGATATTGGCTGAAAGACTGACTTTGGCTAAAGAAATTGTGTATATGCAGTGAACCTGAAACTTCAGCAGGAACCAGATGCTTGTCTCATCTCAGCATCGAATGCGTGCATTAAAATGAAGCACTGACTGGAAATGCTTTCAGAATATAAAAACACAGTAATAGTTAAGGATGTAACACTGCAGTATAAATATAGATTTCTAATTCCCAAGATTATGACTTAACTGGAAGTCTGTTTACAGTGTTTACTGAAAAAGATGAACTAAGCCAGTTAGATTCAGATAAACTGTAGATAAAAGTCATTTTTGGTTTAAATGCACTTTTAAACCATTGACTATTAAAAAATAGAAATCATTCCATCAAAACATTTTGGGTTAAACTGGAGTTCCAAAAGTGAGCAAACATCCAGATGATCTGTGTCCACTACAAAAATATCTTAATATATAATGTCAATCCACCACTTTGGTCCAGACTACAACATACAAATGTTCAGACATTCATGGTCTCCAGAGAATGACTCCTGCTGACTTCAGTGACCCCATTACATTACAATTTGAGGCAATTTTGGCTTAGAGTGAAAAAACTACTGGATTGGCTCCTATACATTTTGGTACAGATATCCATCAGATGCAAAACTGAAGATAAGAAAAATTGTGAATAATATATCTATGAAATATCAGCAGGTTAGTGTTGTCACAACATCATTTTCCAATGTTAATGTTTGCTCCAAGTACTAGTGCAGAAACACAGGGTCTCTGGCAGTCTGTAGTTTGACTGTTTAGAGAAGGCGATGACAAGCATGTTCTACCTGTGCCTCAGTGGGTTTTCTCCGGGTACTCCGGCTTCCTCCCACAGTCCAAACATAGGCAGGTTAGGTTGACAGGTGACTCTAAATTGCCAGTAGGTGTGAAAGTGAGTGGTTGTCTGTCTCTATGTGTCAGCTCTGTGATAGAGTGGAAATCTGTCTAGGGTGTACCCTGCCTCTCACCTAATGTCAGATGGGATTAGGTCCAGATCGCAAAATCCTTTTTAGGATAAGATATATAGGAAATGAACAGATGGATGTGGTGAAGGCACACCAACATAAATCACTGTAATTGCTAAAATGATAAAAGTTGTGTGATTTTAAGTGCAGTTTTCATTTAGTTTTGGGCATTTTAATCACTCTTTGGATAGTCACAGTGGCAGGATGACAGGAAAAGTAGGAGAAACACAACAATGTCCCTGGCCAGACACTCAGTTTGGCAGAAAACAGATTCTTTTCAAGAAAATATTTCTTGTCATATGTTACCAGCATCTGAAAACAGGGCAAAAAACATTAAATCTGCATCATAAAACTGGCACTTGATTAAAAAAAAACATCAGTCATACAGATATTAGTGACATTATCCAAACTCTGATTTTGACAGAAAAATTCATCTTCATTGTTCCTGCTGTGTTTTTGCAGTTGCTAGAGCATCTTGAGTCATATTCTGTCAACCCACACCAGCGGTATGGGAAAAACCAAGATTTACTACTTGTTTAAAAAAATAATACATTTCAACGAATATTTCAGTGGAGGATAGTTAAAAATGTCTCTTTCTGAACTAAAAAAAGACTAAGGCTCAGTGATTTTATAAGACGGAAATTTCTGCAGTGAATAAGGGGCCATCAGCAACAGACAGAGAACTGGTATAAAGAAGAATGGCATACACACATACAAGTCCGAGGACTAGCAGTGAAGTTAAATTGAGGCTGATTGTATTCTCGGCGTAGACTTGTCTTTGTCCCTAAGCTCTGTCTAAATATTGAAGCAGATCGTGGTGAAAAGAGACGGCTATCCAGAGGATTCAACCCAATCTGCATATTCATCACAATTAATTAGGATTCCTCTCTCTGCCATCATTTTTTATCTTTCCTGCTTTATTTCTCAAGAGGCAACTACAAGACAATGCTGGGGTGGTGATCGGAATCAGTTATTAGGAGGGGTAGACACACAATCCAACGTGCACCCGCACACACCTTCCTGCCACATCTTAGACTTGAGAACGATTCTGTCTGCATCAGATATAATGAGTGCGTTACAGGCAGCATTCATGTCTCTGTTGATACAAACTTCCAATGCTTTCTCTCACTTTGTCTTCTCCCTCCTTTGTCTGGGCTCACTGTGCAATGCGCCTCCACCAAAGCGGCTGAGAATGGCTATTGTTTGGCAAGGCATACAAACGAACTGCTGCTCAGCAGCCTTCTCACAAGGCTAACTCTCTTTAGCTCTTTTTTGCTCAAAGACAAGGAGAAGAGGTGAGAGATAGTGTGAGGCCTTGGGTGAGGAAATAGTGAACATGAAGTTTTAAGAAATCTGTGTTCTGAAAGGCGCATGTTCCTAAAAGTTTCTATGAACAATAATATCCCCAGTATGTTTGAAGTACGCTTCAGGCCACTTCACATTTTACCATGTTTCTATTGCTGCCCGTCACTTTACACCCACTGACTCTTAATAACTAAGTGAAAACATGTTTTTAGAAATTTTTGCAAATGTATTGAAAATTAAAAAGTATTCAGAACTTCAGACACTATGTTGGGCAGTCTGCTCATCTCCTGACTAATACCATACCTGTGGTGAAGCATTGTGGTGGCAGCATCATGCTCTGATAGTGCTTTTCTACAATAGGGACAGATATAGGCTATATCATACAGTATATCTGCATAATGACAGAATCACATATGCAGGACACATAATCTATAATCTAGGATACTAAACATGTAATGATTCTGAGTTGGAGATGAGCTATTGAAACAACATGTGGACCAACTGAAAATTAATATAATAATTATATGATTCACTTTTAAATGTATTTTATGTTATATTTGAATAATTTAAGAGATATGAAGACATTACACTATCAAGTATTTCACAAGAAAAAAACAAACACAGACAACCTCATTTATCTTACCACCCCTTTTGCTTGTGGACTATTGCCTTACAGCAGGAGACACACTGCCTACCAACACATCTAAGACTAAAGTCTACACTTGGTTTTAAAATGTGACTTGAGTGATTGGCTCACAAGTGGACAGCTGAGACACATCACTACTCAAACCTGTCTATAAGCATGTAATGTGTCCAGCATACCACTGAGGTATGGAGGAAGAATTTTAGGGTACCTACCTGTAATTTTCTGTAATGTCCTTCCTGGGGAAGCATCATGACATCCTTTACATTAAAGTACATGTGGTCAAATGTGCCCCAGCAAGTGTTTGAGTGATTGATCACAAACTGGTAGTCATTTTCACTTGGTGATCGTTTACATTTCTATTTTGAGCTGTCCACTTGTGATCAGATCTTCCGAGATACATTTTCAAACCAAATGTAAACACAGTCCAAGGCTCAGTACTTACGGTATATACATATAAATATGTTAAGGTGCATTTGTTACATGCCAAGCCAAACTATTTTTAACTTTTCTGTTTTCCTAGTTATAGCAGATAATCAAAAACACAAAAAATCTGTCAGACTTTTAGCTATTTGTATTCTGCAGCATGATAAAGAGAAGCTTATGTGTTGTGACACACAAGCAGCAACATCTTGGGTAACAGTAACAGAGGTTATCAGAAATGTGGTCTTTTAAGAAACAGTTGTGTTAACAAAGCCATTGTTGGGAACTAATGCAGTGAAATGCAGGTGTTTATAATAAAGCACAGATCTTGAAAATAATTTTTTACAGACTTTGATGTTTCTGAATTTTAGGTGGGTGATGACTTTGCCATGTGGCATCTTGGAGTGATGAATGTGTTGAAAGATCAGACTAAAATAAGGAGAAAAGTGAGGGAGTGAGAGAGATGACAGAAGTCGTCCATTAAGCGAGCAGAGCAGTCCTGGTGTGAATATTGCATTTCCATGTTTACTGCAATTACAGGCTTGTTCACTGATTCACCTCCTACAGAGGTTAAAAACGGAAGAGACACACACTCCTGTGGGATGATGAGAATATCGTCTGCCCAGTCATGGATGTGAGATAAGAACACACACATTCACACAGCTCAAGTTTAATACTGCTGCTGTCTCGTAGTGATCCCAGTCTGTGTCTGTGTATTGCAGGGAGCTAAAAAGTCAAGTGTCATCTGGAAACACTGTCTCAAAGACAAAGGAAACATTACAGCTTGAGAGCTTCTGTGAAAAATCTTCTCCCTGAATCAAGTGGCATTATCTTGATAGTAGCAATAGATTAAACAGATTCAGCCTTTTCAGCTACGAAAACAGAATTTCAGATTCCAGCTCAGTGTCATCTGTGTCTCAGCAGATCCAGCTGACAGTCTAGCAAGGCTGACTCCTACACAAACATGCCGTGCAGGACTGCAAAACATACAGAATTAACATTTGTATTGCCATTGAAAAGGGAAGAAAAAAAGTTAGACGTGGACACGCAAGATCCAACTTAAAGCACTGTGCCACAGGAGACTACAAGGGTCAAAGGTCTGTCAGATGACAGCTGGAAAAAATAACCTCTCTGTTGCTGCTAATCTCATCTAATGATGTGCCTGAAGGCTGACATCTATTATTCCAGGGTTACTGTCATTACAATGCTCTATTTCCTCTTACTGTTACTGCTGTGTGACAGAATGGATGTTTCATGCCAATAGATCTCTGTAAATGCATCTGTTTCCCCATATCTGCTCACAGTATTTCTCATTTCTACTGCTAACAAAAAGTGACTTCAGATTCCATAGAAACAGAAAGACTCTATGATATAATTAGACCTGAGTAGTTCAACACGCTTATCTTCATTTGAAAGTTGCTGCATACAGTATTTAGTCTAGATTAACATCAAGGGTGCATGGCTCTCCAACTTTAGATTGACCTATTTGAAGAGCTGGGGATGTCAAATGTGTACCATCATTTCAGATTAGCACTCCAAATCATTTTTATGCAGTAGCTTTCATGTAATTATCCTTTTAATTATCTCTGACCTTGTGTTCATGGCTGTTTCCGCAGTATTATAAGTCTTACCTTGGTGTTGCAGACCTTTCGCTGTTGCTTTCTCAGCGTACTGTTCACCCTCTTGAAAACATACTGCAGCTATTACATGTGTTATGTAATCACAGGTTAGTTTTGTTATCACTGTTATGTCTTGCGGCATTATAGCTGTGTCTTAGCAGGATTTTGGACCAACAAGCAGATTGGCTTCATTATCTTTTGGCACAGATTCTGGAGCAAGAATGTCCTCCTAAGTAAAACGACAGCATCAGCTGCTTTAGCAAATGCCCTATAACAACAAATGTTTAGGCTTAGGTGACTAAGACCTCTAGCAGCCATAAGAATTATGACTCTTATCTGTTGTGACTAAAGGATTAAGTAGTGTGATGTAGCTACACAGCCACAAAGGCCACAGAGAGAGGAGATGGCACTGGTTGTATATGTCAACAAAATGTCAGATTGTGGCTGCACTCCATTTGGTCATGGAGGTGTGCCGTTTGCTCCCCTTCAAGGGTGGGGGAAAACCGATAAAGTGAAGAGTAGCCACTGATAAACAGCAGCAGATGTTAAAGGTGATGTGATAAACTTAAATGTAATCATTTTACAGCTTGTAAACCACAGAAAACACAGGACCTTCTCACAGGAGATCATAGTACACATGACCGTTCCACAGCCTTAACCACATTTATTGTGGTAACAGTGACAATAAAGGTCAGTTAAGGTTATTCTAGCTTTAACCAAGTTGTGATTCCAGCTCTCCCATGACTGTGCATTTTCCAGGATAAGTGGTAGATCATGGATGGATGTAAGTGTGGAAGTTGTGTTTGTGTGTTTGTCCTGACAGTTCCATAACCATGTGTTTATAATTGTTAGCATCTGGTGACCGTGCAGCTGGAAGGGTGCTATGGGTTGTTTTCTTAGGCAATCCATGTTTATTGTTGATTAGGCTGGATTCTGTCTCTTTTGTGTACGAAGCTTTGGGTTGGAAACCCTGCCTGAATAGCACAATCCATCTCTCTGTCAGTTGGATTTTGGCGGACAACTCATAGGAAAAGTGCAATTTTCTTCCTCCTTATCAATAGTCAGTGTTTCTTTCTTTTAACCATGACTATGATCATTGCGTACCTGAAAACTTAAAGAGATTTTAATTTTAACAATGACAATGAAGATTCTCTAATCTTAAATTATTTTAATCCAAACCTTGAACTTTCCCCAGCCAAGTGAGGGAAGTTTTGTTTTGTTTTGTTTTGGACATTCATGAATTCATACTCATAAAGAAGCATCTGTATCCATTATGGCTGATTACCAGGACAAACACATTTGAACATGCAGTTACACTTACTCCACATGCTCAAGTGAATGATGTCTGTCATCACATGTCAAAAGAGAAATGTTTGCATTTGAAGTAATTACCCCTTGAGTCTAAAAGCAGAATGTGAAGCAACAAACCCCTAATAGTTCAGTCACAACAACACAGGCGGATGTGGAAAGCTCTGACTAGGTCTTACTGTAAGATGGTTTGAGTTTGACATGACCAAAGCTGAAAAAACACTCTGCCACTGGGGGCAACAGACAGGGCTTGTGTTGCTGTGATGTAGCCTGAGTGTAACCTAAGGGTGGAAGTAATAAATTTCAATTACCCTCCTCATCTGCAACCAACTCGGTTTTCTTCTGGACTTGGAAGTTTTGTAGATTTGCTCCAAGGTACATTTTGACCAAAATATTTTTCTTTGCTACATTTCAAATTGTTTCCAGGCTCTTCATTCAGTAATGTCATTAACTAAAGAGTTGCAATCATACTGAGTCAATTTTGTTGATTCCAGTATTGGTTGTTTGGTTAATTTTGTGGATTTTACTGTGAATCAGCTACTTGAACAGAGTACTCTTACCTTGTGTTGTACAGGGAATACTGACCTTGTATTGCCAAGAGAAAGCTTTTCAGAGACAAAATTGCCAGGTTTGGAGATTGATAAAATGCAATTTTAAGTTTTAGTATGTCCTCAAATGATGGAAAAGCATGTAATCATAGAAGTAAAAACACTAAAAAAAAAACATCTATTAAAAAAATTCAGGTTTCCATGAGCCAACCAATGTTTATTTTGTGAAAAGAGAACATTTTTAAGGGTAAGTGCATAGATTTTTCATCAGTCTGTTTATAGGTCATGGGGAGTCATACTTCGTCTGTAAAGAAATGTATAAAACCCTTTGTGGCTTCAGAGGAAGCTGCATAAAATCCGATAAACTGCCTCAGGGGAGGTCACCTGAGTCATCATCCGTTGGGACTGAAGACCACAAGTTGGAAAATGAAAACTATCATATGGAGCCAATCCCAGCTGGACACTGGGCGAGAGGAAGGACAGCCTGGACAGATCGCCAGTCTATCACATATCTGACACACTGAGACGGATGACAAGTCACACTCACATTCACACCTACAGTCAATTTGAAGTCACCAGTTAACCTAACCTGCATGTGTTTGGACTGTGGGAGAAAAACCTGGGAAAAAAACCTATGCAGGCACAATGAAAACATGCAGACTCCATACAGAAAACTATGTTCTTACAAGGAGTGTATGGCAAAAAAAGTATATCTCTTGGATCGATTAGGATCCTTTTTTCAAACTTTGAATTGACTCCAACAAAGAGTGTAATATTAAACCAGTGGAGTGTTCTTACTTATATTAGTATATAAGTATATAAATATAAATTAAGTTTAAAGTATTATGAAGCCAGTATTATGACTTCAGTTTTAATCAACCAGTCATTCCACATCACTTCACTACAAGAGTTAGACTTTTTAGGATTTGTGCTGGTGCTCTTTCCACCCCTGTACACTGAATAACACTTGGATGGCTTCACCTTCACAGTGTGCTTCCAGTAAAGGAACTGGTGGTACCAGCCACTTTCCAGTCCACACACACACACACACAAACAGTGTCAAACCACAACACACTCACGTTGCCAGGAAGGGGTCAAATTAATGGCTGACTTTGCAGCTCTCTGGCAAATGCTCAAACACACAAATACGCACTTGCAGCCACACACATACACACACAATCATTTCCATTCCACTTCTCCCCTTTCTCCGCCCTTCCGCTCATTGCCACCCTCAGCTTTTTTTTTTCACCTCGTTCTCTCTCTAATTTGCATAATATACTCTCCTTCTGAAGCTCACAGTACACACACACACACACACACACACACACACACACACACACACACACACACACACACACACACACACACAGAACTGACAGATGGCACCACTGGCTTCAGTCGCAATGCAGAGCGGGAATGTGAGGGGAATGAAGGGAAGAGGAGAATGTTCTGGTAAAATAAAACACACACACATGCAATAATACCATAATTATCTTGGGCACTGGCCTTGGCACTAACCTGGGGAAAACCCTGATGTGCAAACTCACTGCACCCGGTGACCTACTGAAACCAGCAGGGGACGAGCACACTGTCACACACTCACACACGCCCATGTGCAGGTTTACTTATGCAAAGACATGAATGTGTACACAAAGTCAGTTGAGGAGAAAGGAAATGTTGTGCACATGGGCAAAATAAATTCATCCGCCTCTTCCGTGCTTCGTAATCAATCTCTTTCCTCTTCTCTCGTCATTCTTTCAATCGGGTTTTATTTGTTTGACAGGGTGGTGATGGTGGTTAGACTGTGTCTGTGCTGTCGGGCTGAGTTACCCTCGTAAAGCTCTGGACCTGATTATCCTGCGATGACTCATCCAGGAAGAGAGAGAGGTGAACTCAGTGCACAAGAACCCAACAACCAGGCCACTAGTTACAAACAAACAGAGAGTGAGAACCGGGCCTCGAAAGGTATCAAACATTGACATAGCTAAATGAGACAAATCGCACACAAGTTCTCTTCACAGCAGACACACATTTTAACACACAGATGTCTATCATTTAACCCGCTTCTTTTCAGCTTGTTTATCGGAGCTGCTCAAGATGGGCTCTCTGGCTATGAAGTGCCGCTGTTCCCAACGCGATTCTCACCAAACGGTACATGTCAGGTCATATAATTAACTTGCTAATCAGAAAGAGAGAGGAAAATAACAAAAACAACAGGCTGTCGCGGACAGATCTGCAGCCGGCAGGCTTTGTTGACACTGTGAAAGCTGCGGTCGTTGGGATAAAGTTGCATAACATCTCCTGCACTGCACGAAGGGGGGGATGACATTTAGGATCAGCCAGACAGGGGGTCCGAAGTGGTGACAACGACATGTTGACATCCACACACATACCTCTGCACAATCAAGCTGTCACACTTTTAAAACTTAGAAAATTAGTGGTTTAATATTATTACAGAATTCCCACTTTTACGTACATACTATATCCCATTCAATCTCCAAAACTTACATATCTTCTCAAACTTGCACTTCATCGAGGAAGCTATAACTTGAGTGGGCTTTGTGTACACTTCCTACACACGCAAGACACATTCACAGCATTCATAGCATATATGCTCACAAACATATGCAAACACCCACAAGAATATGAAAATGTTTTTAATAGTTCAAATTTCTCCTATTTAACTTTTAAGACCTGGAGCATTTACAAACTTCTGTACCATACCACAACTTTTTAACTATTGATACTTAATGAACTTTATGTTTCACTCAAAAACAATTTATTATAGGAGCACTCACACTTCTGGACAACTTATGTTCTACCATAATAATATGTGCTCTATTTGAGCTGGAGAGTTCAGAAGGCCTACAACTTATGCACACGAACAGACGCATACACACATGCATCTGTTGAGCCTGATTGAATGGGACCGGCCAGCGTTCTCGCAGCACTAACTGTCACCACAGTGAGAGGTCAAACAGAAACAGTAACACAGCTTATATAAGTCACAATAACAGGAGCAGCGGGAGAGAGGGCAAAAGCGTTTTGGGTGTGTGAGTGTGTGTGTGCATGTCTGAGAAGATAATTTTCTGTTGTTTTTCAAAACAATTTTCTCAACAATCACTGACATATGTAAATGACTGCACTAAGACAGTTGTGGCATTTCTTCCACAGGTGACAAGTTAGATTATCTTTTATCCTCAAAAGACTGAATTACTTGCTTTAAACATATGCAGCCTCCTTCCTGTAAATGTAACTAACACTGAGGTTTGAAAAACAGATGGGTAAGTGCTTCTGACTTGGCACAAGGGTTATCTGTGGAAATGGGTGTTTCAGTGACTGATCAGACAGTGTGAAGGACACTGCAGGAAATTGAGACTATGGATGGCATCCAAGAAGAAAACCAGTACTCTCAAAACAGCACAGGACTGCAAAATTAAAGTTTGCCAAAGACCATGAAAAGAGAAGAAAACTGGCAGCACATGCTTTGGTCAGGTGAAACCAAAATAAATTTGCTTGGATGAGATGTGTTCGGCATGATCTGGACAGGACTACCAAAGTGACTGCATAGTGCTGACCGTGAAGGTGGGAGTGTGCTGACATGGGGCTACATGATGAAGAAAAATGCAGGGGAGATCATATCTGCAGATGGATGGAGGTTGGTACCCAAATACTGAATGAAAAGCTGAGTCCCAGTTTCGAGAAGCTCAGCAGGAATGTTCAAACATGACAATGGTCCAAGTAGAATACCTCTAAAATATTCAAAAGTTAAAGTTAGAGCAACAAAACCCTCTCCAGCAAAGAGCAGCTGAAAAGAAACATTTGAGAAAAATGGTAAAACATCAGTACAGATCTGTATCACACTGGCTTCATCCATGCCCAGGAGGAATTAGTTGTGCAAAAATCAGCCTTTTTTGATGTGCTAAAGGTCCACAGGGACTTACACAGGTTGGATCCCAATAAATGTAAAGGTCATGAAAAGCTTGAGCCTTGATTTAAGAATCTTCATAAATCAACTGCAATCAAGTATTAATGTGTAAGAGAAAGAACAGGAGAAAGGACCCTTATCAGTAGCCATAAAATTACTGGTAATGTTTAAATTCTCATCTAAAAAAAAAAAAAAGACTGGGGGCTGCAGGCAAGGCCAAAGTAAAAACAAAATTCTGTTCTAGAAATTACAAGACTGATTCAGAGAAACTTCACAAGGAGTTCACAGGGAAGGAGAAGAGGGTGTCATGTCACATCACAAGGGGACAGAAGGCCAGCAAAAGGAGGCAGAGGAAGAGAGAAGGAGATCTTCTATAAGCAGAAGCTAAAGAGGTCAGACTTCTTGTTTCTGGGTCAGTGTGCATTAAACAAGCAGCCGCGCTGAGCCGTTATCCTCATCCCCATAGCGACACAGCAATGTGGGCAGGCTTCTACCAAGCCATGCAGACACTGCTCAGGGCATCAACACATGAAGTTGCCCTTTCTTCTAATCCACAGCATATAGGGACACATACATCTCCACCTCTAAGTATCTGGCGGCCAGGGGGTGGGCTGTGTGTACTGACTGGTATGAATGTTAACCTTAACCCTCATCACTAATGGCCCCAGGAACACCGCTGGAGGCATAAACACAGAGTTAACACATACAGAACATGGTATGGAACTTGAGACAAGTGTGATTTGCAAATCACTGAGCTGTCAGCCAGGCATACCATATGAATTAGTTTATGTTCATGTCACATTCCTAAGGTTATATACTCTGAGACATGTCTGGGAACTTAGCCATTCAGTCTGTGGTGCTAAAATTTAGCCCTACAGCTGGTGATGCTAGGCGCGTGACAACCATTCAAGGACAAATGACATGGCTCTGGCTCTTGCCAAAACATAATGACTTGACATAAAACAAACTGCTGTCAAAGGTTTAAAGGAGCTACCAAGAGAGGTTGAATTTTCATTACTTTTAGCCTCATTCAGTACTGATTCCTACAGGTTCCATGATGCATTTTTTGTTAGATCACCTCTGACTTGGTCTACTGCCATCTGTGTTTGGTCCACCTCAGCCTGGTAGTGTTGCAGTGAACAAAACATTCAAATAGCAGTTTGTCATTTTCAGTGACACTGCTTAAAAACAGTAACAGCATTTTACTGTCACTAATTAACATTAAACGTATTACAGACTTCATGAACGCCCAAAATCAAACCTGTCTGGTTCACGTGCTTTCAGCATGCTGAAGTCAGCCAAAGATCTTTTGTGTGTTTACTAACTTCACTGTACAACTTCAAGTTTTTTTGGAACTCAAACTAATCGAATAGGGCTGATGACGACAACTTTTAAGAGTTACGCTCATCTCATCTATTTAATATTGCATCAATAACTGAAGATCATAATTTTAATATTTTCTTAACACGGAATGAATACTTTTCAGATTTAGTGAGTGCTATTGTTGGAGTGCGTCAGATACATATAGTATTTAATCACACTGTCTTTCAGTGCAATGAATTTGTCTGTCAATAAAGGCTAGTGGGCAGGGCCAGCTATGTGATTGGCCGCTCGTTCGGTATCAATTACTATTCCTTGTTAACCGCTCATCTTGGACCTAACAGCTAATGCTAAATGTTAGCTGGGTAACAAATGAGTGAGTAAGATCAGACAGCATCAACAATGAAATGATACATGAAACGATACATACAGTGTGTTCTCTCCCAGAATGGGGGTATTCTGTCCTCGCTAGTGTGGTGCGTCGCTCCTAGCTTCTAACTTGACAGATAGCTAACAGTTTCTCCAATGAACACCAATGAAGCGTCTCTTGCGTTTTATGACGTTTACTGGAAACACACTGTGAAACTGCAACACAAACAAACATACGTGTTACAAACAACGTTTGCATTAAAAACACGAATTGCTCAGCAGCTAACAATAGCTAGCGCTTAGCACGCTACTAACGTAACATCGAAGATAACACACACATGCTAGCGCGATTAGCGTCCGAATATTTGCCCTGATAGTAAACAGAAACAAAACAATTAAGGCGCTCCCTAAAGCACATCTAACATATAACAAACATCATACTTACAGACTTTTGCACTTTAGGGACCAAAGAAACAAACTGAAAATGATGGCCTGCCACATAACCAAACTCCGTACTCTCTACTGCCCTTTCAAACTACAGGAAGAAAGAAGGGACAAACCAAACTCAAACTCTTCATGCGGAGCAGCACACTCCCCGCCTGGTATAATATTATACCACTATGTCCCTTTAACCAATAACACAACCTCTGTGATGGGCCTTGAGTACACTTTAGGAGAGTCTCCCTTGACCACTCGCACTTCCACCTTTCGTACTCTGTTGTCTCGTCCTGGAAATGTATTCACAATCACTCCAGTAGGCCATTCATTTCGTTTTGTCTGACTGTCCTTTAAAAGCACGACATCTCCAACTTCCAAGTTTGGTTGAACTTCTCTCCACTTTCTTCTTGATTGTAGCGTAGCAAGATACTCCTGTCGCCACTTTTTCCAAAATGAATTGGCAAGGCATTGCACCTGCTTCCACTGTTTTCTGTGAAGATCTTTGGGATCGAATTCTCCCGGAGGTGCAGGCACTAGGTCCATTTTCTGCGTGAGAAGTGTGCTAGGAGAGAGCACATCTGGCTCATCTGGGTCCGAAGACACAGGAACCAATGGTCGGCCGTTCATTATGGCAACAACTTCTGCCATAAGTGTAATGAGGACTTCATGGGTCAGACTAGGTGTATGTAGCTTGAGCAACATGGCATCTAGAATACGACGAGCTACACCTATCATTCTCTCCCACGCACCCCCCATGTGGGAAGAGTGGGGAGGATTGAACTTCCACGTGCAGCCTTCATTTCGGAGATAAGACTGCAACTCAGGCGCCTCAGTGTTCATCTGTAGCTCCTTGCAAGCTCCAACGAAGTTTGTTCCGCGGTCTGACCGAAACAATTTGGCTGGTCCCCTGATGGCAGTAAATCTCCGAAGAGCATTAATAAAGCTTGATGCTGAGAGAGAGTCCAGCACTTCAATATGTACTGCTCTCGTGCCTAAACAGGTGAACATGATAGCCCAGCGTTTACTTTCCACGGCCCCACTTCTTGTACGACGGATGCAGATGTTCCATGGTCCGAACACATCCAATCCGACATGTGTGAAAGGAGGAGCTTGGGTAAGACGATCGACAGGCAGGTCTGCCATTTTCTGCTGCTGTGTTTTCCCTCTTAGTCTACGACAAGTTATGCACTTATGTATGATACTCGAGACTAATCTCTTTCCTCCAAGGATCCACAGTCCAGCAGATCGTACAGCACCTTCTGTGATGTGTCTGCCTTGATGTGCCACCTGCTCATGGTAGAACCGGACCAATAAAGTAGCTATGTGATGATTCTTTGGTATGACTATAGGATGTCTCTCTTCCCTGGGGACTTCTGCATAAGACACGCGTCCCCCTACCCTCACTAAACCTTCTGTGTCTATGAAGACATTTAGATTTCTTAGGGAACTTTGTTTAGACACTTCCTCTCCTTGAGAGAGATTTCTGATCTCTTCCTTGAATGCTTCCTCTTGCACAGTCTGAATGATCACTATCTTTGCCTGTATCAGATTATTTATTTTTTTTGCATTCCTTTCAGGAATTTTCCGTGACGATCTAAGTGTTTGGATGAGTCTGGCTATAGCATGGGTAAGGATCTTCCAACTGGAAAAGCGTTCAAACCTGTGTGAGCCAAGCAGCGTTGTAACAGCTGTGGTAAGCGTTCAAACCTGTGTGAGCCAAGCAGCGTTGTAACAGCTGTGGTAGTGAATGTTGCAACCACTGGACACAGATCAACATCGGATGATGGCTGAACAAGTTCAAAGGACTCAGGTTGACCTGGAGCCTCTCCATCACCCTTCAGCAAGAAGTCTGGACCTTTCAACCAGGTAGTGTTGCTCAGCAGTGAAGCTGGAACTGGCCGTGTACCATGATCAGCGGGGTTTAGTTCTGTGTTAACAAAATACCACTGTTTTGGGTGCGTTGACTTTCTGATGCGTTCCACTCTATTGGCAACGTATACATAGAATCTCCGACTAGTATTGTTGATGTAACCCAAAACAACTTTACTGTCCGTGTAGAATTTCACCTCATGGATCTCAACATCGAGCTCTTCCATCAACGTGTCGGCCAACTCAACCGCTAGTACCGCCGCACACAGTTCGAGGCGAGGAACGGTATGAGGTTGACGTGGAGCTAATTTGGATTTCCCCATGCAAAATCCTACGTGAATGTGCCCACTATTATCGAAGACTCTGAGGTAGGCTACAGCAGAGATTGCTGAGGTAGAGGCATCCGCAAAGATACACAGCTCCCTTAGCTTGGAGGAATGCAAGGAAGTGTTCACATACTGTCTAGGGATCTGAAGCTTCTCTAGATCCACTAACGAGTCCTTCCATGATCTCCACTGAGCTTCTCTTTCTGAAGGCAATGGAGTGTCCCAGTCTAGGTTGTCTGAACACAGCTCTCTGAGCAATGCTTTGCCTTGCATTGTAATGGGCGCTACAAATCCCAATGGATCGTACAAACTGTTAACAGTTGAAAGAACTCCTCTCCTTGTGAATGGTTTTACTTCTTTAGAAACAATGAAGGTGAAATTGTCATTTTCCAAGTTCCAATTGAGTCCCAAACTCCGTTGCAGTGGCAAGGGTTCTGCACCAAGGTCCAGATCTTTGAGCTCCTTAGCACGTTCCTCAGAAGGAAACGCTTCCATTACTGTGGGACTGTTGGAAGCTATTTTGTGGAGACGGATGTTTGAGTCTGCTAACATTTGTTTTGTTTCTTTCAGGATGCTGATGGCTTTGGTGTCGGTGGGAAAACTGGAAAGACCATCATCGACATAAAAGTTCTTAAATACAAATTGTTTTGCTTCTTTACTATATTCGTCTTGACCTGCGAAGACAGCTCTTCTCAAGCCGTATATGGCGATAGCGGGAGAGGGGCTATTGCCAAACACATGTACAGTCATACGGTATTCTCTGATGGGTTTGTTAGGATCACTGTCTTCAAACCACAGGAAACGCAGAAAGTCTCGGTGGTCTTCTCGAACAACAAAGCAATAGAACATCTGTTCTATGTCTGCTGAAACAGCGACTTGTTCCCTGCGGAAACGAAGGAGAACTCCCAGAAGGGAATTGTTCAAATCAGGGCCAGTCAGCAGGACGTTGTTGAGGGAGATGCCATCATGCCTAGCACTGGAATCAAATACAACACGTATCTGACCTGGTTTATGTGGATGGTAAACGCCAAAGCTTGGTAAGTACCAACATTCTTGGCCTATGTCGAGTGGTGGTGCTGGTTCAGCATGACCTGATTCAAACATCTTCCTCATGAAGGCAAAAAAGTGTTCCTTCATGTCCGGCCTTTTATCGAACATTCGACACAATGCTGTTAAGACTCTTGACTGCTTGACCACGGTTGTTGGGGAGTCTACTCCTTGTTGTTTTGAAAGGCAAGGGGGCTACCCAACTGTTTGTCTCATCTATGAAGACTTCTTTATCCATTATTTCCAAGAAGGCCTTGTCGTCTATTGACATGGCGGGCCTTTCGTCATATGCTGTTCTGCAGAACAGGTCTTTCGTGATACAGTCAGTTTCATCTAAATCGATCATATCAGTAAGGTTTGGAGGACCATTGTTGCATGCCACTGTGTTGGTCCTGTCTTTTACATAGAAACTGTTGTTGCAGGGATTGAAAAGAGAAGTGCGGCCATTATTCAGCACACAGGTCCGATAAACACTGATGTTGGATGGCAAATGGGCTCCTCCTAAGCAGGCGTCTCCTATTATGACCCAACCAAGATCGAGACGCTGCGCGTAAGGAGTGTTGTGTGGGCCATTTCTGTGTTCTCTGACTTTATGAACCCGTGCTATGTCTCGACCGAGAAGAATAAGGATGGCTGCATTTGGGTTTAGAGCTGGTATTTTGTCAGCTATCTTCCTGAGGTGAGGATAGTGCTTTGCCACCTCTGGTGTAGGTATTTCCGACCTGTCGTCTGGGAGCATATCACACTCTATCAGTGTGGGAAGAGGAATAGTGACCTGACCATCTAACGACTCCACAACGAAACCATCAGCTCGTCGTCCTGCTGTTTGCTTAATGCCTGAGCATGTTTTTAGGGTATAAGCTGCAGCATGTGTCTTGACGTTGAAGAGTTCAAAGAAGACTTATTGCTTTGCTCATCAAAAACAACGTAGATCATGATGGCTTTGTCTCTCTGTTTAGATGGATAAACTTTGACTAAACAGATTTTGGAACAGGATCTTGATTTGTTCATAGTCCCACATACCTCTATGCATTTTGATATGACAGCTGGAGGGGCATCATTTATTTGCTCCCCGCCCTGAACTTCTGGGGTTGCCAAGTCCTCCGATTTCCACGGAGGTGGCCCTGGGTGTAATGCAGCAATGTGCTTATTGCTGTTACATTCTCTGCATAGTACATTCACATCACAGTCTTTAGCTTTGTGGTTAGTTGAAGAGCAGCATTTATAGCAAATGTTCTTTTCTTTTAGAAAGGCTTTCCTCCCATCCAGTGATTTATTTCTAAAAGCACGACATTTCTTCAGTGGATGTGGCTTGTCGTGCAGTGGACACTGTTTCTCCGGATCGATGATCCCTTTGTCTGAGGAGCTATAGCTGCCGAATGAATCCGCAGAAATTTCAGTTTTTCTGACGGATACTGGCGCTCTGAGATTAGGCTTGATAAGTTTCTCCATCTTGGATTCACTTGGACCACCAGTAAGAAGTGATGCGAAACTTGGATCGTTCAGAGTTTTGGCGTGGCTGCACACAAACTTTACAAAGAAGGAGAAGGGTGGGTAACCTGTGTGATGCTCCTCTTTGTATCGTGATGCCACTGAGATCCACTTGTCATGTAGATGGTATGGGAGTTTATGAACGATCGGAGTGATGCCTCGAGATGTGTCTAGATACTTAAGACCAGGTAAGAATCCATCTGTGCAGGCTGAGTCCAGCTCCAATAAGAGGTCTCCTAGCTCTCTCAGCTTATGATTTTCTCTGTTTCTAATTTTTGGAAAATCGTCTAATTTCTTTAAGAGTGCATTTTCGATTGCTTCAGTAGACCCGTAGCAGTCTTGTAGCCTTTGCCACACCATACTAACACCTGTTGTTGCATCGTGAATGTGAACCGCTCTTATTCTTTTTGCTTGTTCAGAGGATTTCGGCCCTAGCCATTTGCACAAAAGATCGAGTTCCTCTCTTGGTGTTAAATTCAGGCCTTCAGTGGTATTAAGAAAGGATGCCTTCCAAGCCCAATAATTCTCTGGTTTATCATCAAACGTCAGCAGCCCAGAGCTTACCAGTTCTCTGCGTATTAGATATTTAGCCAGGTCTGTTGTAGCAGATGAACTAGAATCATTTACTCTGAGACTTGGTTGTGGAGGTGACTGGCTGGTGTCGTAAGGCTGAGCTCTGTAGCTAAAGGTGGGTCGACTTGAGTGATGCTGATGTCCATGTAGCTGGCGCGGCCTGGATAAACTTTGGGTGCAACCATGCTCGGGAGAGCTAGTAGAGTAGTGATTTGGAGAATGCCAGACTGGTAGCTCACTGAACTCGTATTCACTGATCTCTCTCGACTCTATGCCTTTCTTTCCCATATGAGATACAGCTGTCTCACCATTGTCAATTCGTGGCTGGTGCGCTGGTGCTATTATGGGTTCTACTGACGTAGAGTCAACTGTTGTTTGTTTGTTGTTGATTGCTATTGGTTCACAGTGTGCGTTCTCCTTTTCCTCGTTTTGAGGACACACGTTCTCTATTTCAGTCTCAGCAGCTGCCTCCAGTACCTCCGCTTCAGCGATGGCTGCTGCAGCTGCTCCTTCCAGCCTTAATGCATGTAAGTTGGCAGCAAGTTCAGTTTTCTTCCTAGCAGCTTCAGCTGCAACCTTTTGTTGCTCCTCTTCAATATAGGCCTGTGCTTTTATCATGTCTGCTTCTCTCTGAGCAAACGATGCTTGTGTCCGTGCGGCCTCTGCCTTTGCCCGTGCTTTCGTTGCTATAACACTAGCTGAAGAACGCTGACTGGAACGTGAGATGCTGGAGCATTGCGACTGTGTTTCCAGCATTTCATCCATATCATCCATCCTGAATGTCATATGCTATTTCCTGTTCAGTTAGCTCTTCTTGGGCTGCCCGTGGGCGTGTAAGTCTTTTCACTATTCTGTCCTCGCTAGTGTGGTGCGTCGCTCCTAGCTTCTAACTTGACAGATAGCTAACAGTTTCTCCAATGAACACCAATGAAGCGTCTCTTGCGTTTTATGACGTTTACTGGAAACACACTGTGAAACTGCAACACAAACAAACATACGTGTTACAAACAACGTTTGCATTAAAAACACGAATTGCTCAGCAGCTAACAATAGCTAGCGCTTAGCACGCTACTAACGTAACATCGAAGATAACACACACATGTTAGCGCGATTAGCGTCCGAATATTTGCCCTGATAGTAAACAGAAACAAAACAATTAAGGCGCTCCCTAAAGCACATCTAACATATAACAAACATCATACTTACAGACTTTTGCACTTTAGGGACCAAAGAAACAAACTGAAAATGATGGCCTGCCACATAACCAAACTCCGTACTCTCTACTGCCCTTTCAAACTACAGGAAGAAAGAAGGGACAAACCAAACTCAAACTCTTCATGCGGAGCAGCACAGGGGGGATATATACGGTACATACATGTATATACGACTGCATATACTTGTATGACTTATAGTCCAGAAAATACAATAATACAGGGGATATTTTATATTCATTACTGCTCAATTAATAATCCAAAATTTTAATGGCAAAACAAACTTAACATTCATTTGCCATCAGTGATAAAGTGTGACCAGTTCCTTCAACTGCAACTACTTCAAAATTAAAGCATACCTTTTTCACCTCATCCATAAAGTTAACGCTGGGTGAAAAGCCAAAATACAGTAGGTTTTGAAGAAAGGAGAAATAATATTTCAAGGGCAAATAATAGACCCAACTGAAGTGAAAGCAGCCATTAGACAAAAGAGACAAGAGAGAGCAAGAGAAAAGGCAAATATCTTTCCAATTATCAGCTCTGGAGCATGTTCTTAAGAGCAAGCTGAAAGGACAGGTTATTAAGCTTTAATGCATCACAGCATAGGAACCATTCAAGGCCTTCTGCCTCATTAGACCTACCACCAGCCTCACAGTGTGCGTATATGCGTGTGCGCTCATGCAAGTACATGTTCACGGTTAAGCACCTCACACACTTCTAAACACTTAAACACTGGTAATGAGAGTGTGAGCGCTGGCTAGTTCGCTTACAGAGGGAATAATTGCAGATTTAGCCAACATGGGTATTTTCATTCCCCTCTATATGTGGGATTAGAGAAAATACAGAAAACAGGAGTCACATTTTCCTAATAAAACCACTCAACAGGAGAGAAAATGCTTTTGGAACCATGCCCAAAGAGTTTATACAATATGTATGAAAGCATTTGATAAATCCTTGAGGAAAAACAGAAAAAAGATTTAATCACATTTTTTGTGGATATAACATTCTTTTCATTAAACACAGAGTGGAGGTCACACTTATAGAAAAACACTATAGTGCAACAATTCATCATTCATTATGGGCCTGATTTCTGACTTCCACTCCTCACCTTATTATTATTATTATTTTCAGAGCAAACAAACAACATGATGAAATTTCTGTAGATAATATATTGCCCTGGTTGTTGTCTGTGAATTACTGTGAAGTGTAGGATGATTCCACAAACAAAACCTGAACTGATTCTCCTTATTGAAATCCACCAGATAATAATGGAGGGTATCCATAAATCTGCCATGACCTTTATAAATAAAATGATCATAAAAATGAAAGGATGGAAGTGGAGAGCACAGAAAGGATGAGGACAGAGGAGTTTCTCTGGAAAGGGAGACAGTGATCAACCTGGGAGGATGCAGAACTTAAATGATTTGGCCCACAAGTGAAGCTACTTGGTGTGCAGGGACTTTTACTCAGCCAGGCACCACCATATGAACACATTAGCAGGACAAAACACTGTGTACCATCCAATCTGAGTCCCTAGGATCAATAAAGAAGTATTGGCTATGCTGCTTCTGCTCAGTCAGCCACTAACTCTCCTTCTGTCCATTCCTGCATCTAGTGATCATTGGCATGTGTGCACACAGTGGCCCTGAGTCTGATGAGGGTGATTTTCTGTAGATGGGATGATTAATGTGCCTGCTCTAAGATGCTGAGTGAGATTGATGCTGCCCACTATCCCCTCCATGCCTAATCTTTCATCCTTACAGTAAATATGACACAATGTCCATATGCACACGAAAACAGGCTGATTAGAAACAGCTTGCAAGCTCTCGTCCCTTTTAATGATTACATCCAAAGGCACTTTCTGTCAAACGGCTGTTTCCCTTAATGAAATTAGCTGATCGCACTATCTGCCTCCTTGGAGCGCAAGGTAAGGCGTTTCCATGGGGGTCACTCAGCTAAGTAACCCTCGTTAAGCAGCTACAATGCAAATAAGATGCAAATGTGGCTAAAATGGAACACTGGTTAATTTGGCCTCCTGACATTGCAAACAGTCACAGGGGGATCCAATGCAAATCACATGCAAATGACAACTGACGGCCTTTGTCTCTATTGGCAAAAGGGTAGGTGCCTGCGGGTTCAGGTTCACGTCTGCTTTTGTCTATGCAAATATTTGATGTATCCAAGTGGAACTAAAGAAAGCAAATACCCACTGGAGAGAGGGTTGGAGTGGTAGAGAAAGTTCACACATTATACACCCACACCGCACAGTCCGGCAGGCGACAGGAAAAACACAACCTCTAACCAAAGAACAAGAGGAAAGCAGACATTATATTCCAACCGCTCCACATTTACCAAAGCCAGGACCCAGCTGTGTGTTATCCAGCAAACCGTGCATTATATATACACTTCTGAGATCCACCCTTACAGTGTAAAGCCCACATATAAATGCAGCAATCTGGCCATAGCTGTATTAACACCTGACAGAAAGGGCATGTAAAGTAAAAGACTTTTGTACAGAGGTCAAACCTTCGTACAGACAATCCCAGAAGACAACGTGACAGAGGAAAATCATTCTCGGTAATGCTCAGTCCATACACCAACCTATAGTATAGATTCCTGCAGACAGGAGCAGTTAATTTATCCTCCTTCTCCAGCCTCTATCAACCATCCACCCAAATGGAAAGTAGCTTGTGGCAGCCTCTATAAAACACATTTTTAAAGATGAACTACCACTTTTCTCCTTTTTGTGTACATTCTCCTGCACTTGTAGTTAGAACACTAGAGGAAAAAAAAAAAAAACTTAATTTGAAGGTCTGTTTCCAATTCCAAGAGCTTCCTTCTTCACGTCCTCATTCTAACAGCAATACATACAACAAATCAACAGGCCGTCCCGATCCAAAGGTACACATTCTGATGCACCTATCTGAACATGGAGGACATAGTGTATCTGTTGCAGTTTTCTGTATACCAGAGCTCAATGGACATTGGTCAGTTGTGTCTTTGGGCCACAGTATAACCTGCAGTAAAGCTATAGTAAACTGTTCATCCCAATAGCCCATGGGCTCTGAAAGCCACCTACCTGAGGTGCTACAGCTAAAGAGTCATCTAAAGGTGAAATTAGATCGTTTGTACTGTACTGAACTTTGCCATTATTAAAACCTCCAATTGCTGACCTTAACTATTGCTACAAAGTGAGAGTAATGAGATAGGTTTTGAGAAAATAATGAATAAAAAATGAAACATTATTTTGTGGTTCTTCCAGAAACAGAGTTGTTGGAGAGTTGTTGAGTCCAAAATACAGGATGCTATTTTACCCTTTTAGCTGTGTTGCACCATCAACCTTCATTCAGCCTCCTGTCAGAGGATAACCTGCTTCACAAAAGAGGAATGGGTTATAAATAAGCATCCAAAGCAATATGATTCTTTATTATTTTATTCTCATTATTAATATGGTTTAATTAAATAAATTAGAACAGGCCACAGATTTCCACTAAAATATACCTTATACAATACTCAGATACAGACATGCCTGCAGGTGCTTTCTGCGTGTACTGCATGGTCATCTGTTGGTCTCTATGTATCTGGAAGGGCGCTTAATGAGACTGCATGGCAAATAAGTACACCTGTGTCTTTGGTATACTCCGCGCTCCATGAGTTATGGGTGATGAATCAAACTACTCCTGTCCTGCCCTCTGACTATTCTTTTCATTCATAAACCCAAAATATTGTAAAGGCAGCCGATTGGCTGGGACGGTGCTACGCAAAAAGACGGCTTGCCCTGGGTAGCCAATGAGAGATGAGTAGTATGCTCTCTCTCCTGCTTTCATGTTCCCTCTTTAACCCTCTCTCATTTTTGTTCTTTCTCTCCCTCTCCCTGCCTCAATGCATTACAGCAACCACAACAACAGCCTGGCTGAAGAGACTACAATGCAGAAACAAGTGTTGTATTTCGGGGAGATGGGAGAGCTGGACAAGAATATCAACTTACCCTTGGAGAATATATCGCTCTTGCCCCGAGTACCTTCTAAACCCCCTGAGGGTCCAAGTATTAAGTGGCGACTTAGGCCTACCTTTCCTTTTATGCCCAGATGGCTGGGCATTTTGTTCAGTACCTCAAAACCTCCAACCGATATGTCACTTACTAGTATGTGACAGGAAAAAGCACTCTAAAAATAAAACTTCATTGACTGATCAGTAGATTGACAGCCATATTGACTGGTCTTTAAGTGAGCCCGCTTTAGACGGGAGTGGGCTGACGTCAGGCTCAACTCAATGTGACTAAAAATTCTTTTTTTTTTTCCATGTGTGAAACTTGGCACAGAGAGGACAAAAACAACAGAAACACACACAAATCAATAAAAGCAGTGATCCAGTGACTCTATGAACTCAGTGTGTGCCACTGTTTGTGGGGAACTGGGTTGACAGGGTTCATGTGGGCTTGTAAGGTACAACACTGCCATCTATAGACACGTCTGGATGCTGCACGTTGTCGATGGATTACATCATCATGTTGAGGGCACTGATGTGTTTTTCTAAGATGCTGAGACTCAGACAAAGAGAAGCAGGGGCAGAGATAGTTGGATGGCATACTGGACCATTAGAGAAGGAAGTGTCAATGAAGTGTATGTTTGTATACATGAAAAGGCATATCAGTGAGTTCACATCAACAGATATTGTCACATTTACATGACTTCAAATGGATAATTCTAACTGCCATATTTTGTGTCTCTATGGTTGTGTACATGTACTGAATTTTTATTACAAATAATACAAATATTTGTATTATTATTTGTAAGATCAAGGATATTATCCTTTTGACAAGCAGCCCGACACCCTAGCTGATTTTGTTTAGATCTATGTACATGACCTCTAGGAATGGTTAACAGGTCAATGCAGTCACTATGTATCAAACCTTTTCCCCGTTAAACTTTTGTTCTTGCTCTGTTTTCAGTTGCGGATAAAATGAAGACAGACTAACTTTTTTGTTTAACTTGTTTTGTCTTTAGAAAAGCATTTTTTTACCTAATAGGTTGACCTCAATTTCTAATTAACAAACTATAATACCTGAAAACTTCGCCAGAATCCATATCTGAAAATCAGTATGGGCATTTGTAGCAACTTTACTTCAATAAGAGCACCACAAGTCAGCATATATCTGTCTTGTGAGATTATGGTGAAAAACTGTAGACATACACAAGGTGATGTTTTGTAGCTTGACGTTCCCTGAGTGAGGTGGGACAGCTTTCAAAAACCTTCCCCACTAATTTATTTTTATAACTTCACAAGTATGTTTGACTTGACAGCCAAACAGGTTAGGTGCTATAACAATAACCAATTCACAGAATGAGATGGGTAACACTTTGTCACATAGTTTCAAAACATCACAACCTTATTGAATGAAAGATTCTGTGTGATCATACTGCCTCCTAGTGTTTCCACATACATACTGTAAGGAAGAGGGTAAAACTAATTTAGAGTGTTATCAGAAAATGGGATTTTTACTGATATAGTACAGCATAGTGAACTGGTTGGCCACCAAATACAGAACAGAACATGATGTTCTTTTCATGTAGCAGGCCAGTTACAGAGGAAACCTCAAGCTGCTACATCTTGGCATGTAGTGTAGGATCTAAAGAGAAAGCAGCACATATTGGCACTGCAACACTGCAAGCTGTAATATCCGGTCAACGACTTACATCATCTTTGCAATTGCAACTGGTAGACTGCCAATGAATATGACTACCACAGTAAAATACATTAATCAAGTAGTGCAATCAAAAGAACAATGATACCATAAATGCCATGAACCAAAAAAATTAGATATTATTATAGTTAATTCACTTGCATATGTACTATTCAAAAACAGCTAGGTAGAGAAGCACTTTCTTTACTGCTTGCCAGATTAAGAAAAAGATTTCAGATTTCCTAATTTTATGGGCACTTGTCAAGATTTAACTTGAATGTTTCACAAGAAAAAGGAATTTCACAAACTTGTATGATAACCACAGCTACTTAAATCAGTGCTAGATCTTTGTTACAAAAACACATTTTCTTCAAACATTTTTACACGATTCAGCACTTTAAATGTTAAATAATACAGTTTAATGCAGAAGGTATCTGTATCTTAGAGAGATGAGGTGACCAGTGAAACACTATTTCGATCTTGTAGCATGATCAAATGCAACATTAATACTGCAGTGTGAGAGTACTAGAAAATCTGTGAGGAATAATGCAGAAAGAAGCTAACCCTGCAACTCTGAACATAAATATACCAATATTTTGAGGAATGGGACTGACTTTATGGTTGCCATTAAAGTTTGTCATGTAGCCATTAAAATTGCTATTATATGTAATTATGACAAATGACAGGTTCCAGCAGATCCCCAAGACTCTAAAAAGGAATAAGTGGGTAGAGATAATGGATGGATGGTAAATGATCAATTAGCTTTAAAATATGGTGCAGAGTAAGTGAAATAACCACTAGGAATGAAGAAAAAATATAGGTGAATATGTATCAGCCCATAAGGGCATCTAGGTTTTCAGCTTTATACACCAGAATTGAGAATTTGAGTTACATAATTGCCAGTTACTCCTCAAGGTCTTCTAACTACAAAAAGGTGCATAATGAACCAATTTGCTGTGCAGTACTATTGACCAGTCAAAAGTTTGAGAACATCCCAATTTTTGAAATTCAAGCAGTTTATGTCCAGTGAATAACCTGAAATGGCAATGGAGGTAAGTATTAAAATGTCATAGGTGAAAAAGGTTTAGGTTAATGTACATTTCAGAATTATAATTTTTTGTTTTTTTTTTCAGGGACAAAGTAATAGGTCAACAACATACAGCTGTTCTACAGCAATGACGGTATATTATAACAGTTCCTTCCTATGGGTGTTCCAACTTTTGACTACCTTGTGTCTGTATAAAAGTGGTGCTGGAACAGACAGGTGTGTTACCACACCACTTAAGAAATATTTGGACAGTACTGTTTTCTTGCAAGTAGTATATTACTTTCATAATGGTGAGAAAAAAGGCCATTTACAAGGGAAGACAGACAGACCATTAAAACCTTTGAGAGTGTAGGTCTGCAAAGAAAGCCAATGTGTCAGTGAGTACAGTTTCCTACACCATCAGAAAACACGTGTAAACTGGAGGAAAATGACAGGAAGAGGTCTGGCAGACCCAAAGCCACATCATCTAAGTTTTCAGACTTAAACCCATGAAGCTGGTTTGGGATGAACTGGACGGAAGGGTGAAAGCAAAGCAACTTACAAGTGCAATACATTTGTGGGAACATCTGCAACAGTGGGAAGAACTTTCTGAATAATACTTAATATCCATTGTAGAGAGAATACCACAAGTCTGTCTAGCAGTTACACAGCTGTGTTCACAAATTTAAATACCCCCTGCTTGGTACAATATGAAAAATATTGACCATTTTTGCAAAATGTAACTGAACCTGTGTCTGCCTTTGTAAAATTAACTGCAATTACTAAAGATACTATCTGACCGCTTTCCCTAAAAAGAGAAGTTTTCTGCATGATTATTTAGCTTTTACAAATGGCCAGTATTTCAGGGTCCAATTGCTTATTTGTTCTATGCTTAATTTTCACAATAGACCTACACTTGGATATTAAACTCTAAATTTGAATGAAAACTGGAAAAATTGAGGTGTTCTCAACTTTTGACGGGTAGTGTAAGTAGTTGTGAGGAAAAATCCTACTAGAACTTGGAAAATCCATAATAGGATGGTCTGAAGAGCAGATTTAAAAACACCACTGCTATCAGTTTCAAGAATGCTCAACATTGCTGTGTGTTTCCACAGTAGCCTTATTTCTCAACTCCTCACACATTCCCATTCTTCAGACATACTGTCTTATTTGGGAGTAAAAGCATGCAATAATTTGATTGGCTTAGAGGATGAAGCCAGGAAATGTTTGGCATTTTTGACTTAAAGGGTAAAGTATGTCTAACAACCTTGTTATTTCAGACAGTTTGATCATTTCAACAGTCTCTCTACTATACTATTAAAGAGTGTGGTATTACTTAAGAGAGCATTTGATTTTATTCACTGGTAAGAGTTGAGCAGGAGGCACACAGTGGTACAGTTCGTCACTCCATTCATTCATTCTGTCTTTGTATAGAAAGATTTTTTAGCTAAGTAGTGCCTGAAGTGGTTCAGTGTGACAGACCTTAAAACAGCTACCGTACAAGGGTGAAGACAGGCTGCATCAGTACCTGAGGAAGTTACTTGCTGAGATGTTTGGCAAATTCAGAGCTCTAAGAGTTTTCATTGATTATCCAGATGTTTTCCAACAATCTGCTGGACAAAACCCTGATATCAACTCAGAAAGTCAGAGGTAGCAGGTCACACTTTGGAAACACCATAAATATTGTGAGTTAATCAATCTTTAATACATAAAAATGCAAGTCTAACAGAGGTTACTCAAGCCCTGAGAAAACTATTAAAAGAAAAAATAAACAGACAGGTATAATTTGACTTGTGTAGTTGATAGGAATGCAATAGTCCAATACCTCAATATATGAATTAGGTATAAGTTATGACTTGACCCATTAAACAGTTTTCCTTGTCATTGTAATCACATTAAAGATCAATATATCCAGGGCCAGTTACAGTATTTTGACGTGCATAGTTGCTGAAGTAGCAATAAAGGCATTGCTAAAGCTTGTCTGGGCCTCATGTCACCTTATAAAATGATTCCACTGAGTTCCATGTAGTAATTTATACAGCTTTAATATGGGAAAACCTTGAGGATCACTGGTATCAGATTAGTACTCTGCATCTGTTGGTACCCTGAACTTTGTTATGCTAAATGACGAGTGGATCAGTTTATCTCAAACAGCAGTGGAAATAAAATACATAGGTTATCTCTAGATCATCAGCACAAGATGATGAGGGACCAACCCTCCAACAAAAAAACACAGAATGTGAGGCTGTATAAGAATGTCTGAATGACTTAAAAGCCAGGACACAGAACTAGCAAAAAACCAAACATCATACTGCTGCAGTTTGCACAAACATAATCTGCAGGTGTACATTTTGCCAGAAGTCCAACAGGAACAGTAAAATCTTAGTGGTGACTTTAACGGAGAAACATCAGTACTTTGTAATGCTAAACAGGTGTCTATAACGTCAGATAGTGGTGTGAAGGCTCCTTTGTGCTCACACTACAGACTACAGTGGATCCATGACAGCTTTTGAGACCATCACTGCAGGATTAACATTGTTGGGTCAAATGTAAGTTCTTTGTTGGGACAGGGTTGAAGTTTGAGATAGGATATCCAGATATGTAAACAGATTAAAGCTCTGAAATAAAATGTTTTGTCTGACAACATTCATATCAGCAAACATCCAAAAGACTGAAGAAACCCTTAGAAGATCACACTTCCTCCATAGAAAATATGCTCATTAACAATACCCCTCCAATGTAACACTTTTGGGTTACAGCCTCCTTCACATATCCAAGTCTCCATAAATCCCAGTCACATCATACAGGATAGCAAATGCAAATATAAAAACTTTCAAATAAGCTAACTGTTCCTTTGTTGTATCTCCTCAATATCCGGTTTGTGTGAAAATATCCATATAATTCAGACTTACTGATTTTCCAAAACAGTTGTTTAGAGGAGGGGCATATCCAGTGGCAAATGGTCCATATCAAGAGAGCCGAAAAGGTCAGTGATGCCCTCATTGTCAGTTAAGTTCAGAAGATACTCCTCCCCATCGAGAGAGAAGGCCAGAGTGGGAGATAGAGTGACAAACCTCTGTTGATCTTCAGAGGGGGGTTGGAGGGAGGTGAGGGTTGTGGGCATGGGGGAGACAGGGCTTACAGTGACTGCTGGTGAGTGATGTGTCAGCTCTGAGAGCGTGTTGGAAATATTATTGATTCCATAAATATGGTTAGCATCATCTGGAAAATAACAGTAATGTAAATAAGGAGACATGGGGGAAGGAAAAGTTCGAGCAATGAAGGTTAAAAAACCCAAAGTAAAATTGGGCAAAAGCTTATGGGCAGATACCACCTCCGATGTAGCAACAAAGTAACCCTTTCGCAAGAACAACTTGTTTGAGACCGACCATCAGATCCTTAATTACAAGCCTCACCTTTGGAAGACACCTGGATGAAGGATGTGTAAGGCAAGAGCTGGGTGGAGTTGTTCCCATTGGCGGAAGAGGTTAAGTGGCTAGCATTGGCTACAGAGGCATCTGTGGCTTCCATGGGGATAGGGTCATCAGAACAGAGAAACACCTCGATGGGCCCTTGGGTGCTGCTTAGGTAGACCTGGAAGCACTAAGCAATGGGAAAGAAAACATTGGTAGTTTCTGAATATGAGCTGACAGCAGATACAGGAAACTATGTCTTGAGAGGATGTAACAGAAAGAATTTAATTTTAGTCAACATTGCAACATCAATTAACCACTATGTATGAATTGATTGAGGTTTCAAGTCATTAAGTTTCATGAGCGAAAACATTACAAAAAATTATGCTTTTAACAAAAAAAAAAACAGAAATGTACCTCCTCTGGATGTGGTACCTCCAATTTTGTCTCTGCGGGAGCTTTGATGACGATCACAGTCTGTTCTTTTAAACTAGGAATCCTTTGGACATCCTCATATGTCAAATAGGCAAATGTTATCCACCAGGTCAAGGAAAATAATTTGTGAACACAAGGGGGATACACCCAATAACCTACTGTTTAGTTGTTCTACTTCCCAAACCAATCTGGTTAAAATATTAAAAAAAAAAAAAACAGAAAAGTGACTTCCAGCAACCCAGAGTAAAATGAAGCTTTACAAACAAAGGATATCTCTGACTCTGATGGTCCTCACACATCTGGTGAACCTGCTGCGTACAGCTTTGGATCAGCTCATCCAGTTTTAACTCCTCCTGTATGAGAGCCTGCACGTCTTGATCTTTTTGTATTATCACTTCACCGCCCCTGTGCACACACATTCAAGTAGCAATAGTGGATTACCCCACAACAGATGTCAGATTTTACTGTTCATTGTGAGGAAACCTAAAACTAAAATAGTATTATATAATCAAAAAATCAAGTTTGTTACTTAGACGCTGAAACAAAGTGCAAAATAGCCACTGATAACTGTTAAAAAATATATACTGTATAGGCTGGACAAAATTTAACCATAATATTGTCCTCTAAAACACAATGATAAACATGAACAGTCATACTGTGCATAAATTCATGGTACAGTAATTTATTTTCCAGAATACACACAGACTACACCCAATCATACTTACACCCATTCAACAAAGTTTTTGGACTTCTTTTTGATGAGCTTGACCCCCTCCAGGACATTGGTAACATCATAGACACGCCTCTTGGGAGCATTGAGAATCTGAGTGACTACGTTCAGGTCCAACACCCTGTCAGCAGAGCCTAGCAGCAGCTCCGCAAACCTCTGTGTCAAAAGACCCAGTGAGGTGTCATAGCGCGACCTCTCAAACAGGGGCTTGTATGCTATGGGACTGGGAGCAGGAGCTGGAAAAACAAATGAAGACTGAGAATTTCTTAATTTGTGACCTTTAAACTCTATTATCATCTTTTTACAGTAAGGATGTACTCGCACTACCATGCCCTGCATGGGCATATTTGACCCCTGAAGTCAAGCTCGTTAGACTAGTATGAGTACTCCGTTCTCACTCAGCCATGCCCTGGCCCACTTGAAGAGGTGGTCCTGGGCATGGTTCAGACAGGAATGGTATGCACAGTGTGATCATTGACCATGCCCAGGCACAGAACATCAACACTGTGCTATGCCAAACATGCTCTGGTTCGGATCGTTTCAAGTGCAGTGTGAGTACAGGCCAGCAGGGGAGTGGGAAGAAGGAGCAATCGTGCTTGGGCATGATACAAGGCAGTCGTGGCCTAATGGATAGAGAGACTTGTAACCTAAAAATTGCCAGTGCTCTCTCCACCTTCAATACCACGACTGAGGTGAGACCCTTGAGCAAGGCACCGAACCCCCAACTGCAATGGCTGCCAACTGCTCCAGGTGTGTGTTCACAGTGTGTGTGTGTTCACAGCTGTGTGTGTGTGCGTGTCCATGTGTGTCCGTGTTCGCTGCTGTGTGTGGTGCACTTAGGCGGGTTAAATGCAGAGGGGAATTTCCCAGTTTGGAATGAATAAAGTAGTTCTTAATCTTAACTATGCCTGGTGTGAGTAGACCCTGAAGTATAAGACACCAGCAAACACTGCTTATAGCTTTGCAGGTTTTCGCCATTAACATGACTTCATTTTATTTCTTTAAACACCACTGGAACAATGAACAATGCATGCAGAAGTGATTACTTAGTTGCACATTTAAGACAGTAAAAACTGTAGACGCACTAGTAGTTTTATCTTGCCCCAGGACAGGCTCATTTGTCTGTTGAAAATCCTAAACTTTACAGTAGAAAGTCTTACCCTTCCCTGCTCCTCTTTCCTTCTTGACTTTGGCCATCCTGCTACCATCCTGAGAATCCGGTGGATCACTGGCTTCCAGCTCCAGCCTTCTCTTTGCCTGAGAGAAAGACATTTGCACAGCTTGTTAGAAAGCAGTATGCACATAAAAGTCTTATTATGAAATGCAGAACTTTAGTTTGCAATTACTTAAATGAATCCTATGGTTCACACATGGGCAGCCATTTTGGTCAATAACATAGGATAGACCTATCCTAAATCCATTGTATTCACTTGTGAATTAAGTTGCATGTAATTAGAAATAATGAGTGTATTTGCATTCAGCATTAAGTTCAGTTACTATTAAACTTGTGATTATCTGAGGGTTGGGACAGAGGCTAGCTTCCCTCAGCAGTGTGTTTAGCTAGTTAGATCAACATAGCCCCATCCCCCATAGGCCCAAACAGTAGTTGCTTCTGGCAACAGTGAACACATTACCTTACATTTTCATTCAGCTCCTTACCTGTGTATTCCCACAGAAACCAACTGTTAAAGTGTGCTGTGCAGCCCTAGACCAAAGTCTGTAAAAGTATGTTCCGGCAATACGCAATAAGATGCCCAGGGTAAAACGCGTAACGTTACCGGAGGTACACAAATATACACGAAGCGTCACAAGCCAGCCTTCAATATAAGAGCGCGCAATTAAGACACATTTCCAGTCTACCGAAACATAGACCTCAGTACTACACAGTGAGCTATACTGACCGCTGTGTAGCATTTAATGTTATGTTTCCATCAAATGTCATTTATTAACCTTCCATTGCATCAAAGTTATGATTAACTATCTACATAACCCGAGTATATCACTTTAATTCCCATTGTTTACATTACGCAGCGTGCCTTTATTTTGAAGACACATGTGTAGCTTCCGTTATGACTGTGGGTGACCTTTGGGTGCCTGACGCAGATGACTAAAGCTATGTTTGGAGTAGTTAATTTATAGCGTTAATGTCACTGAGCCCGCATGTATTCGGGTGAGGATTTGTGTGAATTAACAGAAACAGGTTAACATTAACGTTAAACTAACAAATCACGGACAGTCGTTTATTTTGGGTAGCAGCCACTTGTTATAACAAACGCTATGTTGGCAACGTTACTATTATCAAATAGCCTAAACATTTCGTATAATGTTACCTGGGCTCGGAGCTTGGGTATCTGCCTTGTCCCGGTTGTTGAGAGTGCAGGAGGTGTGTCGTTTTTGAAACCATGAGGCGGGTAGGAGAACTGGACTTTCATAGTGTTGCCCGGGCAGGACGAAGGACCGACGGTCCCCATGGTCGAGCTATTCTCGGAACACCTCGCGTTAATATCCATAGAACCCGCTGGTAACGAGGGAACCACTTTTCTCAGTTTTCCCCGTCTGGTGTCTACATTTTTCTATACATATACAAATTATGTCGACCCACATCCTTCTCTACATGCTGGAATTTATCTTCAATACCGTAAGTACGAAACTCAGATTCCCCGGGAGTTTTAAACTAAATTTGCATGTCATCGACTATTGGTCATAATTCCGCGAACGCCGCACTGCGTGCGTGTGACGCAGCGACAACCATCCAATGGCCACGCAACTCAGCGATGAAGTGGAGTATTTTTCTTATATCTCTCTCTAATAACCTCGTATGTAACTAACTTACACGCCTTTCTGGAAATAAAGATTAAATCGCAAAAGACAGTGCATACAGTACGGGTAGATATAAATCTTATATGCTGGCATAAATATAACATGGAAAATAGAAAATAGAGAATTTGGTTTGCTTCTCTTCCTGACATGTATATTTACGTGTCACAATATATAGATTTCATACAATGTTACCTGGCCATAATTACCAGAATCATAAGAACACATTAGCTATGACACAATAGTGAGACTGTGTTAGGAAAAGACCTGTGTATGGGTTAAAAAAAAAAGCAACTCAAACAGGTTTCCCAAATCCACATGTATACATTTTAACTATTCAACACAATCTTACAAAATTATACCTTAAACAGGTAAACCTAAAACACAGAAATGTTACAAGCCTATGTGATATGTTTCACATTGAATGGACCCATGTTTTGGAAAACATATTTATCTTGACATTTCATACAAAAATATTAAGTTACTGTCTTTCTCCAGCCAAAGAAATGAAACTGCAGATCAAACCTTTTAAAAACTGTCACAGTATAGCACAAGTGAGTTTTACATGAGTGTGCCAAATAACACAAATCATCCAGTAATTGGCACGCAAGTAAATAACGTGTGGTTGAGTCTCAGTCATCATCAAACTTGATCTTCTTCCCTTGGAAGGCCAAAATTTGTCCTTGCTGCTCCTTCCTTTTCCTACTGGCCTCCCAAGATGGATGCAGTGCCTGTTCTGGTGCCTGATGGGAAAACACACCTTTACCCCTGTTGTCCTGGAGTCTCATAACATCACCTCTGCCCCGTCCTCTACCTTTACCAACAGAGGTAAAGCCCTTCTCCTCTGACTCAGGGCAGGGCTTGCTGTAGCTGGACGCTGAACTTCTTTCTGTTCCTTTAGTCTGCTTTTGAAACTTAGACTGTTCATTAAAATCTCTATTGCCACTGACACCCTGCAGTTTCCATTGGCCCCTGAATTTATCCCCACTTCTCCCACTGCCTGCACCTCCACCCCCACTCCCACCCCAAGTGTGCTTAGACCCAGAAAGGGAAGAACAGAAAACAGACTGAAATGATGTCGCTTTAGACTTGTGTGTATTCTCACTTCTCTCCTTCTCTTCTATACTTTTCTGCTTATTTTTCTTCTTGAATTTGCTCACTTTTCCTACAAAGAAGTCATCATCCTCGCTCTCCTCTGACTGGGAGGACTTCTTATGAAAACGCTCCTCTGTGCTGTCATCAAAGTACTGTTTCTCTTCATCATCTGATGACTCCAACTCACTCTCTCCACTATCAGTTGTTTTCTGGAGCACTGCAGGTAAAGGCCTCAAATTGGGTTTCTTTTCTCTCTCTTTACTTTGAGGTTTATCTTTCACATTGTCCTTTACTTCCTCACTTTCTGACACTGGTTTTTCACTCTTGGACACTGGCATATCTTTTTCTTGAACAGCAGTACTAGCTGAGTGAGTTGCCTTTTTAACGTCTTTAAGGATATCATCTCCTTCCGTATTTTCTGCCACCTCCGTATGCTTCACTTTGTTTTCCTCCTTTTCTTTCTCATGCTTTCTTTCTTCCCTTTGTTCTGGTGACTGTGAAGTCACCTTTCCAGCTTGATTTTGCACTTTTTCCTTCCCTCCTTCCTTTCCACCCTTGATCCGCTCCTCTTTGAATGCCTTCACAGCAGCTTTGATGTCTTTGATCTTTTTGTTGAACTGAGGGTGGGTGGCAATACGTGCTATGGCCCGGTCAGAAATTGTGGACTTGGGATTTTTACACATTTGTTCAAAGTTGAGATTCTTCTGGAGGGCTGTCTTGGTCACCTGGAAATGGGAAAATCAATTATCCGATTAGACATTTCATTTGATTTTGTCTTGGAAATAATGCAGAATATTGTAGTCCAAAATAGCCTAAACAGAAGCTATTATGAAGCCTACCAGGTCTGGTGAGAGGGCTTTCATAGCGTGGATTTCCTCCCGCAGTCTGGCAGCTCTCCTTTGATTCTTCTCAATATCTGTCTCTTTCCCCTTCTTCTTTTTCAGTGCACCAATGTGACGTGTCAGCTTTCTGATGGTCAAAGCCCTCACTCGCTTTACCTCCTTCCTCATCTTCACCACCTCGTTGTTGAGGTTCAGGTCATTAGCCTGCTGTTTCTCCTTTGATTTAACAGGAAATGAAATATTTTTCTCAGTAGTATCTGGGGCCTGTGGTATGGTTTCTTTTTCTTCAACATCTTCATGTTCCTCTTCTTCCTCAGTTCCTTCCTCATCATCATCCTCTCCTTCTTCCTCTGCTGTTTCAATCTCTTCTTCGACCTCCTGTTTTTCCTCTGCTGGAGACACCATTTTCTCCATTTTGTCCGGGGTGTATATTACCTGTTGAAAAAAAAATACATTTTGATTGGTAAAAACAGGAAACAACTATAGCTTTAAAATAAAATAATACAAGAAAAATTGACAAATGAGTCAGACGCATCTATACTGTTTTTCAAACTTATTAGCACAGAATGCAAAAGTACATGCAATCCTTTTCCCATTAATTTCAGACTATCCAAACCTACAACACGCATTCATCGAGATGTTGTGACTTTTGAATGTTATGTCTAATCTACAAGCCTCACATAAAAAAACATTAGTGCAGGGTTAAAATGTTAAATTTCCGACCGACACTGCCAAAACAAACGTGGTTAAGCATGGCTAAGTTTGTCCACGTAACATTATGTATAAATAGGTTTATTTTACGTGCCAGTGACGTTAACATAAAACTGCAGCGCATAAAGTCCAATAATATCTCCATAAACGTCTTTATAACACTTACCACTGGGAAATTAATATTAGCAATTTATAAAAGAGAGAAGCCTAAACGTCTCGACTACTAGGCAGCAGCCATGTTTCGCACGCTTCAGGTGGCGTCGTGACGTCAGACGTCAGCTAGGGGACGCAGCGTGTCGTGAAAAGGGGAGGGCCTTCCGTGGACTGTTTTTATTTATTTCTTTGTTTCATGTGCATAAAACAACAACAATGGTGGATAATTGAAGAAGTGTGAATATTAGGATGAGCGAATGACATTTCCAGTTGCAGTTACCAGACCGATATCACAAGTGAATCAACAGGGGGAGGATGAAGCGGCGCAATGCGGACTGCAGCAAACTCCGACGGCCGTTAAAACGGAACCGAATCACCGAGGGTATATATAGCAGGTACAAAGGGGCTGGAGGGACGTTATTGTATAACAATGGCGCCTCTCTGTGTATGTCAAGGCAGGGCTGCCAGACTCTGGTACAGCCATATGTCAGCATGCTTTGGTTTTGAGCTACATGAACAGCTAAACCAACATGCCCGCATATTTTCACAATTATGGGCCTAACGTTACTTGTGTGGTATCTCATACATGATTTGTCGCTAGCTACGGAGTAAAATTCAAATTCAGGCTGAATTCAAATAAAAGGTGGCGGTGAGGCTCTGTGGACATTCAGTACAGATTATATGACAGTCACTTCAATTGGAATGTTTTTGCCTGAAAAAAAGAAAATATTGTTAACTTGTGAGGAAAATCATGTTGGAGGTTGAGATGACAGCAGCAGAGTCAGAAGCGCTCGTTTTGAAGCCCGGGGTGACGCTGATGGCGGGTCTCTCACCTGTGCTTTGTCTGGCAGAGGTCTAAATTTAACTCGTCAATGAAACAATAACCACCAGGGCAGTCGGGTCTAACTGGACCATGGAGAACGAACATATTATTGGAAGAGACGAGATATTAAAAAAGCCTATTTTTTCCTATCGATTGATTGATAAAAAGCGAGAAGAGGGAAACCAGCGGTGCTTTTAATAACATGTCCAGACATGACACTGTAAACATAGGGTCTCAGCACCGCACTACCTTTCTCTCTCACACACACTTGTCTGGCTGTTTCTCAACCAATATGATCAGTTTCAGTATCTTTGACACACATTATTAGAGTGGGGATTGTCTAGATTTGTGTTTGTTCTCTGTTGATCTGGGGTTTATCTGCCTTCAAACTGTGTGTGAACTTGAATGTGTGAAAGTCACACTGAAAATTTCCTTATAGATATTATGCTATTTATTGCATAAAAGAAATGTTCAAGTGCTTTTCATTATCTCATCTAAATCTGTGATAAGTGTTGTCTATTAACTCCTCTTTGTCTCCTTTTGTGACTCTGTTTAACAGTTTTCTCTACTATTTCTTTTCTGTCATGTGTTCTCTCATAGCACATTCCTGTACCTGAAGTTCCTGGTCGTGTGGATGTTGGTTCTGCTGGCCGACTTTGTGTTGGAGTTCAGGTTTGAGTACCTGTGGCCCTTCTGGCTTTTCATTCGAAGTGTCTACGATTCCTTCAGATATCAGGGACTGGTAAGAGCTTGTTTGTTTGAGGATGGAGGTTGTCTCGGACCCAATTTGATAAACAGTAAAGATTAAATGCCATGTCTCTCTCTAATCTACATAGAAAATACATAATGAAAACCTACAAACTGTACAACGATGCAGCAAAGAAAGGACAAATATAAGCTTTGAGACTAATGTACATGTAAACCCTGGATAATTGTGGTAGTGGTAGATGGAAAAACAACAAGACAAGGTTTTGAGTGTGTGTTATAGTGCAGGTTAATAAGTCAGTGTGAAATAGACAACGGTATTTCTCAGTTGCAATGGCATATTTAATTGTCTGTCTTCTTCCTCCTATACTTAGGCGTTCTCTGTCTTCTTCGTATGTGTGGCATTTACATCAGACATCATCTGCCTCCTCTTCATCCCCGTCCAATGGCTGTTTTTTGCTGCCAGCACCTACGTATGGGTCCAGTATGTCTGGCACACAGGTTAGTCCAAGTTTTATGGGGATTTGTTTTAATCTCTTCCAGCCAAATGGCTACTTTCACCTCAAAGACACAGTGCACAAGAAAGTCATAGCTGCCAAATTTCTTCAGTGCTAGACCAGAGGGCAGATATTTTTTTCTGTTTTCCTCATATCTTACTTTCACACAGAGAGGGGAGTGTGTCTACCCACTGTATCACTGTGGATCCTGTTTGTGTACATTGAAGCTGCCATACGGTTCAAAGATCTGAAGAACTTTCACGTAGACCTTTGTCGACCCTTTGCTGCTCACTGGTAAACATCATTTATTGTCATGCACCATATTTTTTTTGCATTGTATATGAGTGTGCCTTTATTTTGCCAGTGTCTCTCTTCACCTTCCAGTATCGGTTATCCAGTGGTGACTCTGGGCTTCGGCTTTAAGAGCTATGTCAGCTACAAGATGCGACTGAGGAAACAGAAGGAAGTACAAAAGGAGAATGAATTCTATATGCAGCTTCTACAGCAGGCTTTACCGCCAGAGCAACAGATGCTGCAGAGACAAGAGAGGGAGGCAGAGGAGGGTAAGACACATGCACTTCAACACATAAGAAATGCAAAACTCTTTACAACACTGAAGTGAACATTACAAATAGTCTGTAGTCCCTGAGGGAAATAGTTACAGCAAAAAGGAAAGAACAAAAATAATAATGACAGAAATGGTGCAGCAAAACTAATGATACTCATGGACAGGAAACAAGGACAGCAAGGGTGTCTACTGGCAGTATTACAGGATGTAAATATTACTAGAAGAAGTACATATAAATGTGCATTTAATAGGTTAATTGGACACATTTACTCACATTGTGTTTTCTGATATTGTCCAATACATGCAGCAGTTGTTGCACTACATCTTATATCATAGCTAAGTAAAAAATATGGAATCATTTTTAAGGGTGCCTTTACACCTGTCATTTGATTCAGTTGATCCAGACCAGATTGAAATATATACATATATATGTTGTGATGTTCTAGCTCTGATCCACTTTGTGTTCTCACTCGGTTTTTACAAATGAAGTACAGGCTATAAACATTATGTCATATTGACTGGCAAGTTACTTAAAGATCAGACAGTTTTGTCATCCTGCATCATCATTACAGGATGTCATGCTGCAATTTATCACCTGGGCTTGTTTATGTCTGGCAATGAGCACATAAAGATATAACTCTTTATGAAAATTATTAGTCAAGACAAGGGGTGGGCATTGTTGTGTCATAAATTGTAACAAACCAGCCGTTCACAAGTTCACAGAATCCATGCTGATGTCTTCCATTAGCTAATTTGCACGATAGTGCCAAATACATCAACATACGATTTAAAAAAAAAAAAAAAGATTTTGCGTAAAAAAATACAGAAATGATCAATTTATTTTTAGAATTGTTTCTGATTCATTTTATGTTGATGGAATAATGGCTATGGTTTAACTCCTCATTTTCTGATGTGTCAGGTGAAAAACGTGCATTCATGAGGTGACACTTGTTACCATGGTTATGGGATTGAATAAATGTATACAAAATTAAATTATATGTACATAAATATTGATGAAGGTAATTTTCTTGACAGTTTAGTTAGCAGTTAGATTTAATTATAGTTTAGCATTTGAATTTGTGCTAAAATCACATATCTACTCTTACAATGTGATTGTTTTTCTGTTTTTGTAGTTCATCAAAAGACAGAAAGTATGCCTGCTGGCATGAGGCTGTTAATGCGTCTTCGTGGAGATTTCCTGTGTTTTCTATCACAAAGACCATTATTTATTCTCTATTTATGATCAAACATGTTTACGGTTCACTTTACAGTTTACACTTCTGTGTTTTCACATGCCTTCTA
The DNA here is from genome assembly GCF_900324485.2 of Mastacembelus armatus. Classification (NCBI taxonomy): domain Eukaryota; kingdom Metazoa; phylum Chordata; class Actinopteri; order Synbranchiformes; family Mastacembelidae; genus Mastacembelus; species Mastacembelus armatus. The sequence goes on along the minus strand of NC_046643.1, from coordinate 6,255,320 downwards.
ATGCCTCCTGCATTCATTTCCTTTTAGCTGCTTTAGCTAAAGGGGTCTCAGAGGTAGAACCCCCAGTAATATCCCAAAACGGAGCACCTCCTGGAAAGAAAAGCACCTCAGTCCCATTACCAGAGCTGGAATACCGGGAAAAAGGGAAGGACAGTACAACAAAGGAGAGAGAGGGTAAAAAACAAAACACAATTGGAATCAATAACAACAGTATTATACACACGCTGGACTCAAAACTGCAAGAGACAGAGTATATTGAGAACTACATTGGGGCAAAGAGACTGAATAATGACCTGGCAGGTGAAAACACACACACAGATAGCAACACACACTCTGCCTCGAAAGAGGAAATCGGGGGGCCAGGGAAGAACTACAAAAATGTCAGCGGAGGTGGGGGCAACATTTCCAACTCATCTCCACGGAATCACAGTTCTACCAATGGCAGCGTCCCACCAGGTTCCTCAACCAGTAAGAATGAAAAGAAGCAGAAGGGGGCAGGGAAGGGTCAGAAAGACCCTGTGGAGAACTGCATCCCCAACAACCAACTGGGCAAACCAGATGCTTTAGTACGGTAAGAAAAACACCATTACACTGTTTCATATAAACTATTACCTGTTTATCGTGATGGAGTTGGTGCATGTGACTGTTGCATCCAACAACTGCTTTGGGTTTCTGTTTTGCATAAATGCCATTTTATTGTGGGATACTAGTACAACTTAGCAAAGTGTTCCCATCATAACGGTCTCTATTCAAAACCGTACAATTATATTTAAGCTGAGCAGGACACATTTGCCAGTGTTGTAGATTTTCTCTAAGATTTCCTCTAGGTCGTATGATGGCCCTCTCATATTCTTTTGTGAAAGACTGGAGCAGGATGTGAAGCGCCTGAAGGCAGATCTTCAGGCCAACAGGCAGTTGGAGTCAGAGCTGAGGGGGCAGCTTTCCTCTCTGAGCGGCCAGGACCGCAGCCTTCGCTCTGAATTGGGCCAGCTGCGCCAGGACAATGAGCTGCTACAGAACAAGTGGGTACATATACAGTCTACGTTGGATACTCCCATAAGCCCTGACAACATTGTCCTTTAGTCAATATGAAATTGTGATGTTGTGATTGTGATATATATCAGCCACAACATGGGAGTCAGGTGCTGGCTTTTGGATATTTTAACATAGATGTCAGAGGCCCAAATGCTGAATAATATTCCTCATGACCCTTCTGTGTGAAATCAGAGAAGTTACTGTTTAGAAAAAGACAAGTTAAATCATACTGTATATGTAATTAATGTACACATATTGTAGTTATATCCTATGTAAAGGAGACTAGTTGTTACTAGTTTGCAGGTATTTGGTCATAATCCAGTAGTAATGGAAAAGTTACCTTTTGACCTGATGAAGGTGCTAAAGTAATATGGCAAAAATGCAACAAATTAAAAAATCAGTCTTGTCTAAAAAAAAACAATCCAGATACTCGATTATTCCATTTTTATTAGTGGTCACTGTATAAATCAACCCGATTGACTGTTTTCTTCCTCATACTTTAGGCTCCACAGTGCTATCCAGGCCAAGCAGAAGGATAAGCAGACCATATCCCAGCTGGAGAAAAGGCTAAAGGCTGAGCAGGAGGCTCACGCCCTGGCTGAGAAACAGCTGGCTGAGGAGAGAAAGAGGAAGAAGATGGAGGAAGCGACTGCAGCCAGAGCTGTAGCTTTAGCTGCTGCCACCAGGTACATATTAGACAGTTATTTGGAATTGCAGCAAACAATGGAACAACTTAAATTAGAAGAAGGAAATCAATGAATGTAACCAAATGAAATAAAAGTTAATTTTGTTCTTTTTTAACTAGTCTCTTGCTTCTTTGACCTTTTTATGTTTTTCACTATCAAGTGTGCTGTTTTTCTCTTCTATCTAACAGAGTAGAGTCCACTGATTCTCTGCGTGGTCGTATTAGAGAGCTGGAGACAGAGTGCAAGAAGCTCAGCATGGACACGAAACTTAAAGAGGAGCAGATTAGGGATCTGGAGGGCAAGTGTCAGGTAAGACAATTGATGGTATATAGGGTTGGACCTATACAGTGTGACGTCACCCATACCATTACGCACCATGAGAATGAAGCCAATTCAGTAGCCATTTTCAGCCGCGATAGACATCGCCATGTTGCTTTTTGTGGAGCCAGAAGTAGATACTTGGACAATAAGGCAGTGTCTAGAGAATGTTCCCAAGGTGACCACTGAGCCAATCAGCAGCGAGTTTGTTGAATGCACACGCCCCCTGGAAAGAGCAGCAAAAGCTCTGACTGCAATCTGATCTGGCCTTAGCCATAAGGGTTAGCTTAAGGCTCAATATCAATATCTGTTATGCACAATTAATTCTTTATGTTAAATGGCGGGCGAAAGAGATTTTTCTATCCTGTTCTTAAATGTCAAAGCGGCAAATCCATTCCTACCACAGGGGAAAGGGAGAGGTAGGTAGCCTAAAGCCATAATGCACATGGGTAAAGCAACCTGTCATTCAAACCTGTCAATCAGTTCCACATGGGGATGGAACGAGGTGACATCGATTAAAGGAGGCACCTGATTGGTCAGTTATTTACCTTAATATCTTGTGTTACAGACCAAATCTTGACTTAAAAAAATAGGAATATTGAAAGGGTGTTAAAACAAAGATGACAAAGCCACAATGATTACTGTGGCAACAATAGTAACTTGGTAACTGGTGCTAATTTCCCAATGGAAGTCATTGGGAGCCAGGGCTTGTTGGAGCCAGTGGCTACTTTCCTATATGGCAGGGGTCTCAAACTCCAGTCCTCAAGGGTAACTGTCCTGCTTCTTTTCCAACTATCTCTGCCCTTGCAACTTCTGATTAGCTGAACACACCTGATCCAGGTAATCAGCAGTGGGTAGAGCAGGGATAGTTGGAAAAGAAGCAGGACAGTGGCCCTTGAGGACTGGAGTTAGAGACCCCTACTATATGGATTAAAAACCAGAGGTGGGCATACTATGTCCACCCCCTCTACAGTCATTGGGTAAGACTGAAGAGCAAATGTAAATGCCAGAAAAGACTGTAGAAAATACATTATTTCAATGCTGTGAATGTATTTGGCAATATGTTCTTCTCTGCAGTTAATTAGGTGCTACAATATTTGAATTTCTGAGTGATCTAGTAATGTGATCTAAAATGATATGCCAGTTTAAGTTATTTATGTGTGCCTTCTAGCTGCATTAACAGTAAAAGCATAGGTTCAGTTCAGTTGACTATCATAACATTTTTTAGTGTAAAATACATGTTATTTTTTGTACCATAACCATCTATATTTAATTTCAACATTTGGACGTCTCTTTCCACGCCTGTCACATATAGGAGCTGCGGAAGTATAAAGAGAATGAGAAGGACACAGAGGTGTTGATGTCAGCGCTGTCAGCCATGCAGGAGAAGACCCAGCACCTGGAGAACAGCCTGAGTGCTGAGACCAGGATCAAACTAGATCTTTTTTCTGCCCTGGGGGATGCCAAGAGGCAGCTGGAGATAGCTCAAGGTAGAGGCTGACTGTAGGGATGCACTGATGCAATCATGTTATGAAAGTGACTAAAAAAAAAAACACACTAAACCCTAAAAGCAGCCATTTCCAGCCTAATCCCTCTGGGTTACAATTTCTGACCTTGTACTGTAACTTAATGCCTAAACATAATTACTGCATTTCGTCTTCTGGAAATAGAATCGGTAAACCATAGCCATCACCACAACACCACAAAGCCCCATTTAAACAGTGTTTCTGACCACGTGACATTTTGCCAGAGACATCACGTCTTTTCTTGGCCGGCATGGACCATTCTGGCTGCTTTCCATTCCATTGCCCCATGTAATCAGATCCAAAATGAAAGCCCTCCATATATAATGTGTAGACTGTGATGACTGTCTAGCAATCAACTAATGCTACATTAGCAGGTTAGCTAAGATCAGCCTCATTAGCTTTTAAAAGAGTGGCTTACTGTGCAGTAATTCACAGACCACTACTGGGCTTTCATCACGGGCACCTTATGGGAGCATGACATATATAATACAGTGTAAATTTGTCTAGGTTTTACCACAGTGTTTATACAGTTATAGGTTTAACATTGCTAGGTGTGATTCTAGGCAATTTTGCAAATCAGTAACCAGTTCTACTTTATTACAATATTTTTATATGATTTTTGCCTTGATGTGAAGTGATTTGACAGAAAGTTCTTTAATGAAATTTGTCAATAGATTTTCCACAGAATCTATTATTTTCCTGATAAACATCCATCTTAAATTACAAAATGATATATACAACGATAGAGGACTTTATCTATATCACCCACCACTATAGCCTCAAGGTAGTAAAAGCTCAATTTGGAGTAGCCACTCTACTGGAAAGTCATAAGTCAGGGTCAACTAGAGAACAGCATTTGTAAAGCTGGCCCGGATTCAGTTTGCAAGCACATTTCAGAACAAATGTCCCTCTACTCTGCTCCTAATGATTGTCTTCGTTGGCTCCATCTCATCCAGGTCAGATCCACCAGAGGGAGCAGGAGATCGCAGAGCTGAAGCAAAAGATAGCCGAGGTGATGGCGGTTATGCCCAGCCTGTCCTACTCATCGGACGGCAGCAACCTCAGCCCTGTCACCCCGCACTACTCCTCCAAGTTTATGGACAATAGTCCCTCCTCCTTGGATCCTAATGCCTCAGTCTACCAGCCTCTAAAAAAGTGACTGGCATCCACACTCTGTCACGACAGGAGCTTTTCTCTTGCTTTATTTTAGGGAAGTTTTGTTTTGTTTTGTTTTTGAGTTTACCAAGCCCTGACAGTTTTGCAGTCTAATGTACCACACACAGACACACTGTGCACAAAACCCCTCCATACATCAGTGTTTTTTTTTTTTTTTGGTTCTGTTATGAGAACTATTATTTTGATTATTGAGAGGGTTGTGTACAATAGGATTTTTTTTTTATTTTGGGATTTAGCCATTAGACAGTGTGATCTGCTAAAAGAAGGAGGAGAAAGGAACACAAAATCTGTTGGCCAAATGTTTACCGATGAGCCATTGTGCATCGCTTCATGTCAGTCTTCTTTTGGTGTACAGTATAAACCCCCCAGAATTAATTTTGTTTATACAGGCAACTGACACCCAGACTTTTAATTTAAACAACTGGCTTTTGTGGTGGTTTATATTAGGGCAGAGGACATGTTTTCAGTTCAGATGTGAATTAGAAACTCACCTGTAAAGTAAAGCCCTGTGAGAGATAAATGAATGTAAAACTATTCATGTTTTGATATAACAGTTAAATCAGTGATTGTTTTGTAATGTTTCTGTTCCATTTTGACAATGTACATTTCTTCTAAAATTGTGATATTTAAAAGATAAACATTTGCTGTGTTCCTCAAATGTTCCAGTAGAGCATAACTCTTGTAATGCTGGAACAATGGATTCTCCAGGATTATCAGTAAGTGGATGAAGCAGATGTAGTTTTGTCCTAAAATGTGTTACTGCTGGATTCGACCTGGCACTGCCAAAATGTTACATTAACATTCACCTGTTTGCTGCAGACACCTCTCCTCTCCCACTGGACCAAATTAGACCCTGTTAGGCCATATTGTTCACTGGATTTAATGATGTCGAGGTAACTGGTCGTTACCATTCTTTGCAGATTTTACAGTGCCTTGCAGTTTCTCTTTTAAGGTGCAGAAACCACATACTTTGCAATCCTGGGATCTAAAAGCATCAAAGCCGTCTTTTTCTCTGTCTCGCTCTCGCCTGGTTTTCCTTTTCAGAAGATAAAGATTTCTCACAACCAGGTCATTACGAAGCAGTATTCAAAGGCTAAAACAATTAAGTGTCACATCAGACACATTCAGTCTTTTTGCAGCTAACTCACAATGTTACAGACGTAAAGGGAAAACATACCACGAACATGGTACGTGTCTTTTCATAGTGACGCAGTCTTGGTCAGCCAAACAACATCAACCAACCTGATTGTCTGTTCACATGCCCTAGAGTTGGCTTTTTTTTTTTACAACAATGTAAATTAACTTACTGAGGAATGTTTTCTTTATTTCATTTCAGTTTTTAAGTGCCAAGTGTTGATGTTCAGTTTCCATCTATATTTTGATCGATGTAGCTAGCATAATGTTTGCAGAAGAGTGCTGTTATTGTTTTTTTCATCATTCAAACATATTTGGATGGTGGTGTGGTCAGGTGGTCAGTTGAACTGATTCTGTTATTCACACTTACATTTATTTGTTACTGAATTTTAATTGAGTGGCACCTCCTTGATATTTCCCATCAGCTTCAGTTGATTTCCTATGTTTTTACTGGGAAGGATTCTGTATTGTGTTGGGGAAAGGTTCCCTCTGAACCATTTGACCATGTCGTGCTGTCATGTTGCCTACCTGAAAAACAGTATTTGTTGTGGACCGTCCTGGCATTGTGAATTGAGTTCTCAAGTTGCTTTTACAAGTTTGTGTAGAAGGAAAAGAAAGTTTTTAAAAAAGTGCTTTGTTTTATCTTTTCATTGTTCCACCATGTTTGTTTTCTTTACTGAAAGTGATGGTTGCTGTTTTACACTTTTCATTTGGACCATCACTATTAAAGAAAGTCTAGCTGGTGGCAATACAAGCTGTCTAGTCTGTGTGCGTGTTCTGATCTTTTTTCCTGCATTTGCAGGAGTCAAACATTTTTACCGAAAACTGACAATGGGATTGTGACAATGTGGTAAATGGAATTCAAAACAAATACTTTTGTTTGATTTATTTTACTATAGAAGTGCAGGATACTATATTGAAATGCATGCCAAACTGATAATTCCTAATGATTCATAGAAGCTACTTAGAGAGTATGTAGTGCATGCATGTTTGCAAAGAAGCTTTTCAGTTGTAATTGGTTCATATGAACATTTTTATGCATTTCAATGTAGCTAACAGGTCATACAAATTTCAACCATTGTGTTTGTCTCCTCCTGGGCCTGTAAGCCACCTACAATTATTTTGTTCACTTTGTGGCTGTGCCAGTAAAATCAAAAAGAAATGTGGTTGCCCTGTGGTTTGATGCTGCCTTCAAGTTCTCCCTGTCAATATTCTTAGTAACAAACACAAGGACCAAATCAGTTGTGTCTGGGTATACAGAACAACTAAATAACCCTTATGTGAACATACTGATGCCAAACAACTGCTTTGACATATAGACCATGTAGGTCATTGAATTGTAGAGTAGAGTTATAAATGCTAAGGGTTAGGGTTAGACAAGTAGTCCTTATGGTTAAGGGTTGGTGTGAGTCTCCAAGAAATAAATGTAAGCCAGTGTAGAGCCCCATGAAAACTGAAAACAAATGTGTTTGTCACAGTGGCCTGACACAAATGTTCGTTAAATATTTTCAGCTGTTTGGCAGCTCAGTTCCAGAGTTAACACAGTACAGACACGGTTTCCTAAGTCGTAAAAGCATTAGTCGGTGATAGCCAACACTTGGATAGACATCACCACTTAATAGACACGTCTCAGCGACTTTACCTCTAATGAAATAAAACAACAAAATGTTATGAACAAGCAGTGACACTTCTTGATATGAGGTTGATAACTACCAACCTACTGTAACGTGGGTTTGTACAGATTGACTTATTGTTTTCTGCGCGATATTTTGAAACAAAATGTCACACTTTTATTTGCGGCCTAATCTGACACCTAACACAAACGGTATCTAATATCCCATATGACTCAAATGCAGCATTACTTTCCGTCGGAGTCGTTCACGTGCTCTGAGCTGGTAAATAGCGGTATTTCTGAGTGCACTGGAAGGCAGCGCAAGTCCATCCTCCCCATCATCAGTCTGGTCAACAACGTTTCTGCTGGAGGACTCAGCAGCAGACCGCTCTCTACTTTGTAACACCGACATGGATGCCCTCAGGTCGGCGGGGAGAGCTATTATCCGGAGCCCGAGTGTGGCGAAACAGTCCTGGACTGCCGGCAGACACAGAAGTAAGAAATACTAGTAGTTTGGAGACAAACAAGTAGAAATGAAGAGTTTTTGTCACCGGTAGCTGCATATTCCAGTTTCACAGTGACGAAGTTGACTTTTGCTTACCGCTGTGTCCGTTTTACCTTAATTACCAAAATCAGGGACAGTCACTAAATCATTTGGCAGCTAGCGCTACGAAAGTGTAGTTTTATTATTACTATCGTGGAAGATACCAAAAATTACTATGTTTCCAATAGTGGCCATATAATGTCAGTGAAGTCTTTTAACTTATACGGTCTGAGTTTGTTTGGCAACGTGCAGCACATCTACCTTTCCCACATGTTTGGTTGTTGTTTTTAAGGTTAAATATGTTTGTGTTACCTGTGCAGTTTGCCAAAGTCACAATGCGGTCTACCCCTTCTTAGGAATTTTCCGGAAATAAATGTTATTTTGAAACTAAAGCAGAAAACTGCCCTAAATTAGCCAAGAAACTTTTGCTCCGACTCTCGTTTGCCTTTTTTCTTCTGCTGTTTTAAGAAGAGATTTTATCGCCTCGTTGGTTTACTCACTTCAGCGGTATTTCAGATTTGCAGATAATCCTTGTGCTGTAACCCCTGCCTTTCTGTCCCCTCTACCACCGGTAGTACAAAGGTCAGGGTCAACACCAGACCTTACAGTGAAAGGCTCTTCAGCAGGTCAGTAGCCTGTCCACTCTCCAACATTAACATGAATCTCCTTTAAGGCCTCTCTGGTGCCCATTGTTGCACTCAAGGACCACTCTGTGAGCTAAATCTCACTTGATCCTGGCTGTCGAGTTCTGGGGGTAATGCCTGTGCGTCTTAGAGAGCATAAAAGCTCTGCTGCCTGTAACCAAGAGGCCACAGCAGGAATGCTGCGTGTGAGTCAGTGCCCTGGTCCTGTTGGCTCAATTTCAGGCTGGTCTTTTTCAAATTCCATCAGAAAGGTCACTATAAAGCATATAGGGTTATTAGAAAATGCACAGAGAGCTACAAGGCCCCCCTGTTACTACATGTAACTTTAATAGCTCACTTGTGTAAAATTGCATTGCTACAGAAATTTGGACCTTGAGATCTACTGACATGATCCTTGAATCCTTCTGTTTTATCTTCCCAAGACATTTCTGTACTTATCAGTGACTGTGGTTACATAGACCAAAATGAGTGTAATTCATGACTGGTAAATAAAATTGATAACATTTAACAGGATGTTCTGTTCCACAGTAAACAATCAGAAAGTACAAACTTGGAGGTTTTCTCAGACTATACTACTGCTCTGTATGTTGGCAGTCACTATACATACTGAAGTTATGGTTTTGCAGGTGTCTTAAAACACATATTTTGGTGATGCATTTTTCCCAGCTGACGTTTGCATGAGCAGTTTTGGCTTTAATTGAGCTCTGACTCTGATTAGTTAAAAGCAGCTTGCAAAGACTGCTAGTGACCCACTTGTTGTAGAAGTGGTGCGTTGTTGTATAGTTTTCTCTAGGCTGCAGGGCACACATTCCTCACCAGAGCTGACCCATATCGCCCATGCAGGACTCCCAGGTCTGACTCTGACCTACAGGACCAAGTCAGGATCAGCAGACTTTTCAGTCTTTTCAGGAACTGGTTGGGGATATTAGGTGAACAGAGCGTGCTGTCACAACAGATCTACCAGATTTGACACAGATGTTGCCATAAGTGGGTCTCTATAGATTTAGTCACTTTTCTTTAAATATCTGTATACTGTGATTTTGCATCAAAAGGACAAACCTGTTCAGACGCATTGGGATTGCCCCATTTTAAAATAGCAGTGGCCTCCCCATGTAGCAATCACTTTTCTGCTCTTACTGCCCCAGCCTGGTCAGCCTAGACAATCTACAGCAGCCAATGTCAGGAACCAGCCACATGGTACTTGTCTGTGGAAAAGAGACTTTTTCCAGGGGCCTCCTCATAAGGAAGCACTTGACTATGCCAGCAATCGGTGATGCTCTGTAAGGCAGGTCACTGCCAGGATGGTAACATTTCAGTGTCCCTGTGATGTGGCAGTTATCACACCAAAGCACAGCATTTGCTTTTAGCTGTTTCTCTGTCTTAGTGAGGAGTCTGCTTATGAGCAAGGCTTTTCCCCTTTTTGTTTCCAGTTTTATTTTGTGCCATTGTTGTCATCTTTTTCTAACCACACTAGCTTGTAATGATAATTACAAAGGAGAACTGACTTCATTCAACTCCCTGAGAGAGAGGCATGTTTTTATGGCTCTAATTATGGAGTTGAACTCGACTTTAGGAGCGTTTGAAGGCTCACGCCTGACATTTCCTGTGTGGCTTCTGTCCAGAAAGAAATAGCATTTTGACTGTGACAACAGTGAGATCAGTATACTTTTACAACAGGAAGCATGTGATGTGATTGAAACTTAGCTGGTCAGAGCATTTTAAACTTGTTTCGTTATTGGAAGTAAGCAAAGCCCACCAGTCAAACTGAGAGACAGCCAGGCTCACACTAAGAGTACAGGTACAGGATGGTGTGTATGTATTATTGTTTGGTGCCTTAACCTATTGTATGTCAGTGCAGGATGTGTCTGCTTTATTATTTTGAAGGTTCCATCAGGTTCTTAGACAGGTCCATTTAAAGTTAATACACAGACTCTGTGTGACACTAGCCACGTTTGTGTTCAGGTTACAGCTAGTTGGCAGAAGTGACAGACCAGATGATCTTCTGCTGTGTTTGTAATTTATAAGGGAATAAATCTTCAACTTCGGTCTCATTTGTTTGTGTAAATTTAGGTAGCCCTTAGAATGTTGTTTAACCTTGTAGCTTATCAAAAAAAGTCAAACTCACCTGAGTGAAAGACACTTTTTGTTGAACAACTCAATTTCTCCAGTGTCAAGTGATTTGTGTTGCAGTACTAAGTCTTCATGTTAGTCTCCTTGTTTGAATTATGTGGATATTTGGTCCATCTGCTGTATGGGTTAATAAGTGAACTAAATACTTCTGAAATGGCATCGGCAGGATTTCCAGGCCAGCCAGTGCTATCTCTTACTGTTTGTGTTTTATCTTTTGCTGCCTCAGCAGAAACTGTGACATCAACTCAATCAATATGAATTATGTGAATGTTGATTTCGACTCTGTGTCGATGCAGCTAAGTGAAGAAATGTTAAATGGTGGCAGAGTTTGGGATGGGAAAAGAAAGGTATTTGGCAGAGAGTCCTAGAGTGGTCCTAAGTTGTAGGACCACAGTTGGTGGTTTCCACAGTAATCCAGTGTTTGGTGTAGACACACAAATTAGCCAGGACGTGATCTGCCTGTCAGTTGGGACCTTGCTTTCTTGCACTTGGATACATGAAATGGATATTTTTCTACTAGTTTTAGATTTGATAGATGAAAAACAAATTGTACAACAGGGTACTGACTTAGATTTCTTTAAATTTTTGTCTTTCCTGCTGTCATCTCCACACTTCTACTTATCCTGCCATTACAAGACATCTATTTTTTTACACCCCATAACTAATCTATTAAAACTAACAGATGATGAGGTCAGTTTATATTTCCAGCAGAGTCGCATCATGGTTTTGTTTAGTCTCAGTGCAAACATCCCACCACAGCCGCTGAGCTGTGCCTGGTACATTGTTTTGTTTGTTTTGTTTTGTTTTGCTCAGGATGGGCAAAACTAAAAAGTGTTTGCCACTTTCACTAGTAATATGATATTGTTGATTCAGTGCTGTCCTCCAGGATGATGGTTTTGTCCTGACCAGTGATCTGGAGTAACGGTGGTCAGGACAAAACATAATATGAGAGGATTAAAACTAAACATTTTGTGAAAATGACCACGAAATAAAATGAGAATGAAACCTTCTTCAACATTAAAGAGCTGTTAAAATAATGAAGTTCATTTTCAAAGGAGCTGTTTCAGAAGGTTTGACAATGAAAAGGTGTTTTGTTTTTTGTTTTTTTGTCTTGTGTTTTGGATATGGTGAAAGTAAAAATAATAGCAGTAATTATCAGATGTTATCACAAAATATTGGTTTCTCTGTTAAAAAAAACATGTATAGTTTTAATTTTTGTTTTGTTTTGTTTTGTTTATGTGGTATAAAGTGGTGGCGGGAGATTTCAGCTCAATAATGTTGGTACCCATCATTTTTCACAATATAATGTGCTCTGCCAAATCACCAATTACAGCCATAATAAAAGCTATTAGGCAATCTTTACAATCCGAGCCTCTAACATCACTACAGCATATTTTCACCCCCTGGTTTTATTCTTCATTGCATTCATTTGTAAATGTACGTCTTTCAGTGTCAGACTGAAAGACGTAAATTTGCCAGTGACTGGCATGGTAAAGTGGTGCGTTTTTGGGATGCTCAGCTGTGGAAAGCCATGGTTCTAGCTTTTAATTTGTCCAGTACATACAGTTATAAGCTATATGAGCTTTACTTAGTGCTAATTAGTACATTTTAGCATTTTTCCATGATATAGAGTTACTACTGAGTGTGAGGGGATCTTTTGGGCACCCTTGATTTGAGAAGTAAGTCTTATTCATTTTTCCCATTACTGACTAACAGCTGTGTTAAGAAATATATGGAGCTACCAGCATGGCTGCACACTCTTTTACATCGTAAAATTATTCCCAACATAGTTTTATAATGTTTTTGATGCAGTGGTGTGAATACTATTTAATTTCACAGAAATCTTGAGGTGCTTTGGCTTTAAAGTTATTGTATTTCCATATGATGACTTCCAGCTGTCAAAAGAATCTTTGAGCAGTTTCGGTCCAACAGTGTCTCCATCAACAGTTTAAAATCCTGCTTGTCGACCTTACTTGACACAGTCCTCCCTTCGTTTATAGCGTGTGTGCACATGAACATGTGGTATGTGCTACATCCAAGAGGAGGTCAATGCTTGGAGGATGAATTTCTAGGGAATAGAGATGTTCGTCTGCCCTTGCCTTTTCTTATCCTTCTCTTCTTTTATTCTCTGAGGAAATCTCTGTAAACACAACCAGAGGGTCAGAGCCAGTTGGCACTACACAAACCCTGATAAGCTGTTCTTTCAGCAGTTACACTTTTGACACTCTTCATTGTTTTTAGTAATTTAAAACACAAAAGAGACAGAAATGCAATTTTCCAAACGTTCCGTGGCCTAGTTTGGGAGAAATACTTTCGGAAACCAAACTTTCCTCTTATCACAGTATGTCAGAGTTCATGTGTATTTACTCCTAAATTTTTGCCTTTTCATTGTCAAGTTCTATAAGTTGTTTTTGAGTCAAAATATTTACTTAACACTGACAGTACCTCTGACCTACATATAATGTTTTGCCTTTGCACTTCACGGACAGCTCAGATGAAATGGTTTGACTTTTAGTTCATCGTGGGCTGTTTACATTTTCTCTGATTTGCGTATATCTGGAACTCTTTGAATGTTCTCACGGCTGTTATTTATTTTGCAACATGAAATGGGGACATAAGTGCATAAGTGAAGCTGTAAGCAGCAAGCATGGTGTTTTTATCTCAGTGAATGGGTACAACAGGAATGTGATTACTGTTGATAAATTTGACACTTTTCAGTGGAAATGTTTTTTTTTTTTTCCCCTCTGTAGAGCTTCCAGAGAACTGGACTGACACAAGAGAGACCATCTTAGAAGGCATGACCTTTAACCTTCGCCATCTCGGCATGACACTAGTGGACCAGCCCAAGGGAGAGGACCTATCAGCTGCTGCCGTAAAGAGGATTATGGCCACGGTGAGAGCTGACGGAACAATGACAATGATTTTAGAGTACTAGTGATTAGTTTTTGTAAATTCTGGTTCCAAATGCTTTAAAAAGCTGCTGTATGTGTTTCCATAGTTCAGCATTATAAAGCTGGAACTCATTGTTAGGAGTTATCATGTGTCCTCTCATAGATAGAAAAGATGGTGTAGGTTTTACACATTGTATTCATTCATATGGACTGGTGATCGTGAAGACCCAAGACTCATTCATCAATTTCCTTAATGTTATTTCCACTGTCAACAATGCCAGAAACTACATTTTAAAGGACCCACAAGTCAGCAAGTCAGTAGCCTATAGAATAACTATAGCAGCTATATAAAGGCTCTGTAGCTACACTATAAACTCTTAATGCAGAATTATAAATCACTTTATATGCTGTTGAACAAACATCTACAATTGTCCCCTCTAACAGGCTAAAGCCGGTGGAAAGAAGCCTCAGAAGGTTTCTCTGAAGGTTTCCCCTCAGGGAATAGTCCTGTACGACAGCTTGAATAATAAACTCCTGGAAAACGTCTCCATATACAGGTTTGTGCAGAGCAGCATAGCTTTTGCGCAGAAGGTGCATTTAACTGTGTTGTTGTACTTAGGAAGCTGGTACCACTGAGGATTCCAGTCAGTGAGAGAATTGCTCTGTAGCTGGTCTGGCACGTGGCTCAGCTCAACCACTGTTTGTCTAACCTGTGACCTCTGGCACGCAGAATATCCTACTGCACAGTGGACAAACTGCATGATAAAGTGTTTGCTTATATCGCTCAAAACACCCTCAATGGGACTCTGGAGTGCCACGCCTACCTCTGCTCCAAGAGGAAAGTGGTGAGTTGTCTGACTACAGTTTCAGGATGTTTAATGTTTAAAATGAACACAAATAAACAGCTATTGTGAAGATTTTCAAATTCAGCCCACACCAGCTTGTTATGAAGTTTATTTACTGCACATTTCCTTGTGGTTTCTCTGGGTTTAAACCTGTAAATATAGTTGTGGGAATAATCTAACCTTCTTTTAGTTTTAGCTGCTTAACTTACACACTGGAATATTAGTCGCTTTTAGCAAAAAAAACAGCCTTGTTGAACTATAAGTCACTTTGGTGTAATTTGCAATTCTAATTATACCAGCTATAATTTAAATTAGCCTATAAAGAACATAGACTAGACATAACAACAAGCAGAAGTGCATTATGGAATTTGTTCATCTGTGTCAATTAATGTTAAAAGACTGCGCTGAGGTCAGTGAGAAGATGAAGCAGCATGTCCTCCACCTCTCTCAGGTCTCCTGAATGCCAGCACTCTCTAAACTTTTTCAGCTGCTTTCGTTACTACGTGCAGCTTGACACATATATGCATACTCTCGTGTGTGTGTGTGTGTGTGTGTGTGTGTGTGTGTGTGTGTGTGTGTGTGTGTGTGTGTGTGTGTGTGTGTATATATATATATATATATATATATATATACACATATATACACCCATTCACAGCTATGCATGTATGTGTGTGCTTGAGTATGTATATAGCACCACAGCTGTAGCTGCTAGTCGCTGCTACATCATGGCACTGCAGTGATGACGAGCAGATCTATTCCTAAAGATGCAGATGGGCACAAATATGAAGAGTGTACATACAGTCTTCTTGATTAAATTGATTTGCCTCCAAGTCAGTGTTTTTTTTTCTTCCAAGGTTTATTAAGATGCTTTGAGATGTTACCGGAAATTTCAGATTGCTTGATGGCTTTACCCAATGCCCTGGTTCAGTCCTGTCTACTAGTATTCATGGCCTATGGAAAAGTGGACATTAGGGCAGAGATAGCCTTATAATTCTAGAGGCTCTCTATAGATATATATATATATATATATATATATATATATATATATATATATATATATTTTTTAGGTTGATTTTATGTCACCAAAGACGAGGAAACGTTTTCTCCACATAAAGCGGTTTTTGCACATATGGGCTGAGGTGTTTGGCCAGAAAATATTCCATTTATACCATAGCTGCACTCATATGCAGTGTCTCTTCTCTGTCCTTCGTCTCATTTTTTTTTTTCAAGAAGAAATCCTAGAGGTTGAACTCCACAAGCTGTCCATCAACTTCCTGTGTCTTCCTGTGTTGAAAAACAAAACAGAGGGGCACTTTTCCTCTCATGTTACCTGCTTCCACAATCGTTTTTTTCTGCAAGGATAACATAATACCCTACTTCTTTAATACTTTACCGTCTTGTCACAGATATAGTGCTAATGACCTCTTGCTGCCCTCCAATTTAACAACTCTGATTATGACTGTTGCAAAAAATGTACATTTGTTCTGCTGTATGTTAGATATATCTGCTCTCTGCTTAAAATAAATTATCCGTTTCTGCACTACAAAAGCAGAACAAAGTTGAGGAAAATGAAAATGGAACAGTTTTTCTGTTTTAACCAACTTTTTACATTAGAAGAGAACTTTTACATTACCATTAAAACAGTATGAACAGTTCTAATCCAGTGATGAACATGTATGTAAAATGTATTTAGGCATGATCTACAAGTATACTGAGAATCATGCCATCATTTTTTATCTAGTCTGCTTAACTGATGGTATTACTGGGGATGTTGAACAGTAATGCACTCCTTTTGCAGCCATGATCAGTTACAATGTGTTTTTTTTTTTTTTTGTTGTTGTTTTGGTTTTTTTGGGTTTTTTTTTTTTTTTTTTTTCCCCTCTAGGCTCAGGCAGTGGCTTTGACAGTAGCCCAGGCTTTCACAGTCGCCTTTGAACTCTGGCAAGTGGCCAGAGAAGGTAGGAACCACATACTTTTCACCCTTTATGTCATGGACATGACAAACTGTCTGTGGAGTAGCTGTTTTCAGTGTCTTGAGACTTCCTGTATTTGTACTGAATCAGCCGTAATGCTCCAAGGACGTCAATATCTGTTGTATAGTTAAACAGGTCTTGACCTGCTTATGTTATGTCTGCACATCTCTTATCTAGAAAAGGGGAAGAGAGTGAAGTCTGGTTCAGCTGGAGAAGCCAGCAGTAGTTCCCAGTCAGAAAGATCTAACAGCATGGGGAGCCTGAAAGGGACAGGTAAAAACAAAACTGAGAGTCTCCAGAAAAGCTAGTGGTGCTGTGCTTAGTAACCTTCCTCATGAAAAAACATACAGGCCATATTTACATTGTTTTATATATCTGTTTTTCCACACTGCAGGTTTGACTTGTGTTCTTTTAATAATACCAACTTGATGTTCCCTCTTTCCTGCAATTTGTTTGGCACCCAGCTAAGATCATTATTTCCACCCGCTATTAATGCCTAATGTTCACCTAATGGTTGTGGATAGAAATGCTACTTGGAGTTTCTGGGTGAGGAAAAGATATTCGCTAGAGATTCTATACTTGCGTTGGAGGACTTCAACGCTCACATGTGAAATGATAGAGAAACCTGGAGTGTGATGACTGGGAAGAACCACCTGCCTGAACTGAACCTCAGTGGTGCTTTATTATTGGACTGGGGTGCTAGTCATAGATTGGCCATAACGAACACCATGTTCGAGTATCTTGGTTAATAGTGTACATAAATGGCAACAGAATAAATCCAGGCCTAGGGTCAGAGATTAGCTCTCTGGTCATGTTTTGGAAGTTCAGTGAAGAGAGGTGCAGTCGTACTGGAGAAAAGACCGTCTGGATTACCTGTAGCTTGCTTTAGGCTTTTGCTACTCAACTTTTACCATAGATTATTTATGCATAAAAAAAATAACAGATTGTTACTCCCTGTCCTCCCAACTAGAAGTTGCCATAGACAACCTACTGGGCTTTGAGGCCAGTGGAAATGTTGTAGAGCAGGACCAGCTAGATAACCACAGGTCCTCTGAGACCAATAATAATCCAGCATGGGTAAGATCTCTCTGCTTTTATGTTGCAGCTTCAACAATATATGATAATAGTAATTCTGTCATATTTCACAAGTCTGCTTTAAAGCAAAATCCTAATATTCATTCAAGGTAGAAGAGTTTATGTATTTTTTTTTTTTTTAAAGTACTAGTATTGATATCCTTAGTCAGATTTAACATTGCGTGTTTCAGCTCATGTTTTTAGTGGTTATTTCTAGGCTACATGTAATTAAATTAGAAGTCTATATATGATTGTCAGATGCTTGAGTGCAGCCAGCATTACAACCCTTAATTTTCTTTTCCATATTAAGACAAGTTACTTTTTCTTCCAGGAACTAGAAGATGGCTTGGATGAAGCCTTTTCCAGGTGAGATAAAACTGAAGAGTTTTAGTTGGTTGGTCTCTGCAGCTTCTTTCTCACAAAATGCCTCATTGCCAAAACTGTAGTTCTTCTAGTACTGCTTAGCTGTGCAATGTCACTTTTATAGAAAACAAAGGAATTAAGGGATAATCTCAGGAGGAATACAGTTAATGACATGTAGGTTGGTTGACAGATGAGTTTTAAACTGTCCTCAATCTACTGTGTGTTTGTGTCTCCAGCTGTGCTCTGGATAGCTATGGTTCATTTCCAGGTAACGTTGAATGCCATTTTATCAACCTGTTACAAGTTTTACTTAGTGTAGTAGTCCTAATTACTAACCTAACCTTAATCCATTTTCATTCAGTCTCCACCAAACCCAACAAGAGGACTGCTTACAGGGCAGTCATGTTAGTCAGTAGTGGGGAAATAGCTTTTAGTGTCTGTCAGTTGCATTCAGAAAAAAACTAAACCAAACTATTGAATTTTATTCAAAGTGAAAAATACCAGTGTCCTCATCAGCAAAATTTGTTTAGGATTTTTTCCAAACAGGCCGCAGCAGTAGGAATAATGTGATTTCACATCACGTAGAGGGCTTTGTTGTGCAGTTATTGTGTTT
Source organism: Mastacembelus armatus (assembly GCF_900324485.2). NCBI lineage: Eukaryota > Metazoa > Chordata > Actinopteri > Synbranchiformes > Mastacembelidae > Mastacembelus > Mastacembelus armatus. Next base: position 6,236,756 of record NC_046643.1, on the reverse strand, counting down.
GTGGACTCTGGTTTAAAAGTGGAGCAGTGGGTCACTTGAACTTGCTGGCAGGTCACAGCATTTCTCCTACAGTGCATATGAACCCAGTGTCTTGATGTAATCCTGCTGACCAGCACCTAGATTTTGTTTACATTGTTTTCCCAGAGACAAAAGGCTGTTTGCAGCCAAATGAAATGGCTGACATTAGAACAGAGTGAGGTTTAAGTTATATAAATGGGTCTGGCAGGCAGAGATGCTGTAGGGGCAGAATTCAAAATCATTACATAATCCAAAAGGGTGGAACTAAGAAGAAACGGCTATTGTAGGTGAACAGGGTTAAGAGAAAGAAAAGGCCTAGTACTGTGTACTGTTGCATTCAAATAGAAACTTTATTAGAGGTCGACCGATCTATCGGCAGAGCCGATTATTTGCACATTTTAATTAATCGGCATGGGCCGATTTCACTGCAAATTTGGCTGATTTATAGGCAGGCACATCTGCGACCAGTTAAGCGTTGTTGTGGAACACGTAAAGACGTGTTGCTACAAGCGGGTTGTCACCACCGGTGTTTAGCGAGCTGAAAAGCGTCCAAAAACAGTAAGAAAGTACTTATCTTTCGTTTTTAATTTAGCCTTATACCGACACAACATGGGCACGATGCTCCCACCAAAAAATACACTTTTAATGAGGAAAGTTAATGAGCACGTTTTACCCTGAAGTTTTGTCTGAACTGCGCGTTTCTACTTTCACATGCAAATGACTTGTTGCACATATTTGTTTACGCATATTCTTAGACTATGGCCCTTTGAGTTATAGTAGGGTCTGTCAACAAACATAAGGATCATGACAGGTACCCTGCAACTTATTATGATTGTGATGTGCATGGAATAATGTAATTATAGAAAAAGAGAGTTTAAAATGACAAATCTTGTGTGTGTGTGTGTGTGTGTGTGTGTGTGTATGTATGTATGTATGTATGTGTGTATATATATATATATATATATATATATATATATATATATATATATATATATATATATATAAAAATTATAGTCTGATGGCTGAAAAAAAAATTAACCCAGTATGGCAGTATTTCACTCAGCCAACATCAGGGAAGGCCAAGTGCAATATCTGCCAGAAGCTGCTGAGCATGGGAGCAGAAAAAGCAAGGACAAAAAATACTACAAGCATAACAATAATACACTTTTATACCTTGTGAGATGAAGGGGGAAAATTAAAATCTGCATCATATATCGGCTATCGGCTGCCCTGATTTCTAAATATCGGTATTGGTTAGAGAAAACTCATATCGGTCGACCACTACTTGAGATATTGTATATGTACGTTTTTCTTTCTTTGTTTTATTTACAATGTGTCCTAATGACAGCAGCACAAAAATGTATCAGAGTGAGAATAGAATGCACAATTTACACAGGACTTAAGGTTAAAAATAGTGGCCATGCTGAAAAAGTCCAAGTATTGAGTGATGTATTCACAAAATACAGTAACAGCAGTTTGTTTGATATTATTAAAAGTGGAGCAAGCTCTCTTTGAGTTTTCTTCTCTTCATCCATTCCTCTTTTTCTGCTGTCTCCTCAGACTGGCAGTGTCACGTACTAACCCCCAGGTCCTGGACACTGGGGTGACGCCCCAAGACTGGCACACTGAACCTGAACCACTGGACAGCAACAATGGAAACACCCCATGCGGTCTCAGCCCGTTCAGGGATGATATCTTTGGCTTCTGACCACCACAACATAGCAAACAGAGATTGGCAACTAAGAGGAGGAGGGGGCCTTTATGTCTTCCAATAAATTAACATGGCGTCACTGTATTAAAGACAAGGCTACAGCAGGTTGATAAGGGAGGAGGCCTCTTCATTTTGTCGTTGCTCTCGTGACATGGACAATTTCTTAGGTTCAGCGCTAAAGCACATGGGCTGCTGCCTTTCCACACCAAAGCAATAATATCTTCCTTTTAGGTTACCACATCTCCTGTTAAAGCACTGTAAATTTATGTCAGCATTTAATGTCATTTGTTTAACTTACATTTCTCCATAGTTATGTCATTATAATTCATGTTTTCTATATGTGTTTAGTTATAATTCAGTTTTCTAATTTTTTTTTTTTTTTTGGATGAAGAGGAGAGTAGGATTTAATCAAGACTGATGTACAGACTATATCAATAGGCCTTAACTGCAGGACAATCAGCTATGCTGCATCTTTTGTTAAGAAAAATGAATGGTTGCACAGGTGCAGTATCAGTGGATTCAGTTCATGTGAGGATTTGGCTTCCCCTCCCCCCTCGGATGTAAACTAAAGATAGTTTTATTTCTGTAATATCTTGTATTTATGTCATATCTGCCAGTGGCTCACTCAAGACATGTTGTTATAGGCACTTTATTTTCTATGCAGTTTAACAGCGTTCTCATGAATGAAGCTCAGATACGTTCATATTCACTGTGGCTATTTCAATGTGCACTATAATATACCAGCATTGTTTAGAATTAAAATATATTCATGAATATATTCAGGAAATTGGTATGTATTTCTTTAATAGTTTCAAACTTCACTCTTAACAGTTTCAACACAAGATCTGATTAGAAGCTCTTTGTCGTTATCGCAAAGGTCAAGAATAAACTTTGAAACCTATTTTATTATATTTTATTTTGTAGGAGTTCAGCATTTGTTGTTGCTGCACGGATCTTCCCAGACCCAGACCAAGGGCTGTTTGATGTATTTGTTGGGATTTGCATTGCTTTCCCAGTAGGTGTCCTTATCACTACACCCTGTCAGTACCATTGCAGTGTTACTGCATCAATTTGTGCTCATTTTCAACTCACCCTAGGTTTATGATCTCTGAATGGACATGGGCAACTTGTGGCAAAGGTTAATGTTTAAGCTGACTCCTTTTCACTTTTAGTTTTCCTCTTTGGTGGAAATATCATACTGCATGCACACTGACTATACTGTGTAGCTGTTGGGAGATTAAGCTGCAGTTTGTTTGCACCAACAGCAGGGGGCAGCCCTGTACTATCAAATGAAGTACTGATACTACAATAGAGATCTGAGCATCTTTAATGATGGTAACATTATCAGCTTTGGATGAAGACTGAGCTTTGTACTCTTTATTAGCAAACCAAGATGTTATAACATGTCTAATTATTGCTAGTAAGCTTCTTCTGAGTGGCATTGTAGATCAATCAAGGCAATTTTATCTCAGAAATAGATTAGGATAAGGATTAAAAAAAACAAAGGATGCTTTGTGTTGATTGCTCTATAAACCAACAGAGAAAGGACACAGTGGTCTTCTGCATGTCTGGCTTCCTCATCACAGCTGCCCCAGTGACACGTTCCTTGCCACGTTCTGTATTCGGCCCATGTGTGTGAACATGACGCTGGAGGACTCAAAGTCACAGTCTCCCTGCCTTTCTCTCCCTAACAGTCTCCGGCTCAGTGAAGCAGGGGCTTTTTTACAATTCGTCCCGACAAGCTAACTTAACCAACTGCATTATTTAACAGTCTTTCCTCAAAGGGTGCTCCAACTTTCTGTCTCACTCTGTGTAAGTTTGATGAAAGCACACACATGCAATTCTACTCTGTCAAAAAGGGAATGGCTATTGTAGGCACATACATACTTAAATAATAAGGGCTAAAGAGTCAAAGCTTTGGGCATCAAGGTCAAGTGATAAAAGCAGCATTATGGGATTCATTTCCAGTAGTTTGACAGTCCTGTTTTAAATTATGGGGGTTTTTTTTGTTGTTTTTTTTTTTTTTTTTGTATTTATTTTTTATCAACACAACACAGTGACGTTTTAGTGTCAGCCCAGCACCACACCAGTGAAAGGCTATGAAAAAGAAGCACTTACCTGAAAATCTGCAATTTCTGCATGTTTTCATCTGGCTTGTTGAAAGTCTGCAATAAACATCAGTGCATTTCATTTTTAAAATACACTAATAACTAATCCCAAAAGAAATTCCACCATATCACTCCTTCTCCCCTTGCAGAAGTAAAGAAACACAAAATGGAAATTTGAAATCTCAATGAAGGGATGGTTCAACATTTTAGGGAGGATGCTTTCTTGCTCACATGATTTAATGTTATATGCAGAGAATATTAGCTGAATTGCACAAATTTGCAGAGATACAAATATTTTTTTATCATGCCGTTGTATGTTCTGTGTTTATTAGGCATGAATAACCAATCATGTATTTCTGAAACGTGTCTAGTGTTCTGCCTGCACACACCTTAAAGCTCAGTTTGTTTAATTCAAAAGAAATACTGACATGTAAAAAACAAGTTGTGTTTTAACAGCCAAGAAAGTGTTCAACACATAATCCCCAGTAAAGTTACAGTACTGGCCTGAAGTGTGCAGACAAACTCTAAATGTAACCTGATCAACACACACCTGTTTTTAAAATGCTATTTTAACACTTCTGTGTACACCCTGGTAACCAGTTAGCTTTAGAGATACCATTCAGATGTGTTTTTTCACTCTAGGCAAAGCAAAGTTAGCTCTTTCTGCCTGTTTCCAGTCAGCATGCTAGGCGGAATAGCCTATTTTTTCTTTCCATTATATGTCAAATGTTAGGTGGCGGTCAACATCATTTTGGCCATTCAAAATGTATATATAGTGGTTATGTTATACATACAACAACTCAACAACTTCACTGGTGTATGCTCAGTGTTTAGCTGAGACAGCACTGCAGCAAAACTGGCTCAGCATCGAATAAACATTTAAGTAAACTAATCCATAGCTTTAGCTTCACGGAAGATTAATCTACAGTGGCTGTAATCGATGTAATTCTTAATTTACATATCTAATAAATTTTGTGCATAATGTGACCTGCCAGCAGTAATCTATTGGAGCAGTTGGATGGAGAAATTGTGACATTAATTTTGCATTGTTCCTCCATCTGGATATTTAGATAACAGCACGGAGTGCAGAGGGAGAGAGAAGCAGAGATCAAGGGCACTATGAAGAGCTACGTTTAAACTCCTATTGATGCAGAAGAATGACTGCGTGTCCCACTATGTGCTGTGTGCCTCTCGTCTTCATTTCTGAAGTCTTCCTGGCATCCAAGGCTAGAACTAGAGTGTTTGCTTCATTAGGATCCATCAACCTCCACTGACAACCTACTGAGTCATCATCTGCCACTACTGTTTACCCCATTCATTATAAAGTAAATATCCCTTTTTTTTTTTTTGACACAGCACCATTAGATTATGTGTGTATATGAGCATAAGTGTGTGAACACCTGCAGCTGAACGCACTTTAGACCCCCAGTCTAATTTATGTTTTTGGTTCTTCAGGATGCCCAGGATAGGTGGGAATGGGTGGGTGAGTCTGTGTGTGTGTGTATATGGGTGTGTCTTAGAGGTTGTTATATTGATGCATGGTGGCTGTTGATCCAGCCTCATAAACAAGCCTTGAGTTTGAAGGCCTGAGCCACATCCAATGCAGTCTAACCTTGTCACACTCCATATGCTGGAGGCCAACTTTGGCCACCCACACCCTTCATTTGCATTCAGAGACCCACGCTTTATCAAACATTCCAATCTATGTGTAGGCTGATTTGTTGGGCCAATTTAAGTCACTGATTAGAATCAGGTAAAGGCCAACACCAAGTGTGATCTGATCTATTTGATGCCATCTGCTTGTATGTTTATTGTGAAAAGGTCGGTAATCTTAATTTAAGGTTCACTGAAGTCACGAAGTTCCTCACAGCCTTAACTCACTGCAAATGTTTTAACCATAATAAGATGTTTTAATATTTAATGCTTAAAGTTAATTTGATATTTATGCATCATTTAGGGTTGCAGCTAACATTTATTTTCACAACTAAATTATCTGTCAGTTGTTTTTATATTTTGTCCTATAGTAGAATAGTGTTCTCAGGACTACTAACCCAGTTAAAGCAGCCAAATGCCCCAGGTCTCCACACCTGTTTGTCCATTTTATTTTGTGCAAATTGGTTTGAAAATCATGATGTCAGCTCAAAGGAAAAAAAGCCTTGTGGTAATGAATCTTGCAGCAGACTGTTGTTAAAACTGAGTAAAGGGACAGTATCCTTATTAGACTGCTGTTTTAGCATGTTTATGTTCAGAATCAATCAATGAAATGATGCTATGTGCGTGTGTGTGTGTGTGTGTGTGTGTGTTTTGGACAATACAAGCTAGATCCTACTGCTCCCAGTCTTTATGCAAAACTAAACTAATACCTGGCTTTTTATATATACAAGTAGGATACCTGGGGCAAAGTGGTGCTCTAACATAAACAGGGACACCTGACAAACCATTATGAAACTGCCGTGTGTAATCTGCTTTAAGGTGGCCTGACACAGACACACACCAGAAAGTGAGCAAGAGAAACAGTGGTTTGTGGGGGCTGGCAGCTCAATTTGTCCCTGGGCAACTCTGGGGGGTTAATCTACCTGTGCCAATATGATTGGTTTGTCTGGCCAACAGTCCCAAAACCCAACTATTTTATATTTACTGAGGTCCAGAGTTCATTCTGGGAAAAGCATTTGAGAAAACACTTTAGTACCATGTCCATTTAATAAAAATAATAATAGTTTCACCATTTCCTCATGATGACACTATTGTAAAAACATTTATGATCAACAAGTAATCCTTTCAGCACTGACAACAATAATTGTATTATTCTAATTGTAATTTTTCATTTGTGGCATTTTGATACAGTATCAGAGCATAACAAACAGTATATCGCAGACAAAATACATAGTAAACATAAATGAGGCATTGAAAATATTTTATTTCTTTTTTGTGTTAATACATAATTAGACATTTATATTTTCATAGAAATAGTATATATGTATACCATGGATGTGAACAATAGCAGAGTCATGCTAGCCCTCATGAACAGGTTTTATCCCATAGACATCAAAATGGTTCAACACAGACATGATTGTACATATAACACTGACTCCATTATTCTGCTGTAAATCCATGCTTCGACGTAAAGCACAAATATATGCCATAAGTAAACGGCCCCATTCCTTACTATGTGCGGGACCTTAGGGTGATTATTCGGGGTTCTCAATAGTCACTCAATAGTACAGACAAACCAATGGTAATGAATGAGACAAGTCTGAATAAATGGTAGCCTTCCATTGGCTCATGAAGACTAGGTAACCAGGAGTTTGGTTTAAGGCTGGGGTTTCTGGGAAGCTCATGGTGTTTTGGAACAAACTGCACTATTGGATTATTTATTACATTAAGTAAATTGTATTGTTTTATCAGTTGTGAGGCCTTAAAACATTCATACAAACGTATTAAGTTGGTGGGACTGTGAGAATGAGCAAGCACCTGTTTAAAACAAATCCAAATGTGTCAGTTCATTAAAAGCCCAAAAATGATGTTTAAACTTCCTGTGGCAAACTTTGTTTTTTCTACCAGCAGCTGCATAGAGACCATATGGATCAATGATGAGTCATTTTATTTGTTTTACTCTTCCTCATTCTGGTTTCCAAATACTATATTTCCGTGTATGTTTTTCATATTTGCACCAGTGATGAACCCTAAAGTTCAAATTTAGACTTTGTCATCCAGTTGACAATCTGTTAATGTTCACACATATTATGCTGGACTAAACTTGTAGCCTTGACACTGTTCAGCCAGTGTAATTATTGTAATGATCTTCTCTCCCTCTGTGTATGCCAGTCTTGATTTAATTCCCTCTGATTCTCTGACTCATCTTACCTCCCCCCTCATGTTGTCTGCCTGTCTGTCTATAGGCCTCTCTCCCAGAGTTGGGCTCCATATTTGCACGTCTCACTGGCTGTTCACCTTGAGCAGGTGTTACATTGCCTCCTGCATCCTCAGATAGACAGAGCTGTCTGGGCCAGACCTGCCTTCTGCTGCTTCCCCCAGTGTGTCCATCTGGACCACAGCCAACTGGAGAATGAACTTGGTGAATGAGTGAGTGTCTAAATATATGTGTGTGTGCTTAGACCAATGTAGAAAAATTAGTACTACAGGTTCAATAGAATTACAATTACAAATCACATAGTTTTATCACCTACTATATCAGATTAATGTTCATGATGATGTTTACCCCGATATACTCAATTTAATGAGAAATTCAGACAAGCTTCTTATGCGTGTGGTAACATGGTGGTATTGTGGCAAGAACGTCAACGTTTCCTCAAAATAGTCATTTCTGTAAGGTGACTTACAGAACTTCAGCCATTTTCCTGTCAGTTGTTCATAGCCAGCTACAGTATCTCACCGAAGTGAGTACACCCCTCACATTAAAGTCTAAACCGCTGGCAACAAGAGTACACCCCTAAATGAAAATGTCCAAATTGGGCCCAATTAGCCATTCTCCCTCCCCGATGTCATGTGAATCGTCATGTGACTCATCTCACGTGTCAATGGGGAGCAGGTGTGTTAAATTTGGTGTTATTGCTCTCAGTCTCTCATACTGGTCACTGGAAGTTCAATATGGCACCTCAATAGTTCCTCTTAGAAAAACTCTCAGAGGATGTGAAAAAAAGAATTGTTGCTCAACATAACGATGGCCTCGGCTATAAGAAGATTGCCAAGACCCAGAAACTGAGCTGCAGCACGGTGGCCAAGACCATACAGCGGTTTAACAGGACAGGTTCCACTCAGAACAGGCCTCGCCATGGTCGACCAAAGAAGTTGAGTACACGTGCTCAGCGTCATATCCAGAGGTTGTCTTTGGGAAATAGACGTATGAGTGCTGCCAGCATTGCTGCAGAGGTTCAAGGGCTGGGAGGTCAGCCTGTCAGTGCTCAGACCATACGCTGCACACTGCATCAAATTGGTCTGCATGGCTGTCGTCCCAGAAGGAAGCCTCTTCTAAAGATGATGCACAAGAAAGCCCGCAAACAGTTTGCTGAAGACAAGCAGACTAAGGACATGGATTACTGGAACTGTGTCCTGTGGTCTGATGAGACCAAGATAAACTTATTTGGTTCAGATGGTGACAAGTGTGTCTGGCGACAACCAGGTGAGGAGTACAAAGGCAAGTGTGTCTCGCCTACAGTCAAGCATGGTGGTGGGAGTGTCATGGTCTTTGGCTGCATGAGTGCTGCCTGTACTGGGGAGCTACAGTTCACTGAGGGAACCATGAATGCCAACATGTACTGTGACATACTGAAGCAGAGCATGATCCCCTCCCTTTGGAGACTGGGCCACAGGGCAGTATTCCAGCATGATAACGACCCCAAACACACCTCCAAGATGACCACTGCCTTGCTGAAGAAGCTGAGGGTAAAGGTGATGGACTGGCCAAGCATGTCTCCAGACCTAAACCCTACTGAGCATCTGTGGGGCATCTTCAAACAGAAGGTGGAGGAGCACAAGGTCTCTAACATCCACCAGCTCTGTGATGTCATCATGAAGGAGTGGAAGAGGATTCCAGTGTCAACCTGTGAAGCTCTGGTGAGCTCCATGCCCAAGAGGGTAATGGCAGTGCTGGAAAATAATGGTGCTCACACAGAATATTGACACTTTGGGCCCAATTTGGACATTTTCACTTAGGGGTGTACTCACTTTTGTTGCCAGCGGTTTAGACATTAATGGCTGTGTGTTGAGTTATTTTGAGGGGACAGCAAATTTACACTGTTATACAAGCTGTACACTCACTACTTTACATTGTAGCAAAGTGTCATTCCTTCAGTGTTGTCACATGAAAAGATATGATAAACTATTTACAAAAATGTGAGGGGTGTACTCACTTCTGTGAGATACTGTATGTTAATGACATCTACAATTGATGTAAATATGGCGATAACAGCTCTCATTTTCTAACAGTCTCTCCTGGAAGACGTTCATAATGTTACACTTGGCTGTTCATAAGAAAAGTGGCAAAAATAGTTGAAGAATGGAAATAAAGGAGAGCAGGAAAGAGAAGTATTAAACCCTGGCTCCTTCCTCACCTCCCTGCAGCCAGTTATGCAGTGAAGTGTTGTAAATGACAGATCACTGGTTTCTGGAAAGAAATGGACCCCGAAGCTATTCGACTATCTGGCCCTTAGAAAATAGAAGCATGTCATTTTAAATTACTGGCATAAATAATCCAGTTGAGTAATGGAAGGGAATGCACATATATTGGCCTTTTGTTGCCAATATCTGTGCAGTGAGTTGGTCCTTGTCCTCTTATCTTTATTGTGACACAAAGAGACTAAACAGATGACAGATGAGGAAACAGGAAGGGGGGAGATGGTTTAAAAATATTTCCAAATTTGCTGAGTCGAGTCCTTCTTGGGTTTTACCCAGTCTAACCCCCTCAGACACTACTGGTGACACATATCTGCAGGAAAAAAAACTTTCTAATGTCTGCTTTGTTGGATGTCCTTGTTCTTTATTTCTGCTGTGCTCTGCAGGGCTGGCCATGAAGCCCGACTTCTGTCATCACTTCTGAGGTACAACACTTTCTTTGGCTTTCTCAGAGTCAGATGGTTTCTCCTGTCTCTACAGTCAGTTTAAGACAACAGACCATTACAACACCCCAGTCGCTTATTCATTCCACACAGCCATTCTTTTAATCGCTCTTCTTTGTAGATACACTTGTTTTACATCCATTCTCATAGTCTGAGAGACTAGTGTGTGACTAAATTAAAAAGTACCCTAACAGCAGGGTAAATGTGACATTATTTCGGTAACACTGGCTGGAGTTGCAAGTGTGGAAACTTTCCGAAATTCAGTAAAAAGCAGGATGGAGCTGCTATTAGCCTAAACTTTCATAGCATCCAAGATCACCTTCCAAACACTTGGAAAATACTCTATGAGGTACTAGTTTTGTGCTGTAAAACCACAAAAATAATGTAATAATACACTCCTTAGTTGGAAACTAAGCTGCTTAAGTGGACACAACAATAGTTGCAGCTTATATTAGAGCAGATGACCGAACAGTTTAATCCATTTAATCCATTTTTGTAGTTTTGTGCCACTCACCAAACTCTTTAAATGCAGAGTGTAGCTCTAACCGCATTCAGATACTGTTTGTGTTTATTAATAGCTTTTAACATGCTTCCTATCACTCCCTTTCATGTGAGTTGTCCTCTCTCATTGATTCTTTCTTCGTATTTCACCCTACTTGTTTACCAGGTAAGGTGTCTATCTGGCCAGTCTGAGACTAAAAGGTGATAAATGGGCAGAGGAGAGGGGAATAGGCAGTGGGTTGGTGCCAAATGGGAGAGAGAGAGGAGAGCTGATGCGAAAAGGGATAAGGTGGCTAACTGGAGTCTGAGAGTGGATATAATGAGAAACAGGGGAGGTAGGTTGGAGAAGTGCGGATGAAAGTGGAGAAGGGAAGAAACAAGGAAAGGTGGAGTGATATATGAAAAAGAGAATTGTGACAAAGGGATAAAAAGTCATAAATGGGCGAAGGAAGGCGGATGAAGGTGGCTGGAGACAGAGGAGAAAGCTGATAAAGAAGGGAAAGGGTGAAAAATTGATGACAGGGTGAGGGTTTGGTGTGCTCACAGAATTGATGCTTGAGATGAGAAAGTAATGGCTGTCTCTCAGCACAGGGCAGTATTTAAATATGCAAGTCAGTATTTAAATCCGGCATGTGTATGTGTGTGTATGTGGTGCTGATTAGCAGTCATCTCAACCAGTGAGGCATTCAGACATTCACTCATTATCTCTAATATGGCTGCAACTCTGCTGAGTTCAGCTCTACAGTTTTTCTGTCTGACTTTTTAGTGAATTCAACTTGTGAGCGCTGGTATCCAGGGGCTGGGGTCCAATATAATTGTAATTATCTGGATACTGACTAACAGGAAGCCCTAAAGAGGATAATGAAGGCAGATGAGGGCGGCTGGAGATAGCTGGTAACTGAAGTTGGAGGTTAGGTGGATGCTAAGATTTCCCCTTTAATGACTGGATGTGTGTGTTTAAGAACTAGGGCTGCAAAAAAAAAAACAATGATTTTCCTATTCATTTGTTTTTGCTTTTAAGGAGTAGGCTGTGTGTATTCATTATGAGTCTTTGTGTCAACAAATCCTATTAAAAAACAACAACAACAACAAAAAAAGTGTGGTTCTGTCTCTCAGTACTTCCCCAGTTCCCTAGCCCCCGGTGTTATTGCTGAATAATTTCCTGGAAACAGCTGGACACTGCAGTTTGAAGCAAATGTTACTCAAACAAGAAGAGTGCAGTTGGTGGGCACTAGTAACAGCCACATGAATACACATTAGATGCTCTAGTGAGTATGCACTGTGCCAGACTTTGTATCTCACTGTAACTGTATGTGGGATTGTAATGCCCATGTTCGTCATAATCAATGTAAATGTCTATAGGGCTGAAAAGCACCTTGGGAGTTCTAGTTAACTTCTACTCTGAAATGTTATGTATGTTCGCACTCTTAAAACATCTACAGATCTTTTGAAAGTGCTGTTAATATTTTGATGATGCAGCTGGGTCAGTTTGGTGCCCAGCTGGGCCTAGAGATGCTCCAATTGTGAGTAACAGTGTCAGCATTGTTTATGAAGAAAATACATGGGACTTTTGCAGTGTCTCTTTAAAAATGGACCTAAAGTTGCATGAATACGATCCATGGGGTAGCATAATATAAAATAACAAAAGACAACCAAGGCTATCTCTTATTGTTCAATAAAATGCAGCCTAACTCTATTTCTATATAGTTTCCTAATTATTTTAAATGGTTGATAAAGATTAAATATTTTTTCAGAGGTGGCATAATTTGTTTTCAGCTTTAAACGATTAACCGTTTCCTCTATAAATTTTCAAAAACAAATATTCCCAAATGTATTCAGGGTTTGATTTGCACTGCAGGATAAGAGGTATATGTATATGACAATTCTGAAACTGGATCTATTAATTAAATGTCATAAATTCATTTTCTATCAATCAAACTTATTAGTTATGAAGTGAAAGGACACTGGCTACTTTAAACTCAGATCTACCCATAACTATCCAATATACTGTCATCTTAACAAGCATATATTGTCTGTGAATTGTGCATTATGGTTAACCATGAATTTGGGGCATTATATTTTGAAGGGCTTATTATACTGTCAGACTATTACATTGCATTGGTATATATTTCATTAGGAATGACGCCCTGCATAGCCTGTCTCCCTCCTTCCCTGCATGTCTTGCAGACCACAGAGAACATATGGTGCTAAATACGCAGTGCTGAATAATAAGCCTCGACATCAACTGAAAACAGTACTGTGCCAACCATTCTTTTAAAAAGTTTGACAGTGAAATCTGGATTTCAAACTTAGATGTTGGTGTAAATTTTTGATTTGGAGAGAGAGACCACTTTAATGAGACTTTGCCATCCTTGAACTTTGTCTGAAATATGGCTGTATTCGAACAGCGTCATCCAACTCGTATACGAAAAATACGGGTGCTGTAAAATACATGTCAGGTTTTATCCCCAAAATGACATGGGCAGTCAGGTTCCAGTGCAGAGAGGAGACAGAAAGACATTTAACTGATGACACAGCTGGAGGAAAAAGCAGGGGACAGGGCTCAATGTGCAATATTTCCAACCCAGTAACAAAATGATACCATACCCAAGATTGGGATTGCAAGGGCTCAAACAATCACAACAGGAGAAGCACCAAACTGCAATGTGCTTATTAGAGAGACACCAACAAAGAAAGACAGGAAGAGAGATGAGCAGCACAGGGCTGTAATAAAGACAGAAAGAAGGTAAAGACACATGGACAGATAGAAAAAGAGAAAGTCCTTGCTTGAAAAGACAGCTTAGCTTGTTTTGTTTTGTGCTCACTAATACCTGGGCCACAACGACCAGCTATTCTTGTGAGGCAGCCCACATTTCTACCATCTGTGACTAGTGATACAAACCTGACGTTGAAAACAAATCACTCAGATATTTTGATGATCCGCTCCGGGATTTGGTGCCACTGATGCAGACTCAACGTACCGTATGAATCAAGCAGCTCTTTTTGAGAAAGAATGACATTCCCTCTGGTGCTTTGAGCCATTGTAGGTCTTGTGTCTGTATCAGCTGTCCACACAAAGTCGGCTACAGTCTAGTTTGGTCACAACAAAAGTGAGTGTTGTTATATCCTCTTGTCTTTCCTGCGTGACTGTCTGCCGCCTTCGATTCTGCAGGTTTCTATTTGTGTTTGTTGTGTTTGAAGAGTGCTTAATCACGTAAATAGAGTCTCTGTAATGGTTCTTCTGTTCTTCAGTACGATGATGTCTGAGAATGGCTTTCTGTTGGTCTCAGGATCTGAAAGAAACAAAGTTAGCACAGTAACAGTTCAGATATTGTGAGGACTGAAAACATAAGCATTTATTATACACACAACTGCTTTATCAGCATTAAGGCTGCATATAGGGAAAATGTTAGCATCTTAATGACCTCAGTCAAGTCCTGAGCAGTGCTTTTCCTAACAGAAAATGTAACCCCACAAAGAAACAATATGCCTCGTGGCTTTGATAGAAACGTTAGATGTCTGCTAGTTCCAGAAACTGGTTAACTGCAAAACATGCCACCACCCTCAAACTAATTTAAATCCATAAAAGTACAGTGAGCTATAAAAATATTAATATTTTGAAGAGAACAGATGAGTATTCAATAGAGAAAGGATTGTCTCTTAAAGGGGAAGATAAACCTGAAATGATCGTCTCGAGAAAGATTTTTGGGAAACCGTAATAAAATGAAATTTTAAAAAAGCACAGAACAAAAAAACCATTTTCATTCATTTTCTAGTCCTCACCTGTCCTGAGGTTCGAGGAGTTGGTTATTGCAGCAGGCCATGCAGGGCTGGTCTTAGACATTGCTGCGCAGTAGCCCCCCCTGTTGGGTGTTCGGGAGTGCTGCACTCTGAGGAGTTTTTGGCTTTGTCCTTGTTGTTGTTGGGCTCATTGTCTTTGATTATGTCATACTGGCGACAGAAGAGAGCGATCACACCTGGAAGGCAGGTTGGAGATGGACATGATTTGTTAGAATAACAGCAGCTGACAAATCCCCTTTTCCTCATTTTCAGACACTGGGTTCAGTTAGTTGAGCAGTAGCCCGTTTCACTGGTGTAAACACTCAGCGTAATGTTATATTGTGCTACATCTGGTTTGGAATTTATTATAAAATTGTTGTATTGCCCTTTCATTTATTGTTGCTGCTTATTCTGCATATTCTTTGTTTTTATGTTTCTAGCTCTGCAAACTTTGAAACATTGATAGACCCAGACAGTTTTTTGAAAAACAAGTAGATGCAGTGATAATGCATCCTAGTTGTTTATCTGTCTTTTGATGTGTCAATAAAGCAGAAAGAGTTTAAGTTGGAGAATCAGAGACATGAATATGTTGAAACATGCAGACGGAGATGTGAACTAGATGCTGAGATACTGTAACCATGTGATGCCTGCATTCAGTAAAAGATTAAAAACATGGCAGTGGAGTTATTTATGTGAAGAGAGAGATGGAGAACATGCCTGAAAAAGGAGAAAGAGAATAATTCATAATGTTGAAGAAGCATTGAGGGTTGAATCTGGTCAGGATGAGCTGCAGTCTCAGCTGTTCTCCTTATGTCAGCCTCTCCTCATCTGATCACTGCACTACTGAAGGGCAAGATGTCTCACTATGGTATCCCCACGAATGCCCCACAGGGCCAATTAACAGCTGAAAAACACTTTCAGTTTTTCTTTCCCCATCCTCCTCAAGTTTTTTTTTCTTTTGAGATCAAATTGCTCAATGTTTTTACTCTTCTCTCTCACTATTCCATCTTCTACTCCCTTTGAATCTCACTCTGTCTCTCTCAGCCTCTCGTCCTAGAGTATTTGGCAAGGGAGATCTGGGCTTCTTGTATGTGTCATATATATATAGCATTTGGGACATACAGTATTTTGATGAAGAGTTGACCCTGCATCTGCCCAGGTCCCTGATTCCCTGGAATTCAGTCTTTTCATTTCCACTTTAACAGAATGCTTCTTGTCATATATTTTAACGTCCATCAGCCCAAAAATTATGTGAATGTGAGTTTAAACAGTAAATTCTCCTAGTCTGACTGACCAGGGGCTTCTACCTAAATAATCCCGATAGCAAGACTAGATTAACATGGATATATTCTAATTATATTGTGTGAGGCAGCTCCACAGTTTCTAACTAAAAGTGAAAGCTATCAGATGTGAATTAATTTACTTTACTGTCAGACTGGGTTTTTACAGGTTACTCTAAGTTAGTCATGACAAACCAAGAAGGAAACTCTCTAGAGACACAGCTGTAGTGGGGAAAAGGGCAGTCACACAAATACAATATAAATCAATGTTTTCTGTTTATTATTTTATTTTATGTGGAATTACGTGTGTGTTCTATTTCCCACCTAGCTGCAAGACAAATTACATGGTAAAGTACAAGGTACAGATGAAAACATTCAGCAAAATGCCTAAATTGTATTAACTCAGAGGTAAAGTTCTATCTTAAACCCTGAAATTAAGTGCTTTATGATTAAAGATGTTCTGTCTGATGCTGTTATTAGAACAGCTTTTTCCTCCTGTTAGATTTTACTGGGATTTGATTTTTCTGGAACAGCCCAGAAGCAGATTTATAGCATTCCGAAAGCACCACAGTGCACTAAATAGTCATCAGAGTCAAAGAATACACCAGCACCACTGTGTTTGTCTCTTACAATGACAGGACCTCAGTCACACAGCTTATTTGCCCCAAAGACAGTGGCTTCCTATAAGGTCAGCAGTGATAAATGTGCATTGCTGAAGAGGAGTATTACCTGCCCACATGATGAGCACTACTACAATAATGATGAGTTCTCCTGCCCTCAGCTGGGCAGCCTGACCAAACTCCTCCATCGTCACCTCGTCTGGAGAGAGAACACACACATACACAGAGACACACACGCACAGTCAACAAAGTGCCACTGAGGACCCTGTGATTCATTGTCTCACAGAGCAAATGTGAAATTGCCATCACTTTGAAACTCTGCAGGGAAAGATAAAAAAATCAAACAGAGCGACAGGAGAGCAGAGGGGCCACCTGGTGTAAATTCTCCTCTCTGGTCAGTGTAATTAAAGCTAAGTGAGAGCAGAGGTCTAGAGAAACAGAGAGCTGGATTTCTATCCATTCACTCGCTGTGCTTCTCTTTGCTGACAAGACGCTGGCAGCAGCAGCACAACATCAGTCACAGGGTTAAAGGTTTGAACACAGTCCCCTACAACCTCTCATCAGCACGCCTTAGGCGCTTTTGGACCAAACAGTTCCAGAGGCTCAGTTCTAGGAACTACCTCACTGAGGACCTTACACACCGACAGCAGGAACGTTAAAGAAATGTGACATCACTTCTGCACTGCATTCAAACAACACTTTGATTTCTCCAGGTCTGTATGAATTTTCTCTGTCACGAAGCGGCCCGGACTTTGGCATCAGTCCATTTGTGTGAGTTTATTTCCATGAGGAACAAGAACTTCCTCCAAAGGTTCTATAAGAAATCTGAAAAAGTTCCTTCTGGTCTGAAAGCACCTCTTGTCCTACACTCCTTTCCCTGGTCAATCTGACTCCCTCTTACACCAGGCGGTTCTTCCCCAGGTGTAGGACTGTATCATATCTACAGGGTTGAACAAACCAAAGACTCCAGTCTCTCCACTGATTTGTGTGTGTTTGCTTTTAGATATATTCTCACAGGAAGCGTTGACTACACACTGGTATGAAGGTGTTAAAATTATACTGTACATGGAGCATTGTTTCAGTACAGCTTACTGCTGCAGGTTATGGAGCACATAAAATCCTAATGCATAAAACATAATGTAGTGCAATGCAAACACAGAGTAGCATGTTGTGGTGATAAGAGAAGACAGTACTGCTTTTTATTTCCATTTAGATGTAAATAAAATGCAAATAAAATTTATTCAGTAGGATGCCAAAATGATGTTTTCATGAATACCTGGCACATTGATGCAAACTTTTCAAATGATTAATCAATAATGAAGCATCAAATTGCAAATGTTATCACAGTGCAGGTGACTCTCCCATACACCACCCAACAGGAAGTTGTCACCTGAATATCGACATAACAAAACCAATCAAATATTAAAAGGAAGCAACACTACATACTTCTTTTATTTTGAAGTATGATCAGCTGGATGTAGATCTGAACTTTAGGAAGGGTTGAGTTTTCCACAGGTTTGGTCTCTTCGGGGCACAATTTTGTTTTCAGTGTCTCAACGAGTCAGGGATGATGGAGCTTCTCTGGCCCAACTTGCTGCCAGGTCTCAGGTTGCCATGGTGATCCCTCTGAGCTGAAGCTGAGGCTTCAGGCTTGACAGCGAGGTTATACTCTAATACTCTGGTAATAGCAGATTACATGTTTCAAGTGCATTATTCACCCCCAGAGCATTTAGTATGTAACAGTGGACACACAGTTACCGGAAAACCAGAGGTCTGTGATTGAACATGTATTCCACCCTAATACACTAATGATTATTCTAAATTTTGAGTAATCTGCCAATTTAGATTTACTAAATTACAAAATGCCTGAAAATAGAAAAAAATGCCTTTTGTGGCGCTGACAGTAGTGACATACAAGAGAAATATACTAGAACTATACTAGTGTTTGTCATTTGTATGATGGGTAATATTGGCTGTGGTTACCTTATATCACTAGCCTTGCTGCCCTTATTATGCTTTTGGTTCAACCTGTGACCTTTGACCCCTTTGCACATGATCAACATACCGTTATGAAATACACTTAGCTGTATTCATACAACATGTATGTGTTAATCAAGTTACAGTGTTAAAAGTCACATAACCTCTGCATGGTAGCTTTATCAGTGTTTAATGAAATTTTTAGTTTTTAATTTCAAAATTTCCTTTCCATTTAATTTAAAAAAAAAATTCACATCTGCATATCCTTAGAATTCGAAATGAGTGTACAGCAAATGCAACTGTTATTCTCGTTTTAGGCAGAAAACATAATCCAGACTCCATTAAATAATTATACCTGTCTTTCATCAATTACAGCTTTTGTTTAGAAGACTAAGACTACTGCAGCTGTACTGGGAAGAACAGAAGATTTTACTGGGAGTCTTCCACACTGTATGTGAATGTAACTGTGTGAGCGTGAAACCAGCTGCTGCTGCAGAGATGCACAGCACTCAGTGAACTGTCAGAGATAAATCTGAATTTAGAACAGTCCAGACAATATAGATGCTCTGTAATATTTCACTGCTGTTAAGCACTACGCTACAAAACTGCGAATTTTGCATCTCCCCATATAGTATAATAACCAACATAAAAACATTACACCAGTCACCAAATACTTTGCTATATTATAAAGCTTCAGTGCTTTCAGGACTTTTGTCATCATTGGATATGAGCTACAGGCAGAGAGAGGCAGATAGAAAGAAAGATGGACAGACAGACAGACAGACAGAAACGGATTGCGTGCTGTGTTACATTGCGCCTGCAGATACTAAATGGTGTCAGGCTGATTAATGCCCATTTAGAAGGGGAGGAGCGCAGTAATGGCTGGGTGATTTAATCAGAACAACTAATGAAGGCTTCCACCAACACACACACACACTCAGAATGTGCAAACAAGGAACTTCACTCAAACTCAGAACAAACAAAACGAGTCAGCCCCTCAGCATCGAGAAAAATTGTCCTGCTAAACCCTTCGTCACATGGCTTCACATACACTGCAAAATGCAGCTAACAGTAACAAATATTCCTGCCTAATACTGACTCTGTCTTAACACAACTGAAGACATCAGCTACAATATTTTATTATTTCCTTCAATAAGGAAAAAGTCATTGTCATCTGATCAGCTGGACATCAGGCTGAACAAATGAACCAGCTGCTAGTGGATGTGACCCACACTGAATGGTTAACCAAAGGTTGAACAGTAGGTATATGGATCAATACATGAATGGGGCCAGAAGGGAATTGGTGGGAACACCAGAGGAGCTGTGCACCGGATTCTGGTAGACAAAGCAGTCACCTGAGACTGCAAGACCAGACAGACCAACCTGTGCACATCCTGGACTGATTACAAGAAAGCCTATGACTCATGGATCCTGCAATAAACAGTACATGACTTTAAAGGCCTTCATCAAGAACTCCAGCCAAACCTGTTAACCAAGCCAACATTTGCCAAACATGTGACTTAGTCCTTATCATGAAAACATAAACAAATAATTTTAATAATGCAATCAGACAAAGATGGTTATCTTCTGGCTTTCCTTGTCATCCATCCATCATATATACCCAGTTTTTCCTATTCAGGGTCATAATACCAGGACTAATTAGCTCTAGACTCAAATACAATAACAATGCTATTCCTGTACATCTATGTATATGTTATCTAAATGGATGTAGTAAGCTGGACACAGCCAACTCATGCAGCTAACCTAATAATCTAGCTATAAAATCTTGTCATAGCTACAAACAAAGCTGAAGTTATGCTAAAACTTTCTTCTAGGACCTATTTGAAGCGGTAAATCAGGCAGGCTTTGGAGAAAATACAGCAATTTACTAGTGACAACATACCTGAAATAGTGCTGTAATACTGCATACAATATTAAATAGCTTCTTAAAATGGGCATGTTTAGCAGTGTATGTGACACTCTCTCCCCTCAAAGGCACCACAACAAGTTCCCCCAAGGAGGGTTTCTAGTGAGTACTGTTTCCTAATGTTCCCTGTTTCCTCTCTTATCACCTTGCTGCTGATGAGCATTTAGCATTTGCTATGCCCCTCTGAAGCAGCTGCTGCTGGCGATGTAACTGGGTCGGACATGATAAAATTGGAAGCACTGCAAGCCGCTCCAGATAAAAGTCTCTCTACATTTGAGAATAAGAACAATACATTGTCTGGGGGGTGGCGAGGGATTCACACAGAGATGACAATTTTTGTTTTATTTGTATTAAACCGTCAAATAACAATTTCTTTGTCCTGATGAAGCGTGAAAACATAAACACTATGTTATTATGTTGTCACCGTGTTATATCTCTATTTTACTATTTTTAATATCATTTTTGTTTACTGCTGTAATACCTGAAATTCCTGAAATCAATAAAGTGTTATTTAATCTAATCGAACTGTCTCCAGTTACAACTGCAGTTACGTAAACTCAGTATATGACTGTATCCACATATGGGGACGCACATGAATTTATGAATACAGATTTGTGTGAGTCAGCAAGGGAAAACAGAAAAGCAGAATGTTTGTTTACTCTCTGAGCACTCTTGTGTTCATGCATGAGTGCTCTTGTTTTAGTGTGCTTTTATACTAAGGTCTGGGTGCTCATGCATTTATTGTATCTATTTATTTTCCTGTATATGTATGTGTTTGTGGCGTAAGCTGTGCAGATGTAAAAACACAAACTGTACAGTGCATATGTAAAATCCTTGTTTTTCCCTTTTGCTGATGATGTTCAGTGGAGCATAATTGTTTTTTTAGTTTTCCTCACTTTTGTTAATCAGTCGTCTCCACCAAAATAAGAAAAAGAAAACAGAAAAAGTAGGTCTTCTTCTCAACCCTTACCTGGGCTCTTGGATGCCATCTTCTCTGACTCTTTGGGTGTTCTGAAGAGAACAGGCTGACTGGGGGGGCTGCTGCCTCCCATGCTAATGCTCTGAACATGAACGATGTACTCGGTGTCCTCATCTAGGTCCCACAACGCACAGGAGCGCGTGGTGGTGTTCACCTCCTGGATGAACCTCAGCATACGTACGTCCTTTTTCTGCAGATGAGTGAGAAACAAGAGCAGAGGAGGAAAAATCAGAGCCAAGAGGCTTCATGTACTGTGAAGGGAAATTTTCTCTTTTTTTTGTTTTTTTTTTTTGTTTTTTTTGCCACCACCTCGGCAGATGAGTCAGATCAGGGTTAAACTGATGTATTCATTTGATATTTTTAACCTCAGATTATAGTGAGTTTTGATTCTAAATTTGTTTTCTCCAAGCACACAATTCTAGGAGGGCTACTTACTATGTGTAATGTCTTTTATTTAAAAATGTTGACATTTCAGGTTAATATTGGCACAACATAATATCAGCACCCAGCAACCAAATATTTGCTTTCTACTGCTTAGTGAAAACAGATTGAATGGAAGAATTATCAAATGCAGTTTTCTGGTGCCAAAGTCAAATTTTCCTGCTGATGATCCCTCTCTTGAGAATTCAGCTGGTCCTTAGGTTAGGGCTGCATACTCTCCCTCCTTGGTTAACGGTCAAGAAAAAGTTGAATTACAGACTCCAGGGGTTTTGTCTAAAATGTAATTAAGCTTAAAGAAACACAGTGCCTCTCTAACCGTGTACTCTCTGCTTGAAATGTACATTATTATCCAGCTAGGACTGCTTGCTCGGGTCAATTGGTTCCTGCTCAAGAGCAAGACTCCTTTGGGGCACTTTTATTTACCAGGCAATTAAGGAAGGGAAGTTAAACCTATTCAAACTACATGTAGATAAAATGTACATTTGAAAAGCATCTTAGATATTTGTCTTCAATTATTTGGCCAAAAAAATTGACAGAAAATTTGCATTTGCTGAATTTGCTGGATACAGTTTTTATATGCTGGCAAAATGGCACCATTAGAAGTATGGCAGACTAGCAGGTTCTGTCTCATTGTGTTTGAACATGCCCCATTCACCTCACAAGCCTCATGTCTTTCACCCAATATCATCACTTTCTTTCCACGGACATTCACGAATAAAACATCACACACGGAAGTACCTGTTGGGTGATGGCGAATCCAATGACAGGGTCCCCCTCCAAGATTTCCCACGTGACCACGGCGGAGTTGACCTCAAGCTCTCTGATGGTCACATTAAGCGGAGCTGACAGCAGGGGATCTGACACATGCACATTCAGCATGGCCACAAGAAACAAATGAGAAGAGACAGATCTTGAATATTGTCTTTATGCCTTGCAATACATGTAATAGACGTTCACACATCTTTACACAATTTCTTTGAACTCTGTGTTCTCTTGCTCTCTCGCCAGCCTTCTATAAGATCTTCTCTTCTTTTCACACAAATTACTCCATCTTTTTTTTCAGTAATTCCAGGCCTAATCAGCCACACACAGGTATCGTAATGTATCCCATGAAAAGGAGCTCTTTATCTGTTTTCATCTTGGTGTTTTTCTCACACACTCTCACACGCATTTTCCGATCTCACACATCCCATCGTTCTCCCACGCACACATATTATCACCCTCATGAGGATGTCATGAATCTCTGTCATACTCTCATACTGACAACTCATGCCAAGTTTTCAGCTTTAAAAATTCACATCCCAGAATGAAATGTTTTGTGGCTCAAGAGACTGGCTATGATGTTTGTAAAAGGAGTAAAGAGAGAAGAAACACATTGGGAGTGTCAGTTTAATTGTATGGCATCAGGTGACGACCAATTAGAGTTGCATACTAGGAGAGTGAGGGCATTTTGGTTGGTCCTTGCTTTCTCACACTGCCTCAGGGCTGTTTGTGGGTTCAGACTTGGTTTTTCACACTCAGATTAGAAGTAGGTTAGTGTTAGGATAAGGCTTGGGTTAGGCAATTGTGATGGTCAAGGTTAAGGTTTGGGACCAGGGTATCACAGAGTGTCTTTAGAAAGGTAAGTGTTGTGTGTGATTTGGAGAGGAAGACTGCGTGTCTGTGTGTGAGCTAAGACCAAAACAAGGTCTTCTATAAGCAAAGTGAGGGATGTATTTCCCATGAGCCTGCCTTGTAAAAGCAACGTCAAAGTCAGACCTTGACACTGTCCTAGAACACACACATGACAGGTTTGCACAGGAAAAGCACTGAAATGTACAATTGAGTTTACACAAGAGTCTTTTTTTTTGTAAATGCTGTTTAATGAACTTGTTCAGCTATAATCAATATTTTCACATTAGCAATGGATCATGACCAATTATTATGAAACTGTCACTCAAAGGAATAAACCCACAGTGAATCATCACCTGACTCTGCAGTTCCCCTCAGCCCATCTGATTCACTCTCACAGCCCTGGCAGCAGCATTTCTGGCCGTAGCAGAATAGCCAGTTATCCTGCGCCATCATCAAACCCATTCTGACCAGCTGATGAACACAGCCAAGCATTTAGCAGCTAAAGAGTCCAGCGGCTGTTGAAGGATTGGTGAAGACCAAACCAGAGCAAAAAAAGTGAAATGGATTTCAACAAACGCCCAGACTCCAAGAAGGACGTATACGGAGACTTTAGGTGTGTTATTGTGGAAATGTTACTTTAATAGCCTGTAAAAAAGCAGGAAACTGGTCACATGAGACCAGGTAAGGCTGGAGCTGCAAAATGCCTGAGTGTGCTGAGTTTAACAAGGTGCCACTTGGTTGCTTATCAATGCTGCTTTTTATTTGTAAGAGGAGCATTTGCTTGTTTTAAAATTAACAAAGTGGCTTTAGTATTGCTCTGCTGTACACTCTCATCTCCAGCTGTAAGATTCCCTACTGTGTTTAAAAGTGTGTGCATGTCTGTGTCATTTGATTACACTAAAGTGCTCTTTCTTTCTTTCTTTCTTTCTTTCTTTCTGTTTACCCACCAGATTACCAGCACAAAATGCAGTCTCTCACTTTTTGCAAATTAAATTGTCCAACACCTTTGCAAATATTGCACGTCCACCCTGAGACTTGTTCAGAGAGTCAGATAATAGTATTAGAGGAAGGAGAATGTAGTCTGTTTTTCTCTCTCTGTCTGTCTCCTTGTCGGTTCAATGCTAACACAATCATCAGAATACAGCAGAGAAAACTGGACTGTTACAGTGTTGGTGACATTCGTCTTTTCAGTGGGCAACACATTCACTCAGTGGCCTCCAAAGACTGTGTGTGTGTGTGTGTGTGTGTGTGTGTGTGTGTTTGGAGATGCAGGGTAGATGTGTGGTGTGTGTTCCAAGTACATGTCTGATACATTGCTATGACTGGCTGTTTGACTAACCGTTGTCCCGCTGTGTGTCTTCCAGCACACACACACACACACACACACACACACACACACACACACACACACACACACACACTCACACCAAACAAGACAATAGCAGTGAGGGTTTCCCATCCATTCTCAAACCGTTTGCTGCCAAAACCACCAAAGTTGGCACCAGAAGCCCAAGACTCCCTCTTAAGACTACATTCACCTCCAGCCTCAGGAAGCTGAATATCAAATCTCTGGAGGCTGAGATAAATCCCACATGATCATATTGCCAAGATGTGGGTTTTTTTTTTTAAAAGGACTATGTATCATCTCTCATCTTATTGTCAAGACACCATGTTACCAAAGTCTTGGAATAAATGTTCTACCTGACAATAAGCTGGTGCTGATTTAAAAAACCATGCTTTACTATGAAAGACAGATATGGCACTACTCTGTATCAGCATGGATGATTTATAATGAACAGAGCTATGTTGTGTACAAACAGGAATAACTCGTACTGTAGCTGCTAAAGCTGAAGTTTCCAGGCCCTTTAAGGTTTATTTTTAAGGATTATTTTCATCCTTGATTATTCTACAGTGTTTTCTTGGTTAGTTGAGAATCCAATTCAAAGAAAATTGTGGAAGACAACAATTCTTCACTACTTTAAATCTTTAAATCACTGGAACCAGCAAAAGAAAAATGAATCTGATTTCTCATGATCACATGTTCTTAAATTAGATGCACATTTTCCCAGTGCACTTCTCTTAGAAATCAAGAACTTTCTTGAACCAAGCCCACAGTGCAACACTGACCCATCCTGTTGCAAAAAAAAAAAAAAGCCCTCGATTCTAGAAAGATTCTCCAAACTTGGCTTCTAAAGCACATTAGCCTTTGTCGTGCTACAGCAGCAGATTAACTTGTGTCAGCCATTTTTCCCCCATTACAAAGCTTATTGTTTCTACCCAACTGGTGCACGCACAGACGGACACACGCAAACACATCCATGTGCCGTGCCAGGTGTTTTCCAAAGGTATCCGTTCATAATGTACCACATGCAACATATCAGGCAGCCGCGGTGTGGAGCACAGCTGGGTCTGATCAAAGCCCACAGCAGCGTGTGCCATTTGGTCAGCTAAAACACCATCGTGATCATCTCTCATCAACCTGTGGTTAAAAACTCACCGGCGGTAACTGAGGACGCCGAGAGGAAGCCCAGCAGGAGCAGCAGCACCGCCGCAGATAAGCCTGGTTTATCCATCCTCCTGCTTCTTCTACTGAGCCTTCACATCCTGCGCGGCCCATTTATAAGATCCCATTTAACGGGAGGGTGCAAGCTTCACGGTCTGTGCCGGAAAGGAGACTTGTTGTACAGGAGACAGAGATCACCTGAACTTGGACGCTGCAGCAGCAGAAGCGCCACAACAGCCAGCCGGAGGAAGGAGCGAGGGGAGGGAGGGGGGGAGCGGAGGACGAGGAGGAGGAGGAGGAGGAGGAGGGGGGTGCGTGGGGGGTGTTCGGCGTCTCGGTTGCCGGCGGAGCTTCAGCGGGTACCCCCCTCCACCGTCCCTCAGACCAGCTGCAGAGACAGTCGGGCTGTCGGTGTGGAGAGGCTTTTACTACGCTGCGAGGTGAGCGGAGCGTAAAAGGAGTGCGCAAGTGCTGCAGAGTGCAACGTGATGGCATGACCCCCCCACCTCAGTCCAGTTGCCCAAATAGAGCACTGGGAACATCCCTATATACAGTAGGTACACACCAGCACTGGTGCACTTTGCTGCTCACATCATTCTGATCACTCAATTAACTGACACATGCACATGTGGGCATTTTGTGAAGGACACGTGTAGACACATCCATGTAGAGACAAGAGCACAGCTGAATGGAACATCAGCCATGACTTCTATCTGTCTGATGCTCATAATGTTGCAGTTTTTTGGTAAAGTTGTTAGAAATATATATATAAATATATATATATATATATATATATATATGTTTATTAGTGAGGTTGTAGTTAAAGGTGGTGTCACTCTGCATTATAGTTTGAGGTGTTCCTGCTGGTTTGACAGCCTGATGCATGTAAATGGAGAGGACAAAGATACAGAGGCATCTTTAGTCTTCCTTTTCAGTACTACGAGTCATCTGGTCAGTACAGACACAAATACTACAGTACTGGAAAGAATATTTATGTTTACTTAGTAGAGTTAGTTATAGAAAGAAGGATTTGTATAAGACTGTGTATTTGATCATTATAATCTCAAACTAGAAACTGTGTAATAATGGATCAAAGCACTAGGTTGGATGGTCATAGACTTAGTCTCTGGGGAAATTTTACTAAGTCAGACTTTGGCCAAATAAATTCCATGAAGAATTTTACAGAGTCTGGAACAGAAGCAGAAAGTCTGATTCATGCATGAGTCAGTGTTGTATATCTTGTCTATAAAATAGAAGAAAGGGTGTATAACCCAATATAAACAGGGAACGAGTCCTGAGTGTGTTCTGTAACTATGATACAGGGGTCATATTTGGAGCAGAAGGACCTATGAGTCCCATATCTGGTTGATACAATGAAACAGGAGTTATATACTTGGTACAGATAGGGAGATGTCGGTCCTGTATGGTCTATTAAAAGGAACCAGACACTGTAGCCATACAGCCAATAAAGAGGGAACAGGGGTCCTACAGTACATGGGCACCTAATTAAAAATAAAATAGAGCCACTGGTCCCCCCTGCAGTGTGGCTCAGTGATGTTCATTGTGCACATATATGGGGAATGAGGGACAAGAGCTGACATAGATCAGACAGATCGATACATGATTAACATTCTTCACAGAAGCCTCTTAATGTCACTTTCATCTCAATGAGAAGAGGCAGAAATGCCACTGACTTTCTCCCCTTCTCTTTGCTCTTTCCTGAGTTTGGCTGAAGGTTACAAGAACGATTTTAGATGACAACAGTCATATCTCTGCTCGGCCACAGACAGTTTTATCACTCAACTTAGATTCAGATGAGCAAAATCTCCTCCTAAGACCTCTGATTTCAGCAGTTCCAGGATGCAAAAATGACTTTGCCTTTTCACCACCTACTGTTTGGCCCAGTTGTAATTTTCATGGGCTATGATGCAGAAAAATTGATATATTTTTAAGATCTTCCTTTAGAGGTTAATGTATTTGGTGTAATGATAAGAAAGTGTATGTAGATTTGATGTAGGTGTTAGGAAGTGAGAGGAATACTTTATGAACTGCAGGATAGATGAAGAAGATTGTTGTTTGACCTCGTCATGAACTCACCCTAACTAAAACACTACATTATTCCTACACTGTGGCTCTGGTGCACAGCAGCGACTTTATTAGACCCTAACCACAAATAGAGCATTTTTAATCTCAGAGGCATCACATGATGTTCGTCCAACACTGTTTGTCATTTTATCAACTGCCAATGCTGAGTATGTCATGTGTGTCTCTTTATTTGTTTTTGACTGTTGACCTGTTCTGTTGATCTTTGCTGCCTTGTCAAAAATGCTACTTAATAGATTTCCATTTCCCATA
Source organism: Mastacembelus armatus (assembly GCF_900324485.2). Classification (NCBI taxonomy): domain Eukaryota; kingdom Metazoa; phylum Chordata; class Actinopteri; order Synbranchiformes; family Mastacembelidae; genus Mastacembelus; species Mastacembelus armatus. Next base: position 6,208,367 of record NC_046643.1, on the reverse strand, counting down.
AAGGAAAAGCTCACACAGTGTGATGACATATTCATTTGTCTATTTTATTACAAACAGGGTACTGTACTCTATGTACACCCTCAGAGTACAGGGAGCATGTTTTGATCCTCTTATTATTAACATTAATCAGGGGTAGCATAGTTCAATACACCCTTATCCCCCCGTCATACTCCCAGGACAGAATCACTCTACATTACACCACTTCCCACTCCATGTACACTGTGAGGTGACTTTACATAATCAACAGTACCAGAACAATTTGAGCTTAAAGAAGTATTAAATCTTTTTAAAACAATGAGTGCAAAACTTACACTGCTCGACAGAAAGGTTTGCACAGATTTATATGCATGTCCCTAATTTATGGGTCTGGGCATGCGCAGAACAGCTTAGTAGCACATCCTGATAGGTAGCACAAATTCACAGAACACCTGCTGATTTGTAGAGCTATGTTGGTAGACAAGCAGGAGGATGGTTGCCATGCACTATGTGCATCGTTGAGAGACGTAATGATGTCTTTTTTGGCACCATGGCAAGACTGAAAGTCGGGTTTGAGGCAGGGAGTCTGTGAACTTATCCTGCTGCTAAATTATCACTAGTCAAGTTGACTTTAATTATTAAATGAAAATAGGCTACCACCATTACTGCTACTATGATGATGATAATAATAATAATAATGATAATAACAAAAAGGGGCAGCATGGTGAATTGGTGGTTAGCACTGTTGCCTCACATCAAGAAGGTTCCTGGTTTGCAACCCATCAGGAGCCTTCCTGTGTGGAGTTTGCATGTTCTCCCTGTGCCTGTGTGGGTTTTCTCCAGGTGCTCTGGTTTCCTCCCACAGTCCAAAAACATGTATGTCAGGTTGACTGGTGACTCTAAATTGCCCATAGGAGTGAGTGTGAGTGTGTGAGGTTGTTTGTCTCTATGTGGCCCTGTGACGGACTGGTGACCTGTCCAGGGTGGACCCCTGCCTTTCACCCAGAGAGAGCTGGGATAGGCTCCAGCAGATCCCTGTGACCCTGTTTAGGAATAAACGGGTATAGAAAATGGATGGATGAATAAATAATAATGATAATAATAATAATAATAATAATATATTGACTACAAGATTAAAGAAAAAGACAAGATACGTCAATTTTAAATTTGAGTGACAAGTCACTTCATTACACTAAAAATTAAAATTCTAGTGAGGTTGCAGCGCTCAAGATGCGTCTACAGTGACTAGTTATTACACCTGGATTGTTTTCCATTGAGTGTTGAGAGTTTGGAGTGTTACAGGAAACACTTGACCTAAAGAGCTTTCTGTGTTGTGTGAGGAGCTGAAGGGGAACTGATGGGGTATAAACAGGCCTGAAGTGGCATTAATCCATCTGAAGCTGCAGGGGAATGAGCAAGTCTGAAACTGCTTTGAAGTGGCATTATCATTAACTGCCCCTGGAACAGTTTAATTAGACTGTGTGTGTGTGTGTGTGTGTGTGTGTGTGTGCGCGCGCGCGCGTGTGTGTGTGTGCGTTGGGCGGAAGAATGTTTGTGGTTGAGACATGCAAATGAAGATGAAAGAAGATCACAGGCAAAATGAGGTGAGAGAAGAATGATTGGAAAATATGAGATAGAGAGAAGGGCAGCATGGTGGATTAGTGGTTAGCACTGTTGCCTCACATCAAGAAGGTTCCTGGTTTGCAACCCATCAGGGGCCTTCCTGTGTGGAGTCTGCATGTTCTCCCTGTGCTTGTGTGGGTTTTCTCCAGGTACTCTGGTTTCCTCCCACAGTCCAAAAACATGTATGTCAGGTTGATTGGTGACTCTAAATTGCCCATAGGAGTGAGTGTGAGTGTGTGAGGTTGTTTGTCTCTATGTGGCCCTGTGATGGACTGGTGACCTGTCCAGGGTGGACCCCTGCCTTTCACCCAAAGAGAGCTGGGATAGGCTCCAGCAGATCCCTGTGACCCTGGTTAAGGAATAAGTAGGTATAGATAATGGATGGATGGATGAAGTTAGAGAGAAGTGTAGACAGACAAAAGAAGAGAGCAGACCAAGACCCTCAGCTCTCTACAGAGAATATAAATATCAGAATGATAGTGGAAAAGGTGGAAAAAGTGCCAAGAGTCTAACCTTTCTTAGTCAAGTCCCTGAGCCAAACAGAAATCTTTCCACTTACACCTGCAGAATGTTACATACACATGCGTATGTTGAAGCATACTGCTATCCTAAAAATGCTGCCTCCAAAGAAATGCTGACATCTTCAGAACTCCTCTCACACATGAATATTTGGTCCTTTTCTCCTTGGCAGTGAAATTCAATTTTAAGCCCAATGTCATGGGACGAAAGCTGTTCACCTTTCCTATCTCTCTACTGTACATTCATCCAGGTGGGTAGTAAGGTTGTATATGGAGACACTGAATCATATTTTTCTTAAAACACATGGAAAATAACAGTTTATTGTTTATCAGTAAATTAAATATATTGAGAACTCATGTTTCTGTGGATCAGCTGGCTTTAGACTGTTCCTGCTGTTCATGCTCCTGCATGCTGTATTGCCTATTTTAAGGTGGGGCCCTGTGTCCTTTATTTTAATTTTGTGTATAGGTTGCCTGGACATATTGCAGAATAGAAAAGCTATACATAGCACTGACTTGGACTGGGAGTATTAGCAGACACTGTAGTTCATTTTTGTCCCATGGCCCATAATTAGGTACATTAAATATGTTGTATCAATTAGCTTCTAGGCCACTACAAGTTGTCTTTCTAACCCAATAAGTAATATGAGGCACCTACTGTATTACAACAGAACACATTAAATTGTTTTGTTATTTTTGTTGTTTTGGCAACTGTGTGCAAGTATGGAGTGTGGGATGGTGGCATCCAAGAACAGCAGAAAGATGGCTGTGGTTCATTTCCTTAAGTGGTCCTGATTGAAATGTTGGCATCAGTTAAAAAGACTCTCCTCCTCTCAAGGAGGGACAGAAGGAGAGGAAAGACGGAGAGACAGGGACATATAGAAGGTATACCTAGAGGTATTTGGACAGGTATCTGTTCTAAAGTCAGCGTCTTTTCTTAGCAACCCTCTGTGTCTCTCCTCCTACAAGGGCAGTGCTGAGGGTGCAAACCCTTCTGTTGTCTGCTGCTGGCTCAGGTCGAGTGACATTTCAGGAATGTGTGACAGTGTGAGCATGTCTACATGAGCAACAGAGTCACTTTCAGTCCCTTCAGTTGAATATGCGAGACTATAACCAACTCATAATGAGCATAAAATTGCCATATTCTAGCTATTTAAGATGTGCTGAATATGTATTTATTTTTTTTAAAAGGGTATTGAATGCCAAGCTGAGGTCCACAAACAGGGCCATGCATACACTAGGTGTTGCAGGATGTTGCAGGACTAGGTGCAGGACTAGGTGTTGCACTAGGTGTACTCCAGGTGTTGCAGGATGTAATTCTGTACCATGTTGACTGTTTGTTTGGTAAGCAAACTGTCAGGGGTCCAGCAATGGACCTGTGATGTCCTTCAGGCGGGTCAATACCAGTCTCTCAAAAGACTTCCTGACCCCAGATGTCAGGGCGGAAGATCTGTAGTCATTTAGTCCACTGATGGTTGAGGGGGCCCTCACCTTAACTTAACTTAACCACCTTAGCTTGGTATGGTAGACCTGCAAACATTAGAATTCATGTGTGTGGTGAAGCAGTACGTATTGCACTGTTATAAAACAGATACTGGCATGTGAGACAAGGACTGACTAGCTTTTCACTTCAACAGAATAACAGCTTTTTAAAGGTTTTGCTGCGTCTCATGAACATTTCAGCTGACCTGTGTCTCATTCTGTATATATACCAGTCCTCATTCTGTCATTCAGACAGTCAGACAGTCTACTGTGTATCCATCCATCGAAAGTATTCTAGCTTTCCATCTTACGCCTACCTGTTTTGTGCCCTTTGCCTGCTCCTCACCTGTTTTGTTTGGTCAGTCTGCCCTCTTGTTGCAGACCACTGCCTGTCTGACTCTGCGTCTTGCCAAGATTTCTATTTACCAAGCTGTCACTAAAGGAAACTTTACCAGTGTCTCTGTAGTTGTGCTTTTCTGTCTAAACCTGCTCAGAATCAGGACAGACATGCAGTTTTAGAATAAGACCTTTAGGATGATACCATGAACATTACCTGTCAAATGTTTGAATACGCCTCCAAACCTTTAGGTAGGTAGGTTGGTTTCCTTCACGTTTATTGACGTACAATACAGTCTGGGATGCTACATTATTTCTTAATTAATTAATTTCAGTGTTACCATCATTAGATCTTTGATTCCTGAAAATATCATCCTTTTGGCTTTGATTACATCTTTGCAAGCTCTGACCATTCTTGCTGTGAGTTTTTCCAGGTATTTTGCTGGCATCTGTCCTCAGGCTGTCTGCAGAAATTGTTAGAGCTGTTGTACATTTGTTGGCTGCATGTTTCGAATCCAACAATCCACTTTGAATTAAAGAAGTTCTATGGGATTGAGTTTGGGTGACTGAGGAGGCCAAATGATGATTGATAGCACACCATCCTCCTCTCTTTTTTCCAAGTGATATGTATACAGGCTGGATTTGTGTGTGGGGTTGTTGTCTTGCTGCAGGACAGAATTAGTGCAGATCTATTGTGTTTCAGAGGATGTGCCATGACACTGCAAGCTGGAATGATAGCCATGCTGGTTGATTACTCCCAGGATTTGGTGGAGACCTCCAGCTTGGCCTGTGGCAAAGCACCCCCAGACCATCACAGATCCTGTCCCCTGTTTCACTGCTGGGGTATCACATTGAGGAATTGTGCTTTCACCTCAGAGTAGTGAGGGCCCTTTGAACTGCAGCCAAATATTTTTTTAGAAGTTGCTCTGAATGTATAACCCTCATCTTTCAAAACTATCTCTGACTGTCTTGGGTCTAATGAAACTTTCTTGCTATTTTTCATTATTTTAAACCTCTAGCAGATCAGTGGGACAGTACAACACACAAACAGTTATGTTTGTTAGCTATTTGATAGTTCAGAGGTTGTATTGAAAGTCAACATCAGTTTTGACTATTTTGAGGAGTCCAAGGTCTTTGGTCTGTAATCACAAGAAACATCATGTCCATTTACTTTGCTGTATTAAGACATTATGCAATAAAGGCTGATGACAGCAAAACTACCTTCTAAAATTTGAGAATTTTGAGGCATTTTCAGACTTTTGGAGGGTAGTGTATGTTGTGTGTTAGATGCTTGTTTAGACCATTTTAGAGGCTTCTTGTTTTAAAATGAGTCAGCTGGAAACAGTGTTTTCAATCAAATCTTAGCTAACAGTAGTTTTACCAACTACAGCTGATAATTGAAATTTTAAGTGATAAAACCAGCTGTTAGAAATGAAAGGCATACTTTTGTCTATTTCTTTTTCCAATGAAGGTCTTTTTCAAACTGTAAGAATTTTGAATAGTAAATTTGCTCCTGTGTAAGAATAGAGAGCTTGACAGGTGTAACTAGTAGGGGCTTATGTCATGTTCACCTCATTTATTTTGAACTGTAATCGACAGCAAGAGTGTGAAAAAAAAAAAAGATCTCAAAAGTAACAGATTGTGATCATAACATGTTCTGTACCTCTCATGTGATCTTATTCCATTCATCATGCAACCACTTTCTGCACTGTCATGTATGTGGAAGTGTGTGAGGACGGACTGAACAGATAGCCAGGAAGAGAAGCAGAGATGAGGGCAGAGAGACAAAAGGAAGGTGAGGCTTTGATGAATAACTGCGGTACTGATGCTGACAGCACACCTCAGTAACAGACCCTGTGTGTGTGTGTGTGTGTGCACGTGCACGCGCACACGTCTGTGTGAGTGTGTGTGTGTGTGTGTGCAACTGTCTGTCCCACTCACACCATGAATCCAGTACCCAGATTTTTTGATATTCATTTTCCAATTTTTTGATGAATGGGAAACTTTTGTCATCCTGACACTGGCTCTTTCCTCGTTCTCCGTGTCTCTCTCAAGACATGAGCACCAGCACTGGTTGACAATGAGCAACATCTTGAGAGAAAGAGAAAGCAATTTTCTAATCTGTTCACTGCACGGGCCTGTTTTCCAATCAATAACGCACCACTGATTCCGTCAAGAAAAACACACACACGCACCACCATGCTTGTTTTGCCTCTCTCTCTGGTTTGGCTTCAGACATTATTGCCACTGTGCTCTCATTATGGGAAATGGGAACACATTTACCATCCTTGCTGGATTCAGATCAGCAAATACCTCGCTTTGCTGTTTTCTGGATTGAGCTTTCATATTCAGTAAACATCTATTCACCATCATCATCGCCAGTCTTCTCACTTCTCCTGCTTCTACAGCTTAATGATCCTACTGATCGCTGTGTGTTTCCTTCATTAGCACTGCAGTAAAAGTGCAGGCAGTGGGTGTATTGATGTGAAAGTGTTATGCATTACCAGTCGCTTTCCCACTAAAGTGAATGTGTGTCCAGGCTAAGCTGCAGTTATTACAGACCATTATATCTGCTCGTATTATTGCCAGTAATTCAGTGATTACTGACAAAAATCACAAAACGCATTTTCTAAACAACCCAGATAAACAACTTTGTGGCATGTCACTTCTAAAAGTTGCTGATGGTGAGCTGGTCATTGACATGCACATAGGGTCCATCCTGTGTATGTATAGAGGGAAATCACCATTCAGTAGTTTGTATACATAAAAAAGGAGCATTGCAGCAGGATGAAGTAAACAAACTAGCAAGTGCATCTGTTTACATGGTTGTGTTGTGCTCAGAATTCAAATTAAGAAGATGCCTGATGGCAAGTTGCACTTGGGACTGTATGTCTTACTTTGCTTTGACCTGCACTGGTGTTTTTAGTAGAAAAAGAAAAGGGATTAAAAGAAAAAGCAAAAACCCTAAATTGGTGAAATCACTGATTCACAGGGCTCTCTGTCATGACTGCCTCCACTGAGGCGTTACACAGTTCACTCTGTTGAATTGGGTAGGTGTGTTGGGCTCAGTTGGGTGAAATGACAGGGCAAACCTCATGACAGTTGGCTCAATGACTTTGCTGTTTGTATAAAGAGATGTGTGATTGTTAAAAGCATAAATGTATAAATACAATGACTCATTAATTCCTGTGAAAAATGCTTATTGAAGTCCTACACTATAAATGTCCCTTAAACTTCTGATGGTTTCTGTGTTTTAGGGCCCAGAGTGCAGACTGATGACAGCACTGAGAAAGTCGAACCAAATGTTAGCCATCTTCTTCTTTTTGGTAACACAAATCTAGTAAAGCTATTACACTGCAGACCTGTGCTCTGCATGATTTAATGAGCATAATTGCAGCAATGGCACCGCTGTGGTCTCCTGTTCGTGTCATTCTGCTCTAGTTTACCTGGTCTTAATGGGTATAGCCCAGCTCATCTCTGTGGTACAAAGTAAACAAAAGACTGTAAACAAATTTACTCTAGGTAAATATAATTAAACTACAATACAGTGATAGGCCCAACAGCTATAAATCATACTATGTATAGTACATCTATTTGATTGATTGTCACAGATTAAAGTTTTGCTGATTCAATTAAATTAAATTCAATTTCAATTTTATTTGTATAGTGCCAAATCACAATAATATCAGTGATCAGTCATCACAAGACACTGATGAACAGTAACCTGAGTAGAGAAGAGCCAGTAAGGTGTGACAGGGTTTTTACTCAGCCCTTCCTTCATATGAAAAATTAAAAAAAAACTACACACAGGCGCTGTCAAAGATGTGATGGTGAATTTTTTTTTTTTTTCTGACATGCTCGCCTCCACAAATTATACAATTTTCTATCCCAACATGAATTTACATATTTAGAAAATAGTGGAAAAAAATAAACACTTCACTTAACATACCCAACCAATAAAAAATCTCAATCAGTAGGATAAAATATGTTTCTTACCACCTACACTTAGACATACAACATACCACTTACTCACAACCTATTTGAACTCGGATTGGTTGAAGCCTCTGTCTGAATCTGGCAGCCCAGGAAGGCATCACAGGTAAGCTGGTAAGTTACAGTTTAAATGAAGTTAGATACTTTAAGTGTGCACCCTTAACACTCTAGTTGCACTGATGAGCTGATATTCCCTGGCTGTATGGAACATCAGTAAGTGGATATTAAATGTCAATGTGTGTGTAGAAAGTGTGAGAATGTTGGATGTAAGTGTATGTGTCGCAAATAAGTGTGTGTCAGGTATACAGTGGGTACGGAAAGTATTCAGACCCCTTTAAATTTTTCACTCTTTGTGTCATTGCAGCCATTTGCCAAAATCAAAAAAGTTCATTTTATTTCTCATTAATGTACACTCAGCACCCCATCTTGACAGAAAAAAACAGAAATGTAGAAATTTTTGCAAATTTATTAAAAAAGAAAAACTGAAATATCACATGGTCATAAGTATTCAGACCCTTTGCAGTGACACTCATATTTAACTCACATGCTGTCCATTTCTTCTGATCCTCCTTGAGATGGTTCTGCTCCTTCATTGGAGTCCAGCTGTGTTTAATTAAACTGATTGGACTTGATTAGGAAAGGCACACACCTGTCTATATAAGACCTTACAGCTCACAGTGCATGTTAGAGCAAATGAGAATCATGAGGTCGAAGGAACCGCCCAAGGAGCTCAGAGACAGAATTGTGGCAAGGCACAGATCTGGCCAAGGTTACAAAAGAATTTCTGCAGCACTCAAGGTTCCTAAGAGCACAGTGGCCTCCATAATCCTCAAATGGAAAAAGTTTGGGACGACCAGAACTCTTCCTAGACCTGGCCGTCCAGCCAAACTGAGCAATCGTTGGAGAAGAGCCTTGGTGAGAGAGGTAAAGAAGAACCCAAAGATCACTGTGGCTGAGCTCCAGAGATGCAGTAGGGAGATGGGAGAAAGTTCCACAAAGTCAACTATCACTGCAGCCCTCCACCAGTCGGGGCTTTATGGCAGAGTGGCCCGACGGAAGCCTCTCCTCAGTGCAAGACACATGAAAGCCTGCATAGAGTTTGCCAAAAGACACATGAAGGACTCCCAGACTATGAGAAATAAGATTCTCTGGTCTGATGAGACCAAGATTGAACTTTTTGGCGTTAATTCTAAGCGGTATGTGTGGAGAAAACCAGGCACTGCTCATCACCTGTCCAATACAATCCCTACAGTGAAACATGGTGGTGGGAGCATCATGTTGTGGGGGTGTTTTTCAGCTGCAGGGACAGGACGACTGGTTGCAATTGAAGGAAAGATGAATGCGGCCAAGTACAGAGATATCCTGGAAGAAAACCTCTTCCAGAGTGCTCAGGACCTCAGACTGGGCCGAAGGTTCACCTTTCAACAGGACAATGACCCTAAGCACACAGCTAAAATAACAAAGGAGTGGCTTCGGAACAACTCTGTGACCGTTCTTGACTGGCCCAGCCAGAGCCCTGACCTAAACCCAATTGATCATCTCTGGAGAGACCTGAAAATGGCTGTCCACCAACGTTCACCATCCAACCTGACAGAACTGGAGAGGATCTGCGAGGAAGAATGGCAGAGGATCCCCAAATCCAGGTGTGGAAAACTTGTTGAATCGTTCCCAAGAAGACACATGGCTGTACTAGCTCAAAAGGGTGCTTCTACTCAATACTGAGCACAGGGTCTGAATACTTATGACCATGTGATATTTCAGTTTTTCTTTTTTAATAAATTTGCAAAAATTTCTACATTTCTGTTTTTTTCTGTCAAGATGGGGTGCTGAGTGTACATTAATGAGAAATAAAATGAACTTTTTTGATTTTGGCAAATGGCTGCAATGACACAAAGAGTGAAAAATTTAAAGGGGTCTGAATACTTTCCGTACCCAATGGTAACAACGTGTGTGTCGGTCCACATTGACGAGACTACTCTGTCACATAAGGCTGTAGCAGCTAAAGGCCAAGTGTATTCTCCTATGTGTTTATGATTTGAAATTAGTCCAAGTTTCACTTTGGATGTAGAGGAATGTGATATTTCTTATTTGAAAAGTCAGTCTTTCTTTCTTGATTCTAAATATTTATCCACTGGCACATTGAAATAAACATACAATAATAGAGGAAAGGAGTGTTTGGTTTGTGTACTTCATATTGAAGAGGGGGGAAGGCAAAGAGGATAGTTAGGAGTACAAGAGCAGATGAAGGAAACCACCCAGAGGCACCTCCATCCCCTCGAGGCAGCAAAGCAAAAACTGCTCCACCATGTGTGATTTTTAATAGAAGATCTAAATGAATACTTTATCAACAGTGTAGCTCTGGCTCACATGTTCATACTGTACGCTGATGGTGGATGTCCTGTGGTAGAGGGCAGTGGTTATGTAATCATTTTGCTTCTTGCTGCTCCTGTACACCCTGCCTCTTTATTTGGCCGTAAAGCATCAGAAAGGTAACAGCTGTGGGACTCCAGATGGAGCCATTACTTAGTCACAACAGTAGCTTTGTGGGCAGTGGGTAGACTGGCGTGTGTGTGCATGTGACGATCAAACTGCTGACGTCACCAGTCACCTTGTCTCCCTCATTGTTTTTTTTTTTTCTTGTACTGTTTATCCCTGTACCTCCAAACTCTGCTTCATTTTTCTCTACAGCAGCTTCAGAGGAAGAGAATAGAATTTTCTCAAATGCTGCAGTTCAGTGCTGTATCCAGGGGAGTGTGAGGTAGAAAGAGGTGTATTGATGACCACTGCAGAAACCTCATAAAGCAAACTGGCTAAAAGAGTTTGTTTTGTCCTTTTCCTAGAGGTTCAAGTATAAAATTGTCATTGAAATAAGAAAAGCATTAGTTTTTGACTTGTGGCATTATATTAACCATTAGGTATACCTCTAACCTGTTAAAATAATATTAAATGTATTCTACACATTATATTACTCATATTAAAGCAATCTCTTACATGACAACACCACAGAGTGCTAGTGTTCAAATGACTGGACTAAAACACTGTGTGCTCTGTGAGGACTACACCTCCCAGCATGCCTGAGAGCAAATTACATGCCCCAAGATAAGCTGGAGGTCGTTAGTGACCTCTAAGTGCTCACCTGCTGGTATCAGTGGCTAGGAAAGTGATAGCTGAATGAATCAGAAATAATTTATCAACAGCATTCAAACATTTCCTCTGTAAATCACCCAACTATGCTGAGGAATTACACAAGAAAACGCTTTCAGGTTTTATCAAGTGAGAATCATAGTGCGGTAACAGATATGCAACTTTTCCTACACTGAGATATGAAAAAAAAGGTAATAATACTAGTGTGTGTATTTGTATGTATAATCAGCATCTAAAATTAAATTCTGCTTAGATTAAAGGATATTTTTCACAATTAGATGCTGTGTCTCAAATAGATTTTTGCCAACTTACAAATCTATTCACATCAAAGCTGCACGTCATCAAGCAGCATTGTTAAAGGATAAAAAAATAAATTGCTGGCATTCCTAGCATAAAGACTCCAGCTCTCATGCCATGATTCAGAAGGTCTTTTCTTCATCAAACAGCCAGAGAGTGAAAGGTGACACTGAAGCAGACTGCATGTCACATGCACTTCATCAAAAGGACTTTACAGTTTGACTTTTACCAAATGGTGACAGAGCAGCTTCTGAATTAGATGGTACTCATCATATATAATTGTGCAAAATGTGAGGAAATGAGACTTAATTGCAGAGAAGCTAATGTTTGGTTGTGAACCCAGCAGCACCTGAATATGTTTTCTTCCTGTGACTCTGGAGAAATGAGCAGACATTTTTCTTGGTGAACGTGTGACCAAAGTAGAGATGGTGTATAAGGCCTAATCATCGTTCCTTTTACTTTTCATAAAAGTGACTCAGTAGAGCCCTGCACCGTCATTTATTCTTTTTGTTTCTCTAATGACGTACAATTTGTTAGTGATTTTAGACCCTTTTCAGGGGGTGCTCAAGCACACATGAATTTCATCTCATCACCTCTAAATATTCTAATAATAATAATTAATCATTAGGCCTTTTATGAACTGATGTCAGATTTCACAAACACATTGTTCCACCACAGGAAAGAGAAGAAAGTAGAGGTGGATTTGACGGTGGAGATTAACTCCTCACGTAAACTGAAAAGCAAATACATCTGCTGACTGTTCTGTTATTACTGTGACTTAGAAAGTGTGTGGTTACAGTCCTATAGTGTGAATATTGTCAAATAAGGTCAAAATGACATTACCTGACTGCATTACCCATAACAACCCAGTATTCAATTAGAGTAAAATAAATCTCTAGGCCCTTTATAAGATTATAGATTCTGTGATTGGATGTTATGTTTGCTGTTTGTCTGACAGCACAGAGAAGGAGAGAGGACAGTGATGGAGACAAGGGGAGAGTGTGGGGTTTAGGCCCCAGATAGACCACTGGGCATAGGGCTTTGTATTAATGCACATTCTGCTGAGGGGCTGAGCCCCCTAAAACTCTGATCCTAGAATCACCCCTGGTTTGATGTATTTTACTCAGTGAGCTATGCTTTTTAATTAAAATGCTACATCTAATCTAGAACATGAGTTTATCCGCTACCAATTGGTAATCCAATACCTAGTAAAGACAGATAATCTACTATATGATGCTTCTGGTTTATCATCATCACTGGTTACTATTGAGGGTGGCATTTTAACCAAGCCACCCCCACCATCCTGCTATTTCTCTGGCTGATGCTGATGGCTGCCAATTGACTTTTGCCAAAGTTACTTTCAGGTTTGCAACTTATTAAGTCAGCTCACTAATGAACATGTGTGGTGAGCAAATATTCAATTAAAGTCATAATCAGACTCAACAGTAATGACTGAAAATGACAATAACAAGTCTGAATGACAATTAAACACTGTCATTAAACATACATTATGGAACACAAATGAAACAGAGAGAGGGGGCAGGAGAATGGCTTATATCTAATGGTGATTGAGCTGGTGTCAACCGGAATCCATTACTAGTCCCATTAAAGGCCTTCGATTGAATTGCTTATTAGAAGAGGGGAAAAAACATATCACTTGTTTCTCCAGCTTGTGAAAAGAAGCAGGGAACTAAGTTTGGGACTTTTTCCATGCATAATGAGGTATTATGGGAGAACTATCATTGTGGAACTAGCACAGGGCTTTTATATCTTCTTTGAAACACTCATAAAACCCCTTCAAGGAACAGGAAAGTAGAGCGGGCTTAGTGAGACAATCAAAGAGCGAAGAAACACACCAGACTAGTTTTTTGTCACTTAAGAGCCCATTGCATTGTTTTATAAGACTCACACTAACCTTAACCAGAAACAAATCAGCAACCTTAAAATTTAATTGCTGGCTTTGGAGTTAAACCCCCATAACTCTCTAATATAAAACTAAATCATCTTTAGTTAGTGCTTTATATGTACAGCTCATTGTCTCTATGTGTCAACCTTGTGATAGACCTTGACCCTTCATAGGAATCAGAGGTACAGACAATGGATGTTACATGTACAGTCATTTTATAATACCATAATTTGATCCTGGTCCCATTCTGTAGAACCTATTGCAATAGTAGTTTTGTGGTTGTTGGTCAGATAGTGTGGCTGTTATGTCACAGGCTACTCATTTTCTCAGTGCAACTCTCAGCTCTGCCACATTTATGTTACTGCTTCATGCCAGATTTGATTCTTGGTATCAGAATAAGATCTTCATCTATATAGACATGTACTTGTCTATTTCTCTCACTTAGCTGAGTAACTGCAAAAACAGAAATCATCATCATCAGAAAAGAAAAAATATATATAATATACATTTCAACTTGATGATTTCAGATTTGCCTCAAAGGCGAGCACAGGGTATGTTATTTACAGAGCAGAAATGTCCACAAGAGAAGATTAAAAAATGCAGTGTTGTTTCAGTTAGACAGTTTAACTATGTATGTCACTATGGCTCTGTGAATTCTGGGTGACAACCGTATATATTGCACTTATTATATACATTTAGGATGTAAACTGAGCTGATTGAACTGAAATACTGGTGGAAAAAGAAATAGAAACATGGCAGAGTGAGGTATTAAGTTGTTCGAAAACTGCAATAACTGATTTTTTTGGCCACTTGACAGTAGCAGTCCAAGCTGAAAGCAACATATCTTGAAGTTTGTCATCCAAGAATGTTGTTATGGTGAACAATCACATTAGCATTCATTCAGAGTTGTTTTTGTAGCCAATTTTCACTGTCCCCGTGCCTCTGTTATGGTTATAAGAAAGCTCCTGACCAGTTAGTGTGGACTTTGTTACTGTTGTGTATTTGGAGGAAAAGGCAGCCTGCAGTTACTGGAAACGGTGTTGATGAATGGCTGGTGTAACACCTACAGTGAGCTGAAAGAAACCTAAAAAAACATCATGGAGTTGAGGTGGAGTTGAAACTTGATAATGTGATCATTCTCTGTGGATTCAGTACAAGTGAAACCTTACATATTATATAGTCAGCTTATGCTTTGTTCATATAAAACAGTATTTTATACGTCTTTAAGACTAAACCTTATTCTTATCCCTCACAGCGTGTGAAGGTGTGGGAGAAAGTAAGTCTGAGCCAAACTCTGTCAAACTCTCTTTGTTTCACTTTGTTTCCCATTCACAGTCAATTTAGGCCATTTTGTGCACCTCCCTAATCACATCTATAGCAACGCACACAAACATAGACAGACACATATATGGAGGATTCATGTTATTGGCTTCTTGTTGTTTCCACTTCACCCTCCTACTGAATCTATAGTGCAGGAGACAAACTGTGATTTAGTAGCAGTGTAAACCAGAAAGCCTAGGCCTGTGGCTCGGCTTTATCAGCGGTGCTCTATCTTGCTGTGAGGGACACGAGAGCTCATTTAGGGTGTTGCCAGAAATGGTCTCACAGCAGCTGATAGCACAGCTGAATTACAATCGAGCTGCTGTACTCTGTTATTTCTCTACGTTTGTCAGCCCGTGCAGCCTGAAGGTGCGGCAGCCGGTGGAGACAAGCACTTGGTGAGCGGCTGCCATTTTGAATGTTCCATGACCGCAGTGCCGCAATCTTGCAACCACATGCATCTGTGCATTATTACTATCATACTTACATATCGCTTGTACTGAGAAACATATGCTTGAGCCTGTTCCCTACACTTTTTCAGATTTTAATATAAAAATGATAATTACCTTGGGATCCATAAAGATCTCTGCTGGTGTGTGAATATGTCTTAGCACGCAAGTGTGTCTGTGCATGTATTTAATGCCATATGTTGTACTCCAGATGGCTCTGGGGTCACCATGAAGACTGGTGACATATGATAAAGATGTGGTGGGTGTTTCTAGCTTTTGAGCTTCCTGATTAGGGAAGATGGAGGAGGAGAAGTGTAGAGGGTTTGGTCGCATCTCACATCCAAAATTACAACACATGTAATATGCTATCCTATAGTATTGTAATATACTGTTTAATGTGAATGCAAACTAATAAAGCTCAGGTCAGCTCCTGAAAACTTTGGATTTGCTGTTCCAAACACTTGTCTGGTTGCTCCCCCTGGAAACAGTCCACTGGTACACAGGAAGTGTAGTGTTTTTTAATCACTCTGTTATACATACAGTAGTAGAAGAGCTTATTAGTCACTATGAGCCACTATGAGCCACACAAATCTACTTGGAGAAACTTGATCAAGAGAAAGTCCAAAGATGTTCACAGTGTTTGACAGGCAATCTCTGAGAAGTGCAATATTGTAAGTACATCCTCTCTCCTTTTGGAATGGCTCTACTAATTACAAGCAGCAGGATGGTTATGCAGGCAGAAACTTACAATGTTAAAGAGAATGTTAAAACTGTAAGAGCCTCTGTACTGCAAAAAAATGGACATCCGACTGTGACAGTTTACTGTTTTACAATTTCTGAAAAGTTGAATTAAAGATTCAGCAGGTGTCAGATGAGGGTTGGTGCAAGTGAATTTATCTCAACACATATTAACTAGAGGGTCTTTTAGCAGCATGTGAAACCACTATGGTAATTTATGTCATTGATAGACCTGTGTTAATTTAAGTAGTAATGTTAGTCTGATTATAAAGTTGTTAACCGTTTTTCAGCAATAGACTCATGAGCTCAAAGTGTTCTGCTGCAAAATCTCTGCAAAAATGTAAGGAAGGAGGTTAAACGCTGTGTAGCAATCACATTGTAGTGAAACAGTCTTTTTACTCAGTAATTATGTTTAACTAATTATGTTATTGGGTGTACAACGTCTTTAGGCTTTAGAAAAGATTGTGGCTTGGGTGAAAATGCTTGTCGACGTTAAAAAAACATTTTAGATTGAGAGTGATAGAAATGATAGAAATTGTGCTTTTGGACATTTAAAAAACATTAGTTATGAATATTCGACTCATGACAAAGAGAATATTGTGACCTTGTAGATGCAAAACCCATTACTGACAAAGGAAGAACATCCAAACCTCACACACAACATGACACATGCACTGTACACGTCACTCATGTTTACTTTAGCCCATAATAAATGCATGAAAAGTGCTTAGTCTGTCATTTTCATGCACTATCAAGTAGTGAAATGGGGTGTGCAACCTCCAGCTCCAGGGTCATTTAATTCAAAATGCACAGATGATAAATAAACTCTCACACACACTGAAAGACAGCTGGCAGCGGTGATGAATGCTGTGCCAGTCATCTTCCACTTAACTTGTGCTTTTCTCACACTACCCCTTTGATCTATGTTTCCTTTATACAGGTCAAGCATTTTTACGTGATTCCTTTCCATGAATGCATCATGAAGACAGGACTAGCCTGTAATATATGTACTTGAGTTTCAGCAGATGGTAAAGTTGAGTGGTTGATCTTTTAACTTCTGGGTGATCTAAGCCATTTGTCCTGCGAGTTGCAGCTGACAGCTTCCAGTTATGGATGGTCTGAATATCAAGGCTGAAGGGCATGAGACAGATGGACTGAACTGTCTCTAAGGAGAGCTGGGCATCTGACTTGCAATGTCTTTTTTGACTTATGAACTAAATTAGAGCTCCCTCTAGTGGCTCTACTTTGTTCCAAATGTCAGATCGGTGATTTTACTTGAAACTGAAACTGCTGAATTGAGCAGAATTATTAACCCGTCATCAGGCAATGATTTGTCCTCAGTCAAGTTGAAATAGTTGCCCCAAAACAAGGGCATTTAACTGTCTTTATAGAGAGTATATAGCATTATGTGATGCATCTGAATATTAACACATTAATAATTTACTTTCTCTGGCCAAGCTGTGATCACACCACTGATGTATATTACATATATTACATGTGTATTTACATTTTGCATTACATTTACATACTGAATATACAGCCAACAAACAGTGGTGTGAAAAAGTGTTGACCCCCTTCCTGATTTCTTATTTTTTGCATGTTTGTCACACTTTGTTTCAGATCATCAACAAATTTAAATATTAGTCAAAGATAACACAAGTAAACACATCATGCAGTTTTTAAATGAAGGTTTTTATTATTAAGGGAAAATAAAATTCAAAACTACATGGCCCTGTGTGAAAAAGTGTTGGCCTCCTTCCTGTTTTCTTATTTTTTTGCATGTTTGTCACACTGTTTCAGATCATCAACAAATTTAAATATTAGTTAAAGATAACACAAGTAAACACATCATGAGGTGCTGTGGCATGACCTTAAAAAGGCGGTTCATTCTTGAAAACCCTCCAATGTGGCTGAATTACAACAATTCTGCAAAGATGAGTGGGCCAAAATTCCTCCACAGCGCTGGAACAGACTCATTGCAAGTTATCACAAACACTTGATTGCAGTTGTTGCTCTAAGGGTGGCCCAACCAGTTATTAGGTTTAGGGAGCAAACACTTTTTCACACAGGACCATGAAGTTTTGGATTTTGTTTTCCCTTAATAATAAAAACCTTCATTTAAAAACTGCATGATGTGTTTACTTGTGTTATCTTTGACTAATATTTAAATTTGTTTAATGATCTGAAACATTAAAGTGTGACAAACATGCAAAAAAATAAGAAAACAGGAAGGGGGCCAACACTTTTTCACACCACTGTAGACTATTTAAATATAGAATAGCAGAAGAATATTAGTATTAGTTTGGAGTCATGTTTATGTCCATCTGACACATTTCTTCTTTAGCTTTAGCTTCTTTAGTTCATGTGGCTCTTTATTGGCTAAATGCTATGCTATGTTTGCCCACCTATCACTGTATAACTGTCTGTCACAGTTTGGTAGTAATAATTTATAGTAATAGTCTATGTTCTTCACTGAAAGTGATATCTTTTTCTTGACAAGTAGTTATTTAAGCTATTGTTCAGATCAAATAAGTGTAGTAAGTGTTTCTGTTTTATTTGGATAATGCCATCAATTTCACCTAGCAGAAAAAAATAGAAACTAGAGAAAATGGTATTTTGACTGATCTCCTACTAAATGAGACTGTGGGCAGATACAGGTTCTATTAATACGTTTAAGTCTGCTCCCAGGCTTCTGTATTGCTGCCCAGTGACAGTTTTATGTTGAGAGTCATTCAATGTTTTTTTTTTTTTTTTTTTTGGTGAGATCTCTAAATGCACTGTGGAGAACCAGTGATATTTTCCTAGGCCATGTTATTTTATAAGATATAAAATAACATAATTTTTGATTCATCATATCTTTATTTGATAAAATTCCATTAAACAGAGGCCTGATTGGAAAAGACACTAAATAAAATAACTAAATACTGTATCACAAAATTGTAATATTTCATATATACTTATGTTTTATAGAATTTTCTGATGAAAATACTCAGAATTCCTGACACCAGATGGCGATGTTGTCTTCAAGATGCCCAACCATTCCCAAGCCCCATTCCCCTTTCCTCTCCTCCTCCTCTTCCAGGTTGGTGAATCTGGCGCGACAGTCAGATCTCCTCGCCATGCCGGTCACGCCCCACACAGATTTCAGCCTCTTTCTCCAGCACTCTCTCTCCCTCACACACACATGCACAAACACACACACACACACACACACACACACACACACACACTCACAATCATATCTCTTATAAACATTGTTAAATGTATATACATACCATGCATTCATACACATACACATTTTCTATCACACACAGACATTTCATATATTGCACATTGTCCTGCAGTTTCACCCCCAAATCCATTTCCAACATCTGCACCAAGCTGCAGATCTTGTATCTTACATATAAAGTCAAAAGCCTCCCATCATATCATAGTGTTTCCAGGCCAAATGGTAGGACATCAGCCCACTCAGTCCTATTTTTATCCATCATTACAGTTATCAGTCAGTGGAAGGCTCGATGGCAGCAACACAGGTGGAAAACTGATTGATGAGCCAGTACAAACCAAAGAGAAAATTACTGCAACCCAGTACAAGCTGGCTGGTCTTGGTGACAGTCTGTATGCACACACGGCATTTGATCAGATGTTTATATCAAAATTTTTTAATGTAATTTCATTGCGCTACAGTTTTCTGTGCAGGACTTGTGTGTAGGCATTGTGAATAAGAAATGAGAGATTTATATATATGGATTTAAGGGAAAAGAATCATAAAAGAATTAATATATTTCATTAGTTCAGTGATTTCTAAAACACAGTAACTGGAGGCTATAGTTTCAGACCATACCCTGGACATTGGCTCTTCTGACATATGTATTTAAAGAAAAACACAAGCATTCAGTTCACCAGAGGAATTAAGGGTGTACAGTATGATAGGGCGTAAAACTCTGAGGCATTTGAGAGTGCAAACTGGGATCATTCATAGCTATGATTTTACTGTACAATCAATAAAATGCCCAATATGCCAACAAGTGCTTTGTTATTTATTGACAAAAATGCCATTACACACACACACACACACACACACACACACACACACACACACACACACACACACACACACACCCACATTAAAGCACTATCTCTGTACATGTGGGAGACAGAGAGACCATCACCATGGAAACAAACGTCATGTAGCCTGGTCTCCCACCATCCACCACCGCCCCCTCCCCAATATGAACTCACCCCCACTTCTCTCTTGCTCTGTTGCTGCCTGTCTACATGCTTCTCCATTTCTCCTCCTCCGTTTCCCATTCCCAACATCATCCATCTTCCCAAAATACCCCCCACTCTCTGTCTCCACTGTTTCACATGGTATCTATCTATCTATCTATCTATCTATCTATCTATCTATCTATCTATCTATCTATCTATCTATCTATCTATCTATCTATCTATCTATCTATCTATCTATCTATCTATCTATCTATCTCAGTTTCTTTTTCTTTAAGACAATAGTCTTTTCATACTGTATATTTTAGAGTGTTTTTGTGTGTGTGTGTGTGTGTGTGTGTGTGTGTGTGTGTGTGTGTGTGTGTGTGTGTGTGACTAAGACAGAAAAAGAGGAAGGGGAGAGGTGACACGTGGGGGATGGGTTGCCAAAGCAGTCTAACATAATATTAATTATCCAAATATTACACATTCACAAAAAAATAAATCAAATTCCTCTTTCCATCTGTTTCTGTCTTTCTTGATTTTACTGGTGTGCCATGTGCTTGATATCATGACCCATCTGTAATCAGATGACACATTATCAGGTATGAAAATCATGCAGTGTAGCGAACATAGTCAGCAACCTGTTTGGTAATGCAAGATTTTGACTTAGAATAAATCCAGTCATTTACAGTATTCCCGTCATGCTTGCAGTGGCAAGGGAGTGAGCAGAGCAGCCCAGATGTTCTCTTCTCTCCATCAGGTCTGATCCTGATCCTTAAGTGCAAACAGCAGGATGGGAAGTGCATTGACAATAATATGGCTTGACTGTGCCCCTGGTCCCACCACAGAATATCTTAAGTTAGCCATTGTTTAGCATCATGATGCAAATTATCCTCTGAAATACTGAAAGTCCTTCATTTGGAGCAGCATTTCATTGTTTTTCATAGATCATAATTTAATTCTTACAGTTCCAAACTGGTCTTAGTGGCATCTTAGGAAAAACACTGGTGTAATCTATTGAGTGATGGCTGAATTCCTTGTCATTTTTATGGGTGCTGCTATTATGCAAGCTATTCTCACTGTCACACTGCCATTGCTTACTGGGACATGTAAATAAAACACAGCCATCCATTAATATTACCTGTGCTTTAAATTACTGGTAACTGGTAACTGGTAATGGTGGGATTTGTCCCTGAGTGACCAAGTAAAGCAGGTAAATGAGCAGCATAATTAATGTTATTAACTACACCTGTGGATTTCCTCCTGTTATATATCGAAATGTCCATGACTAAGGAGAGAGGCTGATCATTCTCTTCTCATGTTCAATGAAAAATGACTATAACTGTTTCAACAGCATGAGGTCCAGCATTATACTTGTATAAACCGTTTTAATAATAATAATAATAACAGCAGTCAATGTACTCGAAGATATAAAAGTAAGGACAACACATAAAAGTTTGTCAAGCATACTGTAAATTAATGACATTAAATTGCTTGCCTGTAGAAATGTGTTTGTACAGACTGAACTATTACAAAGTCCCTCAGTCAGTTGGAAGGGTGGGCGATGATGAAAATCCACGTATTAATAAGAACCATTAAGGACTAAATAGGAAGACGTTGATACATACCCACGCAGTTCTGAGAAGAGGTCTAATGAAAACACCGTGTGGATGGATGTAGGGTGTGTAGGGGCTTTAAACAGAAACAGGAAAAGTAGGTGTTGGCAGGTGATGGTGGAGAAGTGTGACAGGGTCTGGTGAGAGGGGAATTTTGTTGTGGTATTAGAGGTGTAACTAAATAACCAATCGGTTAAGAAGGGAAACCACTTGGTAACTACAATGTAGAATAATCGTAAATGTAATATCTTGCCAAAACATCAGCAAAACACCAATAGTAATAATTCAAACATTATATGTTAACAAGTCATGTTGTTAAATGTTTCTGTAACATTTTTGTTGTAATATGTAGTTACTGTAATCATGTAATAACAAGATTATAGCAACTGCAATTTCTTGCTGGCCATGTTCAGTGGTGGGGAAAGTTTTCAGATCGTTTACTAACAGCACACTAAAAATACACAAAATACACAAAACTATTCTCAGCAACTAGTCAGCTCTGGTTTCAGTTCTATTTCTGTATTTTATAGGTGCTTTGTCTGTTTTGTTACAAAATGAGTAAGGCACTGAAATATGTATATATACAGTTACTCCCTCTAAACCGCAGTTAAGTTTAGAGTAGTATGGCAAAAAAATGAAAGGATTAAATATTCCTTCAAAACTTTGTTTACATCAGGGTGAAAACCTGTGTAATGGATCGCTTTTTTGTGCATTGGCAGGTCAGGCACATTTCACGGCAGTGACAAGTGACACTCACACTACTGCATAAATCATTTTCACCTTCATTATCTCTGATAAACATTTACAAGGTGGTCAGTGAAAGAGCACCATTGCAATAACCTAGGCTTACTCCCCTTGAAATGGCAATACACTTTAACTCATTTACAAGACTATTTTTTGCATTCCGATCAAATATGTCATTATCTGTTTTTGTCAAGTGCTACAATCCACTGAAGTGGAGATCTTTTTGGTAAAGCTGCCATAAAACGACAACTTTAGTCATCTCAGATACCAAACCTCCCCCCTCTCCTCTCTCTCTCGCCCATTCATCATAGTGCTCCACTCTAAGTTTCCTGATCCATCACAGTTCACCATAAAGGCCATGGCTGCCCTCTGGCACATTTCTTTCATCTGCGTTTTCACCTTCCTTCGCTACTCATCATGCTCCACCTTGCTTTCATCTGCTCTCCTCCCCTCCAATCCAAACTCCTTCCCTGAAGATTAGAGGGAACCAGGCAGAGGCAGGTAGTCATGGAGTGATGAAGAGGTGGATTTTGGAGTAGGTCCAGATACAATAATGATTCTCTATGTATCTGCCTCATCATTGTCATGCCTGGACATGTATTTCCATTACAACTGTATTCATGTCAATATGGAGGAAGTAAAACTCTTCCCTGAAAATAGTTCTGTTGTCATATTGTCAGCTGCAGTGGACGGTACTGATATTTTATGTAAATACCAACATAATGTCATCCTCTAACTTAATCAAACCACATTTAAAGAAACTTATTCTTTTATTTAAAAATATGGAGATTTCCCTCCAAACAAACACCATCCACATCAAACATTAACAGTCCACCACAACATTTCCACTAACCTGTTGATCACCAGCAGCATGTCCCTAAACGCGTCACACGGTTTGGTCGGGCAGTGGAACAGTAGCTGTGCATGTCCTGGGTGGGATATGAGATCTGAGCATCTGATGGCGTGAAATGTGATGCATTGCAAGTTTCAGGCCAATGTGGGTCACCAAAAGAGCGAATGTTCATCTGTGTGTGTTTGTGTATGTGCGTGTGTGTGTGTGTGTGTGTGTGTGTGTGTGCGCGCGCGCGCGCACGAGTGTGTGCGTGTGTGTGCGTGCGTGTGTGAGGGTGTGTGTGTGTGTGTGTGTGTGTGTGTGTGTGTGTGTGTGTGTGTGTGTGTGTGTGTGTGTGCATGCATGTGTGTGTCTGTGTATGGGCCATCTGTCCTGACAAGATTACTGGAGTCAGACAAGAAGTCCAACTGGACCAGATTAGAGTATGAATATAGGGCAGGAGAAAGAGAAAAGATAGAGAGGATGGCGAGTTGGGAGAGGAGAGAAAACAAATGAGAGTAAAGAAAGAGTGGATGGCAGCAGCAGAGATAATGGCATTATTTCAGATGAAATATGTGTAACAGCTGGCTTGTTTCTGATGACAAAGGTTATAGATTATTAGAGAACAAGACAGTACCATTCAGGAAGCAATTTCAGGCACAGTATGAAAGTAAAATGTGACCACCTGCAGTTGCAGGTTTCCATTAACACTCCACTGTTTTCCACCGTTGCTCTCCTACAGTATATGTTTATCTCTGCGTGTCTGTGCATACACATGTAGGCAAGTGTTAATATATGTGTTTATTATGTTGGTAAGATAGAACATTGACCGCCTTGAATGCTTCAACTGAAAACTGATTGCATCGCCATGGCAACTGGCTCTTACTCTCCTCTTCCCTCATCCCCTGTCTACGTCCGTTTGAGTGGCAGTTGGTTTGATACGAGTTGCTGCATATGAGCTTCCCATCTCATTGCTCCCGTGTCTGTCCTTCAACAAATATGTAGTAAATAGTAAAATTCATTTAATTTCACTTTCATTGTTACTGCTTTTACTCTACAAAACCATGCATTCATCACTCTCTCATTATAAATCACTACAACTCTCCCACTTACTGTATTATTGTCATTCAGACCCTTCACTACACACACACATAACCATAAAAACACACGTATAATCATCGACATTCATCCTCCCTGTTCTCCCAACACGAGTGACAGGCTGGTGAAGAGTTCCCCAAGCTGTTGCCTTGGCAACCCTGAAGAATATTCCTCGGTGGCCATGACAACCAGTGATGCACATCCGGCGTGGTTGGCGGATTTTTATTTTAGACGCCTGGCGGGGGGCCGGTGCGCGTGTGTTGGCATTTGTGTATTTATTGATGTGGATGTGTATGTAAATGCATGTGTGTTTTTGTGGTTGCATCCAACATTGGTAGTACTGTATGCGTGTGAACATTTGCATGTGTTCATGTGACATCCTCATAAGTGTGACTATTTGTGATCAACAATATTTTTCTTTTTCTTTTGTCAGGCATATCAAGAGCTGGCATACTTGGCGATCATAACCACCTTGTAAAAGTAATCTTGATGTCCAGCTGTGATGGTAGATAGATTAATATGCATGATCAGATTCAATACATTACATACATTACAGACAGAATACAGACTACAAAAAAAAAGAAGTTAAATTCAATATGGCATTACCTGTATTTACCACTTTTGGCCACAGTTGTTTCTGGCAATCTTTGATCAGGAAAGTGTATGCAGTCTTTCTTTAAAACCCAGAACTCATTTATTATTACTACTACTCACCACAATCACAAGTATGTATAGGTACATCCACATAAAGCCTATATGATATGGAAAAACACAGACCACCTCTTTCACAGAGGCCTGATTGATAGAAACTGACAGAGAGAAAGTCAGCCTTTTCAGGGACACCTGAGTGTGTGCATGTGTGTGTGTTTGTGAGGGAAAGATCAGCTCTGCCTCTATAGGGCTTGTCAGTACACATATCATGTAATGACAAGCTACATCCAGTGTTTACTACAAGCAAAGGTGAAGATGTGATAAGTGAGGATGTGTTCAAACTCTTTTCTTTTGCCGTTTCTTTCTGGATCTGTTCTTTTACTCCCCTCTCTCAGGCTCAGACACACACACCGTCTACACCCACCACCCTGCTGTGGGTGATGTTGAGAATCCCTGACAGCCATATAAATAATCTATAAGTTCAGAGTCACACTGTCATGCACGTTTTCAGCAAAATCTTCTTTAAAGTGACCTTAACATTGAGTGTCATGCTAAAATGTCTGCATGGCAACATGCATGCCTATGTGCAGTCTATCATTCTGCTAATGCCTTGTGATGGATGAGAAAAACAAAAGTCGTGGAAAATAAAGGTGGAGGAGGGGGACTTTCATATACATGTGCATGTACAAAAAAAAAATCTCTAAAGGGCGAGCTGAAGTAAATGTCATCTACTAGTGTGAAGGTGTGGAGCGAGGGAGTAACCGATGAAGTGATGTGAATGAGAGTCTTCTGGGTTTAGTATCAGTGCAGGCTCAGTGTTACAGGTGGATCTCAAAACATTAATCTGTGATATTTCATAAATGCCTTGTCCTCTTTATCGCAGTTAAAGCACAACAGTGATTCAACATTAAATGATTGTATTAGAGCTTTTATTTTTGTTGCCAGTTTCTGCTTTTCAGGGAAGTAGCATGAAAAGATTATGACAAGACTATAAGCAAGAAGACGGTCACATGTCCATGACACATTCTACAATCAACTGCTTCCCACTAAATCATTTTTACTATCAATACAAAAGTTGTTTACTGCTATCCTCTTTGCATAATCTAGTTTAGTTTGAATATTGAGTGCAGACCGAAGAGCAGAGCTGATTTACAGGAAATACATGACAGATGTTAGGTGTGATATTTTAGGCTTGAAAAATGTTTAGCCCCTCATGGTAATTGTTATCAAGTGATGGCTTCTAGAGTTTGATGGATAAATTGGCCAGGACCACAGCTTATTGCAAATGTGCTGCTGTGTATGTCACTAATAAGTGTCAAGAAACAGCAGCACAGACATGCCAAACTAGCTTGAATGTAATTTAAAAACAATGTCTCCATAGTCTGCCTAGCAGAGACCACTGATGTGGATATTTCAACCGTAAATGTGCCACTCATGTACCCTGGTCATAATTCATTGAAAACATGGGACCCAAGGTTCCAACATCACAACCCTCTATTATTTCTAAGTATGACTTAATGCTGAAATATGCATTTCTGAGTTTCATGCACAAGTCAACCAGATAGTTTAAATGACACACACACATGTATATATATATATATATATATATATATATATATATATATATATATGTCTGTGTGTGTATGTATATATGTGTGTGTGTGTACAGTATCTCCATTTGGTCTGCTGAGACATTTACTTCTCTCTTTGTAGAAGCATAATTCCAGCAATATTGTCCAGGTTTAGAACAAAGTGACACATTAAATATGTCACATTACTAAAGCACATGCTGCGTGGACTCCCCAAAGAAACAGAAATATTGGATTTCTTATATATGAATGACATCTCCTTAAATTCTGAGGATTTCTTGAGTAGATGCCTGCTGTTCTTTTAAACTGAAGTATTTTCTGAGAATTCAGATCTAGCGTTTAAAAAAAACACAAAGCGTTTCCTGTACTCCAACCTTTGCTGGCATGTTTACCTTGGACTCTTGAATTAATTGAGCGAAAATTGAGCGTGTGTTGTTGAGCTTGGTGATTTGATCCAAATGTTTTACTGGTTAAGCCACTCAGTGAAGATATGAGGTGAGATGTGTGAATTGAGTGTCTGGCCTTCTGTGTGAGAAGTGCTGTTTTCTGAGTTGTTTAATTGTGACATTATGGCAGGCAGTGGCTCTCCAATTATATTTTTAGAATGGGGAATGAATAGATAGGAGACAGAGAGAGACACAGGTTGAGAGGACAAAAAAAAAAGGAGGATTATCACAAGTGGAAGATTCCCAAATCTTACAAAAAGATGAAAGAGTGAGAGGTGGAGCGCTGATGAGGAAAGAAGTAGTGGATAAGAGACAGCGAGATGGAGCAGCTCTCCGCTTGAGCAAGCGATGCCACGTTGCCATGGCAGCACCGTCTCTCCGGTCTCCGTGGGAACGGCTGAATCCTGTTGCAGCTCGACTTTGCCCCTGGGCGAGAGAGAGAGAGAGAGAGAGTGTGAGTGAGAGGAGGGAAAAAAGAGGAAAAACAGTGGCAGAACGGAGAGTTTAGCCTGGGGCATTTGGGCTGACCTGGAAAATGTTGGGCTTGTGCTTATTCTCTCTCTCTCTCTCTTTTTATTCCCTCTTTATCGCTCCCTTTCACCTTTCCTTATCAATATACTTGTGCTTTTCCCCAAGACTGTCAGACAGTTAAAGGTGAATGTGCAGTGATATTTAAAGCCTTTAATTCTTCTTCTGTCTTTGTGTTTTTACACCCCTGCACATCCACTTGTACCTGCTCATGTATGCACACATGCTTTTCCTGTGCTTTAATAAATCTCTTTCCTCTGGTGAAACACACACACTCTCTCTCTGTAACACACACCCACACCAAGCCTGCTTGTTTGTCTGTTTATGTTTATTTGTCCATTTGTTTCTGACCTGGCTC
Organism: Mastacembelus armatus; assembly: GCF_900324485.2. Taxonomy (NCBI): domain Eukaryota; kingdom Metazoa; phylum Chordata; class Actinopteri; order Synbranchiformes; family Mastacembelidae; genus Mastacembelus; species Mastacembelus armatus. The sequence continues at coordinate 6,180,511 of NC_046643.1, read as the reverse complement.
CGGCCCATTCACAGAGCATAAGAAGCCCTATTAGTGGGCCAACTAGCCAAGAAAACAGATGATCCCCTCTGACAGAGGTCCTATTGTTGCCATCAGCAGTGAACAATGCAGCCCTGTCTGTACGCCACAGTAGTCGATTCACCCCTGCTTTCAGCCTCTGGTCACTACTCTATCAGCCGCAGCCACAGGGAATGGGAGGGCATTCAGAAGCTAAATTGTACGTGTAGGATTTGTGGGACATGGTTGATTTATGCAGATGTTATTGTGTAGAGCTATGATATGTTCAAAGCCTTGGTTTCTTAAGACTTTACTCCTTATTCATACCTATTACAGCAGTTTAACTGCTTCATGATGAGTGACTGCTCTATGTCTGTAAGATGTGTAATTTATAGAAGAAGACTCTTTTCTGACATTTTTTAGCTGCGTTCGCTGTGACAGGGTGATGACTCATAAGACAAGCCAGTGAAATTTAAAGACAGAGTAAAAGCATTACTTTTTCATCTGATTTTTATTTTTAGGAACTGCAATCTTATTCCAAAACTGAAAACATAATTTATTCCTGGAAAACCATATTACACAATTGTTGCACTGAAACCTAGACTTACATAACAAGGAACTCGAGTTGGTTTAAAACCTCTATTCCTTGAAATTTGCTCTAATGAAAACAAGAAAACACTTTAACTTAAAACATAAATCCCGAATACCCCCTGTTAAATCCTGCATACGCCTGCCTGCTCAAAAATATTAGTTTCATTTTTTTAAATTTGATGAGTCACTGACAGCTCAAGGTTTGAAAATGGTTGATTATTAATCATATTTAGCCATGATAAGAAACATTGACTGTAGTGAGTAAGGACTTACTATTTTAAAGTTACTTGATAAATTAAGCATTCTTTAAAAAGCTAAAGAAATCCTTAGTGTCCACTTACCATTTGCATACTGAGCAACAACAGTGACCCAGCAGTGTCCTCTGGGGTCTGTGAATTATGGGTTATTGGACAGGCAGGGTTAAATAATGATATCACTATATCAGCCATGTGTTAAAAATTGCTAATTCATAACCAACAGTACAGGGAGTTGGAAAACATCTTGTAGCAATTTTCATAGGCTATACAGGACTATGATATGCCCTGGGCACTAGACCTTCAGTGAACTTACTGATGCATCTTTGACTGTAGCATCTCCAGTCTTCAAATGTTGTGCTCACCCAGAGGTCTAAAACTTTAACACAGTTTCCACAAGTATGTCCAGAAAGACTTTAATCCTCTTTTGAATAACGGCTGTATGCATGTATCTGTGTGTTTGTTCATGTGTGTGGTTCTGCACTCATGTATGACAGCAATATATGAGGTGCTTTGTTTATAAGCATTCATTGTAATGTTGTGTGTATGTTGTGTCTGTGTGTGCACACATCACCACTGTACTGATGAAGACAAATGTTTTCTTTGCTTGTGAGTGTGTGTGTGTGTGTGTGTGTGTGTGTGTGTGTGTGTGTGTGTGTGTGTGTGTGTGCGCGCGTGTGTGTGTGTGTGTGCGTAAGAGAGACAGAGAGAGAGAGAGAGAGACAAAGACAGATCATCTTGTCAGGATGTCACATATCACAAATGTTTATCCACTGTCTTACACCTGTATGAGATTAAACTCTGAAAGCTAATCTTTATTCCCAGTAATCTGAGACTGTTCTGCGGCTCATGTGACGTCAGGATTTAATACTGCGCTGATAAATAGCACCAGCTTGCTAATAGATTACCCAATTCTCTCATGTCAAATCAAATCCCACAACCCAAAAATACAGAAGCTTAGCCTGCTCTTGCTTTTCTCTGCCATTACTCAGTCTTTCCTGTCATCGAGTCAGTCATCCAGCCGTCACAGCCAGAGGTCTGTCCCTCATCAATGGGAGGCACTATGCTTTTACTGTATAGCTGAAGAGTTTAATTAATAGTTGTGTGGAATACTTTCATTTGAGAGTCACCCTGTTCGACTTTGCTTTGTTAAAAAAACACATTGAAGTACTTTATTAATCCCCAAGGGGAAATTCAATTGTTAGAGCAGTTACTCTAATTTAAAGTTATTACATTTAATATTATTAAAATTATATTAATAGTAATTAATAAAGTAATAAAGTAATTATTTATTTTTGGGGGTTTGTGTGTCTGTGTGTGCATGCGTGTGTATGTGGTGTGTGTGTGCGTTATTGTTTATATTGTGGAATTATAGAGTCTTATGGCCATCGACACAAAAGACTTCCTGAATCTCTCAGTCTTGGCTTTAGGGGGAATTAGTCTGTGGCTGAATGAACTTCCTATTCCCATTCCCTTCCCAAAGGGGACGAGCTCTCATTTCTAGTTGAAATGACATAAAATGAAAGACGTAGCTGATGTTTTGTTCTTTCCTCAGTATGTGCAGTATATTTGATAGCTATTAGCAAACTACTTATGGATGTGTGTGACTCTTGGACATGATTTCACTGGAAATAAGGAATTTAAACCTAAATATGGGATTTGGACAATAAAAGCAATCTGTAGTTCTTGGCTTCAAACTTTTTTATGTGATTTGTTAAATATAAGAGTTGGAGATTGTCTGGTCTGCCAACACATCCCATGAAAATAGCTTTACTTTGTCTATCATTACTTTCAGTCAGCCCTACCCTGACTGTGCCCCTCAACCACAGGCTTATTAGTTGTTATTGAAGCCATGGTCACAATTATGTATTTTCCATTTTCATTTCCTAAAACAACTGGGTACTGCAGTTTAAACAAACGCCCCACCACACTGTAGAAAATTGCACATTTGGTGGGAACTATTTACAGCAATGGGACAGTATACTGTATGTGGGGTCATCTCAGTGTAAGCTCTAGCCATGCAGTGAAATGATGTGGCTCAAGATCACCATAAGCATTGGCAGAAAGTCTACATATTGCAACATTTTTGTTATAGATAGAAATGAATAAAAGCCTCAAATTGCTTAATGAATGTTTGGAGAGATCTAATATTACACTGAAGAAATATGAATATGAAGTGTTTTGTCCTGTGTTATCCACATGTCACCCATTGTCTTTACAAAGCAGTGGAAAGCGTGTGATGTTTGGATACAATCCCACACCTCATCACCTTATCACAACCCTGCTCGTCTTTTTAACTCCATCACCAGCTCTGGGTTTCTGTCAACCTTTTTTTCTACATGGTCTCAGTTTTTCCTTATTCTGCACACACATGCACACATTCACAATGAGCTTCATTTAAGGAAAGACATGATTCCAGGTTCCACATCCAAATAGTTGCCCCACACATACATCCAGTACCCACGCAAAGAGAAAAGAGAGAGCGGGAGAGAAGGCTTCAGCCTCCATTTTCAGAGTTGAAATCTGAATGTTTAATCGTTCCCAGCTCTTTGCTGGGAAGAGGCATGAATTTTTCACAGTGTGGAAAGGGAGGGTGATGGGAGGCCTGGGCATAAAGAGGCCAAGCCACACTGATGTGACATGGGGCTACAAAAAAAAATGGCACAATTGGTAACTGGCAACAAGACGTTTTTGTTTTGTCTTTTCATTTCATGGTTTTGTGCTTTGCCAATATCATTTCTAAATTTCTGTATTCTTTGAGAAAACTTTTATGTTCAGGATGACATTGCCAAGAGCAATATATATACTCCATCAGAACTTCAGACTACAGCTGTGAGAATCAAAACAGCTGCCAAAGTGTTTCTCTACCACTGAAATACATTTATATGGTATGAAGCTGGACTAAGTTCAGTCTAAAATTAGGACGTTTCCATAGAGAGTACTGACATTGTGCAAGCAGCACTGAGCTTAGTTGATTCATTTTGAATTTGCAAATGCAAAAATGCATTCATGTGTGCATATATACAGTCTAACTGTGCATACCGTACTTTTACGCATGCATGCGAACATACAAATGCTCATAGTTATACCTGTACAAACATGCAACCACAGAAAATGTGTAAGCGCATTTTTGTATACTTTATGCATAGAAATAGTAAAGGCATGTTACATGCATGCCTGTTTTAACACAATTAAAGAACATAAAGAAGACTTACTCATCCAGACATGCACTCACACACCGATGGCACCCAAACACTCCTCTGCATCATTATAGGAGTGTTAGTTAGAATACATCAGCAAAGCACCTTCAGCACACACACAACCACACAAAACCACGCCTTCACATACTGTAGAGCTGGTGCAACCTTTGCTCCAGGACAAAACTTTCTTCCTGACACCTCTCCTCCAGTCTGCTTCCTTTATTCTGTTTCCCCTTTATGTTCCTTCAGTTCCTCTGAAACTTTTTTTTTTTTTACCATTAGCAGCCTGCAGCAGTTAAATGCAGCTAGAAGTAACACTATTTCTATTCTGTACCTGCCAACATTAAAACCTTGTGTTTCATGGTGGATGAAAATTCTCAATCCCGATTGGCTGGAAGGAATAAGTTTTTATGACCAGACGTTTTAAGCAGACACCAGTGACACGTCTGCTGTTTTACATTAATGCTGAACTGTAAGTGTTCAACTGTAAGTAAAGGCAGTTATTTGTTTAAACACCGACAACAACCGAAAAACCAGCCCAAGAAAAAAAACAATAAAAAGCTTCTCAGTGAGAAACACAAAAATCTTAAGTTAAATAAATGTGTGTTGAATTTGTATCCATGGGTCCAATGCCAAATCCACTAACAGCAGGTAGAGGAAACTGGATAATGAATAAAAAAGTAGAGGACGAGTCTTATCACAGTACATACAGCAGAAATATACTGTGAGAATACTGCCAGAAAAAAATTGAGTAGTTTTTTTTTTTTTTTTGCTAAGCAGAGAAATGTCAGTGCTATAACACGGCAGAACATACGTCAGCGCAATAAATAATAAGGTGTTCGGACATCACAATGAAAAACCGAATGAGTTCATTTTCTTCTATGTCAGAGCTCCGTTAAGTGCCTTATTATGCTGTTCTTTTTAATGTAGTTAGATTTCCTTAGTCAGGTTCTCCACTGGGAGTTAATTGGTAACATGGAGTGAGGCAGACATATCGTCGCTATGGTGACAGTAGGTTCATTTACTTTACACATTGATTTATTGAGTTAAACTATAACTAACCATACCTAGGACCATATTTTAGTTGCCACCCACCAGGCCAGCAGGAAGCAATACTTACTTTGACTACGTTATAAATTTCTGTATATATACAGTACACTACAGCATGTCCTTTTCAACTGTGATAATCGCAGTCTTGCAGGTTTATTGCATGTCACACTGTGCAAAATGGGTCTAATAAACTCCTGATATGTGTCTGACTGTATGATAACATAGAGCCACTACATAAACAGAAAATATATATGCAATCAAAAAGAAACTGCCAATTTATTTCATCCATCTGCACCATTATCATGTTTTTAAAAAAGGATAAAACACATCAAAAGCTGTGGCTATTTCAAAATGGCACTTTGACCAGGATACTGTGAATCATTGTATTTTATACGGCACTTTCTGAGAATTGGGTCCAAAATGCCTTGTAGTGTCAGAATTATGTCAGCTTTGGTTACCAATGCTCTAGAACAGCCATCAGTATCTCACAGTCCGATCTTATGTACGTTTATCTTCTTACGCTTTGTGTTGTTCTCCACTCATTCTACTCTCTCTCCTCTCCTCCCTTGTTTATACAGCATCACAAACTCATCCCCACCTTGTGTTTCCCTCCTGGTAATGGCCACAAAAACGTACAAACTATTCTTGTCTGCTCTAAACTTTAATATGACTCTCTCTCTCTCTCTCTCTCTCTCACACTTTCTTCCTCTCTCCTCTAATCTCATCGGGAAGCCCTGGAATTAACCACCAGTTTCAATCAAGTCCAGCCAGATTCACCCTCTTCTGTGGTCAGTGACCCGCATATCTCACACACACACACACACACACCCTCACACACACACACACACACAGAATTTGCAAACACACATAGACTCAAACAGCAATCCCAGTCTCTGCTTAGTCAGAGATCAGGATGTGGACATCTCTATTCAATTTTAACCCTGACCGTGTATATGTGTACATGTGTCTATACTTTGGTGCATGTTTGCATACAAGTAAGTGTTTATGTGTGTGTTTGAGACCAGAGCTACCTCACCCTGGTGGAGATCAATTAAATGATAGGTATGCTGGGATCCAACCTTTCCAGCAGCCTGAGCAATATATGCACTGCACTGATAAAATATACATAAACGTGGACATTAACATACAGACTGTGTATGTATATATACATATTCACACAACATAAATATGGCACATCCCCATATTTGCATGATTATTATCTGGAGTTTTCTCTTTATTTATTTCTGTGGTGGCAAGTCCCACATTGTTAAAGGAAGAAATATGCCAGCTTGCTCTCTTGTTGAGAATTAGATGAGAAGATTGATACCACTTTCAACATTGTCATGTAAATACAAAACAAGAGTTAGCTGGTTAGCCTATAGTAACAGAAAGACTGGGTGCTTGAGTGTGTGTGTGTGTGTGTGTGTGTGTGTGTGTGTGTGTACTTCCACCAGGAGACAGTGATGACAGCAGACATTTCCCCCCGCCTTTGAGTGAGGCCATTCAGACATGCAGGCGTTTGCCTGTAGATGAGGTGCAGTAACACTTTGTACAGCTTCCTCTGTTTAAAGGTTTTGGCACATTTTGGACCCTCTCTACTTGGTAAATGACCATGTCATTTAAAATAACACTACTTCCCAAGTGCAATCATTCTAAGTAGCAATTGTCTGGCCACAAATATTCTCCTCTCGAGGATTAACTTCAATCAGGGAGTGATCAGAGCTCTGAAACCCCACAAAGGAAATAAAGATCTGTTGCTTTTACATTAAATGTGATATGGACTTCTTGGATCAAAGCTCATTTCACAATTCACTTCATAGAAATGTATTCCGCCTGGTGAACCACATTTCTTCCCCAAAGTCTGGGGGGTAAAAGATGAAATGCACTGCTGTTGGGAGGCTGTAACAGCGAATTAGCCACGCTTTGAGGGTATTTCATTATCCAGTGTGCGTACAATAGAACATGCAGCTTTCTTATCGTGTGTATTTGTTGAGATGAAGAGGTAATAGCTGTGTCAACACTGAAGTTGTCATGGAGACGGCAGGATTTCCATAGCCGTGCTCTCTCTCCCCATGACCCAGTTTGTGCTTGTTGTCGTGGCATTGAAGTCCTTCAAGAGCTCTCAGTGCTCCACTCCTCAGCCTTTTACCTAGCTGTGAATGCATGATTTGAATAAGGCTATGTGTGTCATGGTCCTCTGGTCAACACAGTTCAGTCCACAGACCGAGGAGTTTTGCAGAGGAAACGAGGACATTTGGGTAGCGCTGTTTGGTTGAGTACACCGGTGCCTTTTCTGCTTGACTGAAAGAACAACATGAATTTAGACTTTTGTTGATGGTCTTAGGGAATCACAACTCTGTAGAAACAACTAGTAAAAATAGCGCAGTCACAAATAAAAAACTAAAAATATGAGTTACTTAACTTTTACCTTGATTACCTTACCAGAAAAACCTGTTGTTTTGACTATTTCTATCTACTCTGCCTTGAACAAAAGTCCTCAGGGTTCTGCGCCTACTTGAAAGATTGTGTAAACTTTCATTGCTCACTAAGCAGGAGAAAAGCTGTAGCAGACAAGACAGAGGAACTTCAGGGATCATGAATGTATGTGTCATACAAACAATGCATCATGGCATCATACAATCAATGGAGAAATACCCACATAACATTCATATAAGCCAACGATACAGGTACAAAATAGTAAGTGAGGTTTGATGAGAGGTGTGGCAAGGTCTCTGTTGTCTCTGCCACAAATCCACAATATGACATTACCCAGAAAAAAAACCTCTGCAGTTTCTCTGTTTTGCATCATTTTTCTTGCCCCTGGCTCCCTGGCCCTTGAACCAGTGGACACAAACATGCTGTGGTTTTTATCACTGTCACAAACTGCCACATGCTCGATTCATAAACATATAAGCAGTATCATTCATACCTTATGGCAACACATGCTTCACTCATCCAACATCTCTGTATTGAACATGAATCAAACAATATGGCATAGTTCATCAGCTTTATAGGTGCTGGTAGGGGTTACGATCGTGCAGAGTCAGGCCAGCAGTTTTTATAATTTCAGTTTATGCTCAGAATCTTCTCATCCAACTCTGGACAGTAAAGTGAATTAGTGTATCTTCCAAAATGTCAAGCTATTTTTGTGGAGCGTGTATGTCAGTATTCAGAAAGGAATATGTAAAATGATTTTTAATCATTTCTTTTTATGGTCTAATCAACAAGAACACTTATGATAGTCACATGTTAGAAATGCAGATTAAAATAGATTTAGCAACAAAAATCAAGCATTCCAATGGGCTGTGACTATCGGCTGAAAGAATATCTTTGATATGAGATGCCACAATACTCTTATTTTTGTTTTGGTATTTGAGGAGAATTCTTGACATTTTTTCCTCAACTCCAGTCAGTTTCAGGAGTGGCCAGTGGTTGCTATAAAAAAAAAAAAAAATTTGGAGTTACCAGAATAATGTCAAAAATCTGTCTTGTCTGTCACTCCCTCTATCTTCCCGTCACACACATACACTCACGCCACTGGCTGTGCTGCAGCTCTGTGGCTGTAGGTTTTGGCAGTGGAAGGACAGACACTGTTTTTGTTTGTTTTTGTGCAATCTCCCTGAATCTTCGTGTGTGCGTGGCCTTCTCTTGGAAGGAAGTAGTGGGTGGAGAAAAAACAACATAATTTAGATTCTTCCTCATTGTAAATCAGATAGTCGTAGAGAATGCATGTGGTTTTTGTACAGCTGTGACCTGCATTGAAATGGGATCACAGTCAGATAGTGAATGAGGACACTCTGCCACTGCTCAGCTCTGCCTGTCAGCTATGTGGAAATGCTATTAGCGCTGTAATTGCAGTGTTTCTGATAGCAGTGACATTTACATTTAGTCACCAGTGTCCTTTAATACTGTTTCACTCTGTGTGTGGCAATATGACACTGCTAGCACCACAGCATCCAATAACCAGTGTTTTTTATTAAAATGTACATCTGTTTCGGTAATGTTACACCTGCTTAAAGTGCCTTTGCATCAAAGGCCTTAAACTCTGATTGGTTCTTACGAAGACAAAAAGTCACAGAAACACAGAAACACACACATTCCTGGGGCATCTTTCCTTTCACAGATGGTTTATAGGACCTCTGGCTATCTTCTGCCAAAGGGGTCTTCCATTGTTCCTCTGCCTTCTTCTTCTTTGTTACGCCAACATCCCTTCTAGAATAACAATATTAATCACTATCAGTAATAACAGTGTATAGTATGGATATGAATTGTATACAGCACTGTTCTCAGCTTTTAACAAACATAAATACAATTGGCATTGGTGGAGAAGAATAGAGGGCACAGCAAGAGTGTACACAAGGCTACCTGCATGGATAAGGAAAGAGAAACAAAAATGGATGTTTGTGCGTGTGTGTATATATATATATATATATATATATATATATATATATATATATATGTGGTTCATGTCAGTGAATGTGTAACATGTTGCATTTGTACATTTGTTGAGGATACAAGGCTACATGAATAGCAACTAATCCCACAGCAACATTTTTGGCTTTTGATCCTGCAAATTGTGAGGTGACAACAATGAGTAGTGTTGGTCATCAGTGTCCACACCAGTTGTATTTAAATTGCTAAAAAAAAAAATCAGAGAATTCAAAGACCTGGCATCAGACTATGAAGAAAAAATGTTTAATCCAGACCATCAGGTTGGGAACTACTGGCTGGCCTATAAGCATCTGGACAGAAACCACAGCAAAGATCAGAGGAGTTCTGAATTGAATAATCAATACAGAAAAACAGGTGCCAAGAGGACAACAGAAATGAGGATTATCAGGAAAAGTCCAAATTACAATGCAAAAACACTATGGACGGGAGTTTTTAGATTTAGCCCAAAGTAACCAGATGATCAGATTGCACAGTTCACTGGTTTTTGCTTAGAGAGTTGTTTTATTTATTTACTTACTTTTCTCTTCATTCATAGCCTAGAAAACTTAGCTGCAATGGCAATTTTTAAGAAATCTCCTAGAAATCTTAGGAGTGTTTATCCAGAATTTGGCACCATTAGAGGTGCCAATCCTTCTGTGCGCTGATCCTTGATCCTGATCCTTGTTCTGACAATCACCAAGCTCTCTGATAGCTGCTGAATGGAAATGGAAAACAATAGAAGCTTTCTGTGCACTGTAGCACTAGTTTGGCAAAACAGGACACAAACAAGTAAAGAGGATCAGGAACGGTAACATGTGCCACTGACCTTTTGCACAGACATGATTATGTCTGCAGATACATGTATGTATGTGCCATTTTGTGTCATAAATTCCTAAACTGCTTTACCACACTCCTGCACACGTGTACTCCTAATGTAATTTAACCATTTCAATCAGCTCTGTGACTAGTTTTCATTGTAATCCATTCATAAAATTATTCTTATAATCAAAAAAAATTCCATCTTCTGAGTATTTTTTACTTCATTTAACATTCTACATTTTTGCAGTTTTTTTCTGCTTGCTTTTTCTTTCATCCTCAGAGTGCAGTGAAGTTATGTTTCCCCATGAGGTCTGTTGACTCCTGCCCATGGGACATACACACGGTACACACTTACTTTTCTTTCTCCCCTTTTGACTTATCCCTTAAATAATTGAATAAATACATGCAGCTTTGCATATTAATTACACATTTGCAAACACTGCTGCAAGAAAAGCAGCCGCACACACTCACGCACCGAGGACACTGGCATGCCTCGGCCTATCTAGCAGATATCAATCTAACTCCAGCATGAGGGATTATGAATAAATAAGATCAGTGTAGCAGTAACACACAGCAAAATCACCAGTGTTAAATTAACATTAAAAAGTGTTTATATGTGAACAGTGGACACATAAACATTTTTTAGTGTTGAACTAATACTGAAACACTTTTGTTTTTTTTTTTTTGTTTGTTTGTTTGTTTTGTTTTGTTCGACTTGCTTTGTTTGGCCCACATATAGTCCCAATTAAGGTGATCTGAATGTGACAATATACAATAATATTTCAGAGTAGTGTTCTTCCAACTTTGTAGCAGTGGTTTTGTTGAAGGTCTTTTCCTGTTTCCATGTGACAGCGCTCCCATGCACAAAGAAAGCACCATAAAGAAATTACTTCCCCAGTTTCTGTGTGGAAGGACTTGACTGGCCTGTACACACAGCTCAGAACATATCTCAATCCAAATACTTGGGTATGAACTAGGCTGCAAGTCTGGCCTTATCAGCCAGCATCAGTGACTGACCTCACTAATCATCTTGTGGATGAAATCCCTGCAGTCATGTTGTCGTAGGGGCTGTTGCAACAGCAAACTGATGCTGGGGTTTTGGTTGATATAGTTGCCTTATGTAGTACAAATATCATATATGGGTGTAAAGATACAGACATGGCTCCACTTTGTTTCCAAAACGTCTGAAGGTTTGAGTGATTTGTAGGTAAATGTTATTGGGTAAAGAGACTTTTCTGCAGTTTAGGGTCACACAAATTGATGTGTCTTTCTCCACCTTGTTTAAACTAACTCAGCCTTGACTGACGCTTGCAGGGTCTACTCCCGTCAGCTTTGAAAAACACATTCCATTTTAATGTAACAGCCGCTCACAAGGTCATTTGTCACTTGATAATGACAAAGCAAACCCAAAGGCTGTCAAGTATGTGTGTGTGCATGAAGGAAGTCTGGGAGGTGAGTGGGGGTGCTGGCATCCTTGTGAGCTCGTAGACTTGTTTGAAGTTTAATGATAATCAGATGCTCCTGTCACTGGAGTGGGAAGTGTGTGTGCACTGGTTTTGGCAGGAGGAAGTGCTGCTATGTTCGAAAAAAAATGACATGCAGACATTTTCAGTTTTGCCATACAAATGTCAGAAATTGAAACAGTGTTTTTGTCTTCACACACACACACATCCAGAGGTTTATGAGGAATCCAGTCACCAGTCTCTGAATAATGATGTGCTGCAAAAATCACATGTTGTAAATCACATGTTGTAAATCCCATATCCAGGTTCACTGCTTGTGACATTGGTTGTAGAAAGTAAAAATATTGAGGAAATAAAAAAACACTTTTTCATTATTTCATTGCCTGTATAATGTGTAACTCTGAACATCAACACACTATTTCTTGACAACTTGCATAAGAACGCTGAGGTGTTTATATTTAGAGCATGAGGACTCCAACCTTCAAACTGTATCCTCTAATTCTTTGGGTGCCCAATGTTGCAAAACAATGTGTGAATTTGTGTGGGTGGGTGTTTGTGTATGATCATGACTGAGCCTGAGAAAACAGGCATGTATGAAATCATGGTGTTTTGGTGCAAACATTATTTGCTGCATGTAAGTGAGTGAGTGTGTGGGTCTGAGTGTGTTAATCCTTACCAGACCTATTTGCTGGCCTTGCTGGTAAGAGGGGCATGTGGATGTGGTTGCACACAAAGTGCCCTGGTTGGCAACACTGGCAGATTACAGCAAAGCAACACAGTAGCCTCACATAGCCTGAGCTGCTCTGAATATGGCCGCTGTTTGTGGGACTTACTGGTCTGAAGTGGTCTGTGCTAGTCTGTACTGGTCTGGTTTGGTTTGGGCTACTTTGGCCTGGTCCCATCTGCTCTTGGCTAATCAAATTTAGTTTCATCTGTTCTGGGCCTTGGTTTTTAAGACGTAAATTGTAACTTCCGCCTCCATACTCTGTGTGATGTTTTCAATGAGCTTCATTTAAGAAGCCTGATTGTAGATAATGTATTCGGATGAGTGATAAAACAATAAAGGCTTCAGTCAGGCTGAACCATACTCCAACATGTACTGCTGTATCACTGACTAAACAAGACAAGATAAGGCAGGTTTGTAAAGAGGAAGTACATAACACATTGCTTAGATGTTTATTTTTTCATTCATAGACATACAGACCAGGCGGTCACTGTCTGCAATAAGCTTGAGAATTGAGCTTTGGGTTTTTGGGCTTGCGCTTTCACAATAATGCTTTAAATCAATTAACAAAAAATGTATACATTTTTTATTATAGTTGATGTACTAATAACATAAGAATAGTACCATTGGCCGTAGCATGTACTGTATAACATTTGTTTGCAGTTTTGCACTGGAGAGGACAGGAAATAATAAAAGACATGTTTTCAAGTATCTATCGCATTTCAATTATGAAAACTTTTGCAGGCAATGGATTTTGATTTTCTGCCATGGACTGGTGACCTGTCCAGGGTGTACCCCTGTCTTTCACCCAAAGAGAGCTGGGATAGGCTCCAGCAGATTCCTGTGACCCTAAATAGGAATAAGCAGGTATAGTTAATGAATGGATGGATGGATGGATGTAGATCTTTTTCACATGGTGCAGAAGTACTTGTAAATAAAAATTTATATGTGAAAATTGCTTTAATGGTTAATTTTCATGGGCCTAATGTGCCACAATAACTTTCAGTATTTATTAGCTGTGAGCAGCTCTGTCGTTAACCTAATGACAAAAAATCTAAAAAATTTAGTGATTGTTTTACTCTGCATGCAATTATTTCTAAATGAACTTTATTTAATTTTTTTCCACTTAGTACACATAAGACGGTTTAGGACCAGAGGGACCATTTTGTAATTCTTAGAACCTTTGGACGAAATTCAACATTTTTTTGTGTGTCTGCACCCTAGGAACCGAAAACAGATCCATTTCTCAGTAGGGTAGTTGCTGGGACCGTTTGGTCCAAAAACGCCTATAAAGCACTTTCAAACCGGAGGAACATTTGTGTAGTTCTTAAAACTTAGATGTTTTGCTATTTTTATGTGTCCACTCCACAGGAATTGAGAACTAATTCTTAAAATGCTATTTTTGAGACCTTTTTTATCTCTTACCCCGGAGCAGGTACTTTTCCAGTACAATATGACGTACATTTATGTTTATTCGTCAACTTAAGACAATGCAGCACTGGCAACCACCATTTTAAAAAAATTATTTCATTTTGTAAACAGCTGCTTTTGGCATGACAAGAAAAAATCATACAACCGGACCAACACCTAAGTGCAGGCTTCCTATTGAGAAAATTCAGAGAGATGTAGATGATCAAAACAAAATGCTGTTGTTGAATGTTGTTCAGAAGTGATGTTGCCATAGCAACCTTCAGCCAGTTTATGTTACTTAAATATTCCTAGTGGTGGTGTGAATGGGAATAGAAAAAAGGCCCTTACAGTCTGTAGTTCTCAGGTCCCTTCAGTGGGGTAGTTCCTAGAACTGAGTCACTAGAACTGGCCTGGAAGTACCTAGAACTGGCCTGGAAGTACGTATAGTACAAGATGGACAACTTTGACAAAAAGTAACTTTGACTCTGTGTAGCTAGTTTCAATGGCAAACTATTTGTAAAAGCTTTCAAGTGACATCCCATTGCTGAATTTTACAGTGTGAGGGGTTTTACTGTGGAGCAGCTGCAGGAAGATCTGAAAGAGTGTTTGGCAATAATAAGCTAAAAAGCAGATCAGAAAACAGTTTCTCTATAGTGATCAGCTGCAACAGGAATGTAGGAGTATTTAAAAGTCTAACTGATAGAAACTCCCACGTTACACACAGACTAGCAAATGTGAAAAATGGCGATCACAGAGATGTTCCCTACTAATGCTTATAGTGCTGGAAGAAAGAGCAGAGTGAGCAGAGAAATTGAAGCCTTGTCTGTTTTGTGCTGCTGCAGGGAGTGGAATTTTTAAAACGACAACAATGACACAGTCCACCAGACCATGATGGTAGAAAGCTTCTTTCAAACATCATCAGATGGATTGACACCTTTCTTTAAATCATAAAAAAAAGCTTTAGGCACATCTTGAAAAGGTACATTAATATATATACTTTAAAATAATGTTTAAGATAATATCTCATTTACTTCATTACTTTAATAAGGCTTGTATTTTACATTAATGTGCTGATGTAAATAGCTGCGATAGAATGAAGTGTGGTCATTAGAGCTGATGTGATGGGTCCTCTTGTATCTGGGAACAGACTGAGTTGACATTTCCCTCTGATCTTATGATACATGAATGTGCAGACATGCAGACACACATTTACACACAGTGCATGAAAAGAGGAAGCAAAGTCTAAATCTTTACCAAACCCCCTGAGAGTTTCATCCCCCAGATACGTGAGCGCCATTTGAAGCGCTGCATCTACACAGGCTCACATCCGCCTGGATACGTGAGCGCCATGTCGAATTCATGATGGTTGTCATGGTGCCCACATAGCAACCTGCTATACATGTACCAGTTGCTGCCTCCGGTCGATTCTGCAATGGGGGGAGGGAGATAGCTGGGGAAGGGATAAGAGGGGGGTAGTAGGGCAGTGGAGGGGTTGGAGGTCGAGGGGAACGAAGAGGGGAGAGTGTTGGGAAACTAGGAGGGAGTGTATGTCAATTTGTGTTTTTTGTGTGTATTGCTGTGCATGTTTGCTGTTTGTGTGAGTTAGAAAGTAAGAGAGATCTAAATGGCTGACAGACAGACGGATGAAGAAAAGGGGCTCAGCTGGTCTGTAAAGCTCGGAGGATGGAGAGATGAGGCAACGATAGAAGCGATGAGAGTAAATGTGATTGTGTTCAGATGGCAAAAGCACTGATTGAATGCACTTTACATTTCATTGCAAGAATAATCCTCCAAGAAGACATTTAATGTAGTATTGATGCAACATACATATGCACATTTCAGTGTATTCAACTGCTGTTTTTAAAATTAGATTTAAAGACCGTGTACAGGGCTTAAAAAGTGGACATATTTAAGTAGAATGCACTGTGGGTCATTATTGCGAATGAGGATGGCATGTTCTGCTAATTCCTCCTCCACAGTGGGTCATGTGAGCATGTGCAGAGCAGTTCATGGGTAATTGATGTGTCGATGCTTATTTTGGAAACCGAATCAAACGACAGAGTTTTATGCATCACCTAGCAAAAAAACGCAGCACCCGCACACACGTGAAGTCGCTCCCACACAGACACACAGGCACACATACATGAATATTTCAGTTAGCTTGGAAACGTGCAACCATTGCCCAACCCCCCACACACACATACTCCCAACCAACCAACCCTCATGCAAATCCTGGGTTGAGCAGCACTAGAATAGGCCATAAATGATAAAGAGCTGAAACAAGGCAGGAAAAGGAGAAAGAGAGTTGAGAAAGGGGCGTCTGACAGACTGGAAATTCATCAGGCAGAATGGCAGGAGAGGGTGGGAAAAGATGCAAAGGAAAATATAGACATCATGGTGGAGTGACAGCCCTGACAGCTCTCCCAGAGTAGTGGCAAAAATGACAGAGCCTGATTTACATTCTGCTGCCTCGCCAGTGCAGAAACAGTTCTTGGGTGGTTGTATTTTTGTTAAAAGATAAGTCAAAACAGCTGATGCACTGAGTTTATTTTTGGAAACAGTTTCAGGTGAGCGACCATGTGTTCACCCATTGTACCGTGATGTAGCAGTTCCCATATGAGCAAACAGCAACAAACAATATTCACCTCCTGTGCAAACATGATCAGTGCCACAGTCCATTATTTGGGACTGCACGGACGCATTACAGCTCTGGTCATAATTTTACGATTTTATTTCATTTTCTTTTTTGGCTTTCTTCACCTATCTGACATGAAGTGATGTACAGGAGGAAACAAAACATGTAAGAGTGCAACCAGGGTTAGGTTCTTCTTTTACATTATCATCAGAGGGGCGTGAGAAACCCATGTGTAGATGTATTGATCCGGTAGTGTCCTAAATGTGCCACACCTGGCAGCAACACTAATGATGGATGATGCAGCAGAGTCAATACGCTCAGCACAGATTTTGTGATTTGCAAGTTTAGATATCATGGTTATATCAAGCATAAATATGTGGGTATAAAAAAGAAGTTTGGACCTGTTTCACACTTAAATGTAGTAATTTCACTAGTTATTTGGAACCTAACATTCTACAAACAGTTCATTTTGTGATGCTTTCAAACCTCCTTTGGCAGCAACAGCCTCAAACACGTTGTGGATCCTTTACAATGTTAAAGGAATTCTGGAGAAGTGTGTGTGAGAGTGTGTGTGCATGTGTGTGTGTGTGTGTGTAGAGTAAAAGGGGAGAGGGTGGTAGCTGCAGCAGACATGTACCTGCAGAATCATCAGAATGTGTGTGTGTGTGTGTGTAAGTGAACAATGGATTATGAGCCCAAAGCAGCAGGCTTAAGAGTCCAACAGAGTCTCTAAACAAATCTTTTTATACTAACACTGAGGCCCCAGTGTTGCAGTTTGGATGTTTGCAGCATCTTATAATCAGAATCCGATACGTTTTCATATACAGCAATCTGACTCCAGTACAGTGGCTCACAATGTGCTTTGTCAAAAGATTATGTACACAAAAGGGAAAAGAATAAAAATAGAAAAATAATAAATATAAGTAGAAAAATAAAAAGATAAACATGTAATGACAAAGATAAAGAGCTTCCGGGTGAGTATTGTCTATTTACAAATATTTATCAGTTATTTCACTGTATTTACACATTTGTAGATATAGGACTGACGCCAATATTTGCACTGTTTGGGTGTTTACTGACAGACATGGATTAACTGTTCATAAATCTGATGACATGGTGGGAGAAACTGTCCTTGTGTCTTGTTGTTTTGGCGTACATTGTCTGTAGTCGTCCAGAGGGGAGGAGTTCAAACAGTTTGTGACCAGGACGTGAGGAGTCTGCAGAAATCTTCTCTGCCTTCCTCTTAACTCATGATGTGCACAGATCCTTGATAGAAGGGCATGTTGACACCGACTTAACAGAAGGTGATGTACGATGTCACAGTGTCAGTGAGTTCGTCCAGCACTGAACACACTCTGGACAGTCAAAGCAGGCCTGCAGCTCTGATGTTGCCTCTTCAGTCCATCTCTTCACTCTTTTAACTACAGGCTGTGCAGCTTTAACTTTCTGCCTGTAGGTTGATTCAGGTCTCAGGTGTCTGAAACACAGAGCAGCAGAACGTGAGAGTTAGTCCAGATAACATGAAGCAATTCCCCCACTTTTTTGGCTAGTGAGCAGAAATTCACCAGATGGATAGTCAGGAGTGTTGTTGGGGTCCTTGCTGTTATAGTTTAGCAAGTGCCCCAGTGTGTTTTCTACAAGGTCGACATTGGCTTCTCCAGCTGGCACACGGAGCCACAGCACCTCTGACTAAGATCTCCAAACAATTTGACATGCTTGCTTGCATGCTTTACTTCTAATTCAGTTGGAACAAACTTTACAAGTAGCAAAGAATCAGTTAGATAGGATTAAAACACACTGGCTGAGGTGTGCGGTCCCATTTTTCAAAGCTGGGTCAAGTCTTTTGCGTGTGGCCAGGTTCAACATGAGTAAAGCGATGGGTGTATTCCAAAGGGTTGCTGATGTTTGGAAATAAACACAGACCAATTGCTTTCATTTTTTAAACTGTATGACTTGCAGTAACAATTACCTGTTTACAACAGCTAACTAGCAGATGAACACGGATAAATTATCTTACAGTAAAAACCAGGGTCAGTTGTAACATAAGAAAGAAGACTCTTGTTTTTTGTCAGCTCAGTGTCACTGAAGCAAAAGAAAGAATTTGGGCTGACTGTGGCTCACTGTTTCTGGTCAATAGTGTTCAATAGGGCACTGTGCTGTAAAATGGCACAATTCAGGCAGGATGTTCATAAGCAATGGATTGTGGGAAGCTGAGGCCATGTGGAGGCATGTCAGGCCCCTACTTTTGGTTTGTCCCCAACACCTATGAGAGATCAGAATTTTGGACTGTGTTTCCTGAAAGTTACAAATCTGAAGCACGTCCCATTGGGTCACTGTTATGTCGCTGAATAAAAGTTTTACATTTCCTAAAACCTTGTTGTGTTCCTTTAGTACACTCAGCAATGGTGAGAGAGAGATTTCATTTAAAGGGGGGTGAGTGTGTAGGCCTACATGTGTGGGTGTTCATGATGCAAGCTTATGAAAGCATGTGGCTATATGGGCTAAATGATAAAACAGGCAGACTCTTCTGAATACACAGCTGTGGTGGCAGTTAAACAACATACTGTGGATTGCAAGCAAGCTCGTAACATGAACGGGACAACTTGTGATTCATACGCTGCACGTTTATACTCAGCTGATATTCAGATGGAGCTCACAGTCTGGAGAAAGTATATCAGCGTGTTCTGTGGGGTTTTCTTCCTGTGGGATACTCAGCAGGCGGAGGAGGAGGTCAAAGTTCGAGGGGAAGTGGGGTCGCAGGGTGACACGCATGCATTGACAAGCCTTCCATACAGTAGCTATAGTGACCTACTCTAACAGATCTCACTAATATACACTCGCACGCACATGTGCCAGTGAACCCACACCTCATTCCCTGCTGCATCGCTGTTAATCTCCCGCTCCATTTGCACTTGTCAGGAGATAATGACATCATTAGCGCACATTAACATGTCTCTGTTATCATTCCTTCGGTGTCCCAGAGCACCTCTGCATGTGCGTGTATGCACACTCAGAGAGCTGTGAATGGGGATGAGGTGTGAATATGGGTTTGTCAACTGTTTGAGTCTATCACAGTCTGTCACAGAGCTGGTGTGTGTGAGCCAACACATCCATTTGCACATCAGCCAAGCTATTCCACAGCAAAAAGTACTTGCTAATTACACTCATTATCTGGATGTTTGACTGAAGCATTTTATTGTTGCATGACAACATTTGAGCTACCTTAATACTGCAGGTTAGGAAGTGGGACACATCATATCATTTCCCACCATACTAGGAAAGTTTCTTTTGTTACATTTTTCCATTCAGGGTCTGTGATTCGCATTAACTAAATAACAAAACCAGTGCAGATAAACAAATGTCAAACAGATCTGTGTGACTTTCTGAGGGCCTGACAAACTTCTATGATAGAGTTTCCAATAACACTTTAAAAAACACACTGCCGAAATGTCATGATAACATACAATCAAGCCAATACAATTAATTTTCAAGTAAATTTGTATGCAACACACATCCTAGCATTTACTCAAATGTTTTATTACTATTTCTGCAGTCTGCACGTTAATCTGTCATGTCTAGAAATTAGAGAAGATATTTTGTGCCTTTTGTGTGTGAAAATTAATTCCTGCATATGACTCAGCCTAAAATGTCTGATCCAGTCACCTGCAGAGTTGTTGCTCTGACACCAGCTCCAGATACATTTTAAACAACCTTCAGACCCAGGTCAAAATATTAACATCTGAATCTGGATAACTGTGTGAAGAATGAGGTCTTGCTGTTTGCATTCATACTGTTAGCGTAAGAGTACAACAGTTTCCTCTCTGTGGAAATATGTAAGAACTCCCACTGTTTAAAATCAGCAGACATTGGATACATGCCAACTATAACTGCAAAACTCATATGGCTGCCATATAACTTTACACTGCCAAGGCTTGAGTTTTTATTTTTTTATTTTACAAGCGTGATAATGTGATGCATTTTCCATAAGCCATCAATCTGGTGCCTCTCTCAGCTGTCACCTAGTCACTCACTGAAATGTTGAAAATGCAAACTATCTATCGCCTTTTTTAAATCCAGGAGTCTGACCACATCACTACAGTAACTTACAGGGAGCTAAATAGAACAAATTGATAAAACTATTAATGTAAAAACTAACTACACAGCTTGAGGGGGAAAAGGGAAAACTGGATGTTTTTCACAGCTTAAAGCAACAACACTAAACAACTGAACTCTGGAACTGGACAGTGATGGATTTATGAATCAGAATGGATTTGGCAGACTTGTGCTTTTGTGTGTTATTAGGGAATGTTAAGAGTTAAAGTGAAGCATCAGAAACATCCGTTAACCTTCACCTTTGACTGTGTATCTGACATGCCTCAGGGATCCCACTCTGTAGCAGCGTGTTAACATTTCCAAAAATGGTGGGATCCTCAATGTTTTGTTCAAGGTCACCTGGGAAGATACACTGTCCATCCAGTTGAAGGGTAACATGCTTTCCTTGGACCAGCCCGATGCCAAAAGTAGAGCGATAACTGTTGAATTCACACTTACTATCTTGCTATAGTCTTTTTTCGGTCAGTCCACATATTGTATATTCACTGGGGTTCCTGCCATGGCAACTTTCCCAGTGTCAGGATTGCTGTCCTCTCTGGGATGTTTAGAATTGACCAGAAATGAGATCCATCTGGGAATGCTGAAGATGGGAGTTGGATGTGTTGTCTCTTCTGTACCAGAATTCCCAGTGGACTGAAAGCCACCTATGTCAACAGCTGGCGTCCTGCACCTGATAAGAGTCAATAAACACAGAGATGAAAAGGGTTAAAATGTCACACTTCAAATGGTTTGGAAATTAAAAACACATTCTCAGATATATTAAGATTTGTTTCATTGATTTGAAATGTAATTGATAGATTTTGTAATGCTGTCTTGCTTCTTATTGGCACATATCCAGTTACCCAGTGTTTCTATAGACAGTTTCATCCATCCAGTTGCAAACTATTAGAAACCTGAAAAGATGTTTGAATACATGAGTAATTGCATGGATTTCATCTTTTACTTTACTATCAACATCCTGCTGCAGCACTATGAAACTGTTTTCATGAAATGCTGGAGCCCCAGTGGAGCACTGGTATAAAGCAAGCCTGTAAAAAGTAGGATTTCTATGATGGCTACATTTGTTTATCCCCTCTATCTCCTGATTCTCTTTCCATGACCCTTAAATGTTCCTCAAAATACTCTGGCTGGGTCTCTTGGTGCCCATCCCATGCCCGCCGGGGTGTATGTGTCCAAGCTAGAGCCTCTTTTCCCTGCTTGACCTCGCTCTGTCTGCCTGCCTGCCGTCCCGGGCCTTAATCCTGATCAAGCATGTCTAGACCTCTCATTACCAGCACATAATCAGGAGCAGAGGAAAGCGATGGGGCCGGAGGGAGCGTAGGCACTGATGGTAGGAGCAGAGGAGAGAGGGTGCAGAGAAAGTGACACAGACAGTGACCTGCACATTCATACCAATGTTTGCTCATGCGGTAAACAGACCAACTATACAGAGAGTCAATACACAAAATGGAAGAAGAATGGAGGGGGAGCTATGACGCAGGACTGGTAGAGCGAAGGTAAAAAGAGGATTACACAGAAAAAGAGAATCTCGAATCTTGAAAGTCTCAAACAAACAGCAACTTAAGAAAACACAAACAGAGAAAACAATCCAATACATTGAGCTCTCAGGGTCATAGAAATTTGATAGTAGCACTGATGTTATTAGTATTACACTCTTTTCTCTTTAATAATTAAAACACAGGAAACAAATGGTACAATCTCACATCCAGTATCTGACAGTATATAATGAAAGAGAATTGAAAGTAAAAGAAGGGAATGCCATTGGTGTGAGTGGATTTACGGTCATGAGCTCAGTCTCTGTTAAGCCGCAGCTTCAGTGTGACATGCTAATATTACTGAACATTACTTCATTCATAGACGGAAACAACTCCACAGAACCATAAGATAATACACTACCTCTTTTAAAAGCATATATGGGCTTGGAGATGTGTATTGTGTTCCAGTAAATAATGCCTAATGAAACCCAAGGGAGGGAAGAGAATAATTAGTTTGTGTGTGTGTGTCTGTGCGTGCGTGTGTATGTGTGTGCGCAACTTGAGGGCGTTAGAGGTGACACATACGTTGCACTGTTCCATGACACGTTTTTCAAGTGATAAAGTGTGGTAGTGTGATCCCATACAAAATTCACCACATGGCAGGCTTTTCATTAAGTATCTGCAGCTGAACTTATCCTCCTACACACACACACTCATCTATAAGATCAAAAAGAATGCCTGGAGTCTGTGCTTACATACAGCCTGACAAACATACCACACATGCCCTATGAACACACAGCAAGCTGTGTTAACATGCAGGATAACTGGATGCCAGTTTCGCGATGTTTCTGAAACATTCATGTAGGCCTGCGTTTGGTCTCATCCTAGTTTTCTCTCTTCTTCTTCTTCTTCTTCTGGTGCTGCTCTGTGTCCACCCCCTCACCCTCATGTCCTCTGCTTTAATTCCTATTTCTTAGTCTTCCAACCCACCCTTTAAAACTGTGCTTTACTTCCCACTCTTGTCATTTGGATTCTTCCTTAAATGTATTCCTCACCTTGTTCCGCTCTCTGCAGCTTCCTATTTCCTAATTACATCTGCATTCATTTTCCAATTCTACAGTTGATACTTTTGCCATCTCTGGTGTGTTTTTATGTAGATTCCTGGGCTGAACTGCATACAGGAGGACTTTACAGTGGTGCTCTAATTGGCTGTCTGGTTTGTATTCAGTGTGCTAATTGCTTGTCTGTAAAAGTGTCCATACAAGTGCCTGACCCCAATGGGGGGGGGCTTTATCATCTTGGCTGTCAATCACTGCAGTATACCAGAATGCCACTGTGAAGAGATTGCAAAACCTTTGGCAGGGAAGACCCCAAATGAATGAATCAGGTGACACTGTATTCCAGTCAGTGGCATCAATTGGGCCCTCCGATGGACTGGTGACCTGTCCAGGGTGTATCCCTGCCTTCCACCCAAAGAGAGCTGGGATAGGCTCCAGCAGATCCCTGTGATCCTGGTTAGGAAGAAGCGGGTATAGAAAATAGATGGATGGATGGATGGATGGATGGATGGATGGCATCAAGTGGGAAGAAGAGAACAATTAAAATATCTGACCCAAACATTAGCTCAAACTCAAATCTCTTTATAACAGAGACACAAACAGATGAAAGCAGACATTTCATGAGGAACTAATATGTAATTTAACATTTTAAAATATTTTACTGACGAAACAAAAAACAGTAATACCACAAAGTACCACTTCGTAATGCACCCAGTAACAGAGTAATATAAACATCCATCCATCTATCATCTTATTCCTAATGAGGGTCACAGGGATCTGCTGGAGCCTATCCCAGCTCTCTGTGGGAGAAAGGAAGGGGTACACCCTGGACAGGTCACCAGTCCATCATAGGTATTATTAACATATATAGCTTATCCCTGTTAATACATTACATATATTTTTCTCAGGTATACTTGAAAATTACATGCTGAACAAAATCCTAGATAGAAGCTCTGTGCTGGTAATCATCAGGATGCATAGGGATTTAGAGAGTATTGTATATTTGTTTAATCAGATTTTCTGAATTGCAGTTGGTTGTTTTCTTCACGTTCTGAATCTTCCACTCAAACTTTTGAAAAGTATAGAACTCCTTTACAGTGATTTTTTTAATGGCACCAAGCCTTTTCAGCTACAAATGGACATCTGCTATTAAAATCTATTTTACCAAACAATGCAATCAAACAATGATAAACAATGTGTCATATATACATAAAATGCCAAATCATTTAAATTCAATCAAATCAATGAATGTACAGTAAATAAAATGAAAATGAAGAAATCCTAGTTATGTCTGAATTGAAATTGTTACAACAGTCAACAGTTTCATGGGAGAAGTCAGGACAAAGTTAAGTTTTACCTTTCTGTCCCTTCTTGGTATTAAATTAGAGCAATCCCTCCTGTGGCTATCGTTCCAGTGTAAACTGGGTTCTGCAAAATCTGCCTGTGATTCCAGGAATGTTTATCACTGACGTCTATAACAGCTGTATTGTGTGCCATGTGATAATGTGGTACAATGAATGCTCACAGGCATTCGGGCTGCTGTGCTGTTTACCTTGCAGTCAAAAAAGCAAGTCATTAACATTCTCCTCATTGTTGTGTGCTGCTTCTCAGACACCAGGCTGCATCTCAATGGGCTTTTCATTTGAGACAGTCAGGGAGTCAATTAGCTTATCTGGCCTTTGGCAATATCTGCCTTGATGTTGTTGTTGTTGTTGTTCCCATGCAAGACCAGCAAAAGGGACTGTCCGCATGGACGCCCAACAGTTCCTTTACATGCAGTCACGTACAGGCGCATCAGCTGCTGATAACACCAGGGCCATCTTAAAAGGGACCTCACACACATACGCACATTGTAGTATGTGCACACACACACGCACTCCCCTCCCTAGATGTTCCCCTGGGCTGTAATTGAGAGCAAGAAGGCCCCCAACAGATAAACAAGACCTATTGATTCAGTGTAATTTGACTCAGTGGGTGCCACCACGGCATTATAGGGCAGGACCAGTTTGTGTTTGTGTGTCAGTGTGTGTGTGTGTGTGTGTGTGTGTGTGTGTGCACAGGTGATGGCTATAGTGAAGAATGACACATTAATCAGCCATGCCAGGCAAATTTAGCTGATTGGAAAGTGATAGTGAGGAAGGTGAGTGAGATAGAGCCAGAAAGAGAAAGAAAGAGAAAGAGGGGGCAAAGTAGCAGCAGACATGGAAAGTGTGTGTGTGTGTGTGTGTGTGTGTGTGTGCGTGTGTGTGTTACAGATGAGCAGTGTGAAAGGAGAATTAAATTGCACTTCTTACTTGTGTGTTTGTCCATGGGTACACAGCCATAAATACTGTCTATCTAGGTAAAACTCTAGGCGATCAATGAGCCATCACAATAATGTCCTACTTGCTAATCAAAAGGAGGAAAAGCAAGATGAAGAGCATGAAAGATGTTGTTCAGTGGCTTGTGAGCTAAAAAAGTCTCTAGCTGAATTCCAATCATTCCCCAATCATTCCAGAGTTTGACTACAGATTTGGATATGCTAATTAGCCATCTGTTGATTGCTGAGAGCAGATCAAGGCCATCCCTTCATTCCTGCTAGATGCACGTCACTCATTTAGAAACCAAAAGCAATTGTTTGGTTTGACTATTAGCACTTTCTGAATACAGAACTCAGATATTCTATTGCAGATCAATGCAGATTGACACATGCACAGGCGCATTAGAAAGCTGTATTTTTCATGGTCAGGTTGACTTTTCATTTGAAACCTCTAATAGCAGATGTTTTGTGCTGACGTTCAGTAACATTTAATGTGACAATTTTAATGCAACACAATTGCAATTTATCAGGTTTTGTTCTTGGTGGAGTGGAAAAGCTTTTGGAGCAGCATAAAAATAATGGCACACTAAAGTCAGTTTAAAGAAAAGTAATGAAACACATTTATGATGTGATGTCCAACTTAAATATTGCATTACACGCAGTTCAGCACCTTTTCATAAAAAATCATCAGCATCACTTTGTGTTAGGTTATGTCTGAAAGGAGATATTTAACAACTATCTAGCTTAATGCTTATAGAGTTATATCCTAACATTTGCAGTTATAATTATCATTTTCACCATCTTAGTGTAGTAATTAGCATGCTGTGTTTTTATTTAATATTTCTGTCAGTGCTCGTTCTGAAGCCTGTTCTTTACATTGCAACTCAGAATTTCAAGTCAGAGGCATTAGAGGTTCTTCCCACTTGCACACACTGCACATAGTCACATTTTAAATGATATGATGGTTTAACTTGGTTTTGATTATATTCATAAAATTCATTTTCCTATAAACACTTTCCTGTAAAGTCGATTGCTCAGGTTTTTGACTGTAGTCTGTGCTAGCACAGACCTCTCTCTATTATCTGTACTAACCATAGACACTACTAGGCTATGGACTACTGGACTTGTTGTCTTTGGTTGAGATCTATCCCTGAGGGTCCAGGGCTTAATGGAAATGTTTGTTAAAATCTATTTAAATTGAAATATAGAATAAATAATAGTAGATGTTTTTTCTTTCTCTTTCTTTATAAATTTCTAGCGTGATGTACAAAAGTGCTGAGTAATACTGTGTTCCTAGGCTGGAGATTTAGTCATTTGTATTTCATTTCACATCTTTATTTATTCATTTTTCCTGATGATGGCACTAAATGAAAAGTTGGGATAGTGAGGATTTCATGTCCTTTGCAACATTTATTTAAGTAGTTAAGTAGTTTTTTAAAGATATTTTGCTTAAAAGCACCACCATCAGATGCAGGCACTAAAGAAAAAGTCAGGGTCACCACAAGCACTAGAATTTATCCTCTAGGCAATCCTTTATTGGGTGGTGGACTGACTGATTGAATGTCATAGCACTTGAAAAGTCAGTAATGATCTGATGTACTGTGTTGGTTTAGTGTGTCAGATACACACTTCATATCAGAGGTGTATAGCCTATGCCAGTTGCTCTGTTGTCATTTTGACTTCCTCTGGCTTTGTGCTCCTCTAGTTGACAGGCTGAGACCTGAGTAATTGGTGTCATGCATGATTCTGTCACCTTGGACGACAGGAAACAAGAGATACATTAAGACAAAGATGAGGAAGTGGAAAAGCAAAGAAAATTTTATTTTATAGAGGTCCTATGATAGTTCCAGGTGAAAATCTTTATGTGTGAATTGTCCTTCCACTTTGACTTACATATTCAATTCCCCTGGGTTTGCTAATATAAAGTTGGCTTACACCACAGTGTTGTGCTGAAAACCACAAAAGCCTGCCATATAAAAAACATGAAAAAAGCATAATTTGGCAAAATCCCTGCCTTCTACAATCTGGTCTAGATTTCTCAAAATTCATAATATAGCTCAAATTAAAAAATCTAACCCTCTAGACACTCAATTAGTTCAAATAAATGCATGATTTTATTTCCAGTTGCTCCTCTTACTCACTTTGGCTGCATTACCTCCCCCACCTCACAAAGAAAAAAAATACTATATCGCATCTGAATATATTCCTAGTGTACAACCTTAACACTGAGCCTGGCTCAAACCCAGTCAGTCATCACAGTATACTGTATAGCACCAACAGTTCTGTCTACACAAGCTGCCATTTGCACAAAAATTAGGTCAACACTTCTCCACACAGAACCCCTCCTTCTCTCTATCTATGTCTCTGATGATTACCAGCTCTCTGGTTCTCAGTTTTCTTTACTGTAATTTATATAATCAGCAGCCTGTAGTGTAACACACCCCTCCCCAGAAAATGCTATACTGTGCACATGATTTGTCACATGTTAAGATACAATCGTAGATGTCTTTTAGCGCTGTTTCCAAAGATACTCCATCTGTATTAAGACATGAGTGTTTGTGTAAATGTTTCCAGTAAAAATGATCCACAAGGAATCGTTTTGGGATTTGCTCAATGTGATGTGTGTTTCTTTGATGAGAAATTTTCAAAAGCTCCATCCGTGATTGCTGATGGCAAAGCTGCAGATGTTCTGATCTCAGCAGATGAATTATTCCACATGGTGTGTCTAGTTTAACAGTCTGGCTTGCATACAGTCTTTAATTTAATGGGAGTGCGAGAGGCAGGCTGAGCAGCCATCTTACCATCCCCAGATTGCTCTCTCTTTTCAGTCTCATCCTTGGGCATGCTGCCTCCCTCCCCCTACTGCTCCATGTGCCAGCCTAGAGGGTGTGCTGCGAGGGCAAAGCCGATATGTGTGTGTGTGTGTGTGTATGTGTATGTGTGTGTGCGTGTGTGTGTGTGTGTGTGTGTGTGTGTGTGTGTGTGTGTGTGTGTGTGTGTGCGTGTGTGTGTGTGTGTGTGTGTGTGTGTGTGTGTGTGTGTGTGTGTGTGCGTTGATGCCAAGGGCAGCTTTGCTACTGTAGTGTTTCAGGCTGCCAGTATGTCAGCACCACTGCCCTTTTCTCACGTCTACATTTTCCCTACAATTCTCCCATCGTCCCTCACTCATACTTGACCTCATTACCTCACCATCACACAGACCACATGCGAAACCAAATTACCTAATACTGAGAAGGATGCAAATTCCCCACATTCCTTAAAGACAATGTGACCTGCCGGCAGGCTGTGCAGGGGGTTGGGTTGGGACAGTGTGGTTTAATGTCTTGGTTTACATAGTGGACCTTTATTCCTCCCTAACCAACCGACTGCCTTATCTCATGTAAGCAACACTGTAGTCTAAAACCCCATATGGCCAGCTAATGACCCGTCTCACCTTCTTCTTCTTCTGTTTATTCACACCACATGTGATGATGAAACGTTTTATAGCGCTAACAAATACAAACAAAGCCCCTGCATTCACTGTCTGGCCTATTTTTTCAGAATGGAAATGGCATCTCACTGGTGCGTGTTTTCATTGTGGAAGGTCTCTAATGGTAATATGAAGGGGAAGCGTAAAGACGCCCTAAAAGACAGATCTGTCACTTTGCATCCTAATACTGCTTTGTGTGTGTGTGTGTGTGTGTGTGTGTGTGTGTGATTGTAATTGTAAGGACAAACTAACTGGTGTGAGTGATTGGTTGTTTGGTGCCTTTATAGTAATAATAACAATAAATGCTAATATAATAGATAGGCAAAACATTTTTGTGTCTCTGCTGGTTTAAATGATGCTTCAGAGAGGTTTTATTCCTAATGATGGGATCTATTACAGTATGTGGGACTCTAGAGGATTGAATTGACTCATCAGTGTCATTAGTTAACAGTGCCAGCCTAAGAATTTGTTAAAAACACACTGATTAAACTAGATTTAGGTTTGCTCTATATGAAGAGCAACTAATGAATATGAATTCCTGATTTCTAAGAAACAAGAATGTCAATATAGAAGGGTTTCCTGTTTACAAACAACTTTACAATGCAAAATTAGTGTTTAAAGGTGACTTTGTATGAAACACAGCAGTGGCATATTATGTCGCAGCTAACACATATTCCAGTTTAAAAGCGCAGCTAGTAGCAGTAATAATGCTAAATAATGTGAGCTCCACAGATATAAATGAACTGTGTGTATCCAAACAACATTAGCTAACAGCAGGAGTTATACTTAAAAGCAAAGAAGCATCATCACACAATTAATTTTAGCACAAAAAACAAATGCTATTTTGTTGTCTGCTTTAGAAGTGCACTGGCGCACTCATTCTGATTATTACATCTGCTATATTAAAATCCTGCAAATAAAATTCCACTACAGACACTGAGCCTCTCTGGCTGGAACTGCTGGAACACATTACCCAGCGCAAAGCTCAACAGCGCAGGGCCCAGACAGGTTGGAATAGGTCGTCCAGTTCCCACACTGGCCACAGACAAATGATAAGGAGTGGAAGGTAGTCCCCAACTCCAAAATGAAATTTAAGTATGAAAAGAAGGAGTATGGTGCTGTTGTATTTGGACATAAAGGAAAGAAGAACATCTGCAGGCTAAGCCAAACAAATGGAACAGAAGAGAACACACAGGAAGAGCCAGAGAGGAAGAGGAAGATAATGATAAAAAATGAGAGAACTTTAATGTGAAACTCAAACAGTATGAATTTGTTTTACTTAAGCTACAAATGAGACATTCATCATCGACCCACAGAGGCCTTCTTCAAAGCTAATTACAATGGTTAAAATTGCTTGAATGTCACATGATAATCTGAACTTAATTTCCCCTTGCCCATGCTGCTGAGATAAAAGGCTTCTGAACCTCAGGCAATATAACCCAAAAATACATCTGACAGATTTAGAAACGCAGTGGGGGCAAAAGTTGTGAAACCTGGTAGAAGTTTCCGGTGTGGGCATTGCACTGCTTCCTCTATTTCATGACCTTTACCAGCAGACAAGCAGTGATTAGCAGAAGTGTGCTCTGATTGAGCCTATGCACAATGCACAAGATACACAATGAACCCTTGCTTAAAACCTTTGCAGGTAAAACAGGCATGTTGATTTGCATGTGGATGTGCATTTATCTGTGTGTGTGGGGTGGGGGTGGGGGATGTGTGTGTGTTTCACTAGGCCAGTCAAAACCACTGGCAATGTAGCAATGTAACATTAGTGGGTCAGTGTGCCATCAATCCATTCATCAGCACTTCTCCCTCTCTCCTCTCTATCTCCCCTCTGACTCACCGCCTATCTATCCATCCATCCATCCCCCACTAACCTGCCTCTCACTCTCTCTCCCTTTCCCTTCAGTATCCATATGTACACTTCTTTCAAGTTCGGGAGAAATTAAAGATGCCAAATGAGGTGTGCAAATTAAGTCAGCTAATAAGGTTCATATATGACTCTGAGCAAGTCTTTAAAAGATAGATATGTACAGATCGTGGCAAAACCATCCAAAATGAGAAAGTTGCGAGTGGCAGCACAAGAGCACAGTGAATGTCATTTTAATCTCTATTGCCATTCTTCAGCATCTACAATAGTCTGACCATACATTACACATTTTTAATTATTTTCTAGCATCTGGCATAATTTTGACTTTGGTGTTGGCCATTGTTTTTCAAGGGGGTCTCCACTGATCTTAGACATCAAAGCCTGTGTTTTTAAAAACTACTACATGTGTTAAAGGAAAAGTAGTAGAGGGAGGAGTGTATGATACAGATTAGTCACTTCAGTATAAACTGGGTCTGTGTATCTACACAGCATGCGCTGACACACGGTATCAAGTTTAGGTCATCTACATTTTGGTGCATGACAGTCCAACTTGGCTAGATGACATGAAACATAAAACTTTTTGTTTTGGGCAGTGTTCACGTGCATATAGCATGAATAAACAGACGTTACTGTGGCACCTGTGTAGACAGCTGGATCAATTAAAGCAAAGCCATATCTGTTTCATCAGGTAAGTATGAGATGGAAGACTGGAAAGCACAGCTGAAATATCTTCTGTGTACATATCAAGCTCCCCCCCCAAAAATCCTACATTTCCCACAATGCAACTGGATAACGTTGCTTAATATGATTATCTTTTTTTTTTTTTTTTTTTTTTTTAAACTTAGGACATTGGACATTGTGTAATGTGAATAAACAGACAGCGTGCCCTTTTCATACAAACTCTGCTAACCTGACTGAGCACCCAGGTTTTTACTCGCAGCCTTTAAGAAATTCCACAAGTGTGGTGTCTCATTTTTATACTTTTTTTATTCTCCCTCCCTCAAAGCTGCCAGCCCTCCATGCATTCCATGCATGAGATAAACAAATAGAAAACCAAGCTTAAGACAATCATATTTTTGGTCAAAATACCGAGCGTTTTCTCTTTCCCAGTCTTCCCATTTCCCATCTTCTCTCTGACATTCTCTGCCATGATGGATGGAGAAAAGAGAAGGCGTGCAGAGGAGGCAGAAGAGGAAAAGGGAGGGGGTGGTTGTGTTGTTCAGATCTGCTGAATGTGCTCACATGTATGAAGGAAGCAGCATTTATTTTAGGACTCTTGTGTGGGTGTACACAGATTTCAAACACACACACACACACACACACACACACATAGGAAGTGAAAGCTCAAGAGCCCAGAGATAGATCTGACCTACCTTTACATCAATCTTGTTTTGAAAGCTGTTAGGAAGGTTACTTTTCTCTGTAGCTCCAAGACGTTTCCTTATACCTGAAATCTCCAAATGCATTACACATTACCCAGCACAGACACACACATGGGCATGCAGAAGAATCAGGGCAAATGAAGACTAGAAAAAGAACACCAGAGAGGAGACAGAGGGAAAAACACAGAAAGGAAAAATAAAAAGCAGGCAGGCCACTTCTCGACAACACATCGGACAACGAGTGTCCGTGTTGTTGTGTCATATTGGGTCAGCATTGCCACAACATTATTATCCTGTACAAACTGTTGTCATGGTAATAAGGTCACTGGCATGCTCATATGTCAAAAGAGATTTATACTGGGCTGACACCATTTCCAGTGCTGCATGTGCCAGGCGTGTATGTGTGTGTGTGTGTGTGTGTGTGTGTGTGTGTGTGTGTGTGTGTGTGTGCGTGCGTGTGTGTGTGTGTGTGTGTGTGTGTGTGTGTGTGTGCGTGCGTGCATGTGTGTGTGTGTGTGTGTGCGTGTGTGTGTGTGCCTGCTTGTGTGTATTTCTTCAAAATGAAGGATTATTTCAAAATTAAGGCATATAACAATGGTTCATAACAAATACTGGAAATGTTCACATTGCTCAGAAAAAACACCTATTACGGCATTCAAAAAAATCCTCTGCCAGCCCATCTACTGTAGTATTTACACTGTAGACCTATACATAAACACCTACTCCACGGAAATCCCCACAGGGATTCCCCCTCTCTCACCAAGAATCAATAGGAGATGGAGAAAGACAAGTGGACAGAAAGTGAAAGTAAAGCGTCCTGAGTTTGTTTAGAGTGATGATCTGATGTGTCAATAGTAGTATTAGGATTGAACATGGAAAATCCCCAACACTTCTCTAAAACTTCCAACACTGAAACCTGCCAGTCCACAGTGCCACAAAAAGCTTAACAAAAGTTTTGCACAGTAAAGTCAAACGGTGTCTCTGACACTCCAAACATACCACATCACTCCACCTCCACATTTCCTTGCCCTATTGTTGTTTGCCCCCTAACTCTGACGCCTTCCCGACCACCAGCCACTGGACTTTCTTCAAAAACTAAAGTCATGATTATTTTTTTCTGCTCTCTATGCTGTTTCGCCTTATGCTATATATTGTCCATCCACAAGGCCTCAGTGCGTTTACAGTTGAGCGAGCACTTAAAAGATACTGAGCTTAGCCAGGCTGGCTTTTATTAAAATGGCAGATTATAATCCAAAGCAGAAACAGGTATATTTTTCAAAAATGTAGTGCTACCTCTTCTTCCTCTAGCTGGACCGGTGATGCTCCCCTATAGGGTGACAAAGCGCAGAGCAATGGAGTCTTTGGAGACAGCTCACCCACAGCCCAGCACCTAGGAATACATACACAAAGCTTCACTGACTGCAGCAAGACAAAATGAGAGTAAGGGGGTGGGGTTTGAGATTATGCATTA
This sequence comes from Mastacembelus armatus, assembly GCF_900324485.2. Lineage (NCBI taxonomy): Eukaryota > Metazoa > Chordata > Actinopteri > Synbranchiformes > Mastacembelidae > Mastacembelus > Mastacembelus armatus. Next base: position 6,146,800 of record NC_046643.1, on the reverse strand, counting down.
CTTGTCAGACGAAGCTGACAGGGAAAAGGCATTGCCATGGGATAAAAGACATGGGGCAGATAACAGCAACTCAGAGGTGAAGTCAACATTCCTACACGGAGAGCAAAGCCTCAGGCAGTGATTTCAGGTCATGTGATCAAAGCCTAGTAATATGCCCTGTCAAAGGGCATAGGCCTACTGTTACAATGGTCAGCACTGTTGCCTCTCTGTGTGGACTTGGCATTTTCTCCCTGTGGCTGTGTGGGTTTTCTTCGGGTAGGCCCCTACTCTGGCTTCCTCCAGAAGGGTGGGGTTAGGTGAACTGGTGACTCTAAATTGGCTGTGGGTGTGAATATGAGTGTGAATGTTGTCTCTATGTGTCAGTCCTGTGACAGATAATGTATTGAGGGTGTACACCACATCTCACCCAAAATGCTCTGGGAGAGAGATAGCTAGGTGACTTCCTATGAAGAAAGCAAAAAAGAAAGCAAAATCCCCCTGACTGTTTACAAGCCACTGAAAAACAAGTGTGTGACTCATGCAATGATTCTTACTGTTGTGTGTCTGAAATAACCAAATACAAACCCTATTGTGTTAGAGGCAGTAGTATATGTTAGAGTATAGAATAGAAGAGGCAGTGAGATATGAGAGAAAATGCTGCTTAAAAACATACCTATGAATGATTATTATTTATTAACAAATTCCTGATGCTAGTTTCTAAACTGAATCACATGATGTAACTCTTAAACACACATAAACATACACAGGGCACATATAAATGAAACTTAGTCATGAGAATCCAATTATCCAACAACCAAGGCAACAACTGAGAGGGACATTTTTGGTACTTTTCTACCACAAACAACTTTGCATTAGCCACTCGATGGGCAAATGTGTCAGCATAATCCTTCAGAAACCCAGTCCTTTTGTCTCTAAAGATAATTCTTCCATTTGCATTTCCCTGCTTCATCTTCTATCTTTTTCTCCAGTTTGTCCTCTCCAACCAATCACAATAATCGTCCTCCATGGCTGTTTGTATATGTGGGGGTGGTTTAATGGCTGATGACCTCTTATCACAGCCGCTGGCCACAACCGATGCTATTAATCCACTATCAGCATGTCATTCTTTTCCAGTCAGTACCCAAACAATGATGTGACCACCTCTGACTGTCTTCTTTCATCCGCAGTAAAGATTAGCCCCCTTTCCATAGCCCCTTTCTTTGGATCTCAAGGCCTCAGCTCTGTCATACAGATCAGAGGACCCCACCCCTACTATTCTCTTCCTTTCTCTATTCCATTTGTCTTGACACTCACTCTAAAGTGTGATCTTACATGCAGGCTGTGATTTCTACACTATGTCCAGTCAGTTCAGTTTGCCATAGGTGGACTCCAGTCACACATCTCAGGGGAAAATAAAACACACAGGAACAAATTGGAGTGCCACAGCAAAGGGCTGATCACTTCTGTAAAAGAGCACATTTCAGTTTTTAATTTTTCAAAATATTTATATATACATGGTATGACTTTGTAATGATGGGTTACTGAGCACAGAGTGGCAAACATGAGATTTGGATCCAGTTTAAATGAAACCTCCAACACAATTTTAAAAAAGCCAAAGTGAAGGGGGCTGCATTCTTTCTGAACCTACTGTATATGAGTAGCTGATGCTCTTCTGGCTCTTTGTGCACAGTGTGTGTGTCTGTGTGTTCCTTTCACTTCCTGACTCTCACTGGTCCCATGACAATGCTTCCCTTATATGCACATAACATGCATACAGCACACACAGACACACATTACACAGAGCATAATGTGGCGATGAGGAAACGATGAGCCTCATCACTGCTCTCAACATCGTCATCATCACTGTCACACAGGGACAGGGTTTTCATGGTAGAAGAGGAAGAAAGGAGCACTTGATTTAGTTCCATCTGTAAAAGTTAACCATCACTGTGTTTCTCTGGCTGCCTCTCCCCACAGAGCGGAGTTACCTCAGGAAGGCTGAAGAAGTCCATTCACAGGAGAAGATGGCTTGAGGAGCCGGGAGGGCCTGAGTGCCAGGCATTCCACAGTACACAGTGGACACATTATTATGACATTTACAAGGCCAGCAAGATAGATACAGCGTGACGCGTGTGTGAGAAAAGGTTGTCCTCTCAGTGTGACTGCTATGAGACGAGCACAGCGAGGGCAAACCACAGTTTTACCCGAGTTAAGGAAACTAGAAAACCCTTTGATATAATACATTTCCATTGGAGTGGCAACAGTTTATGTGTGCTACACTGATGTTTTACCACATTCAAATGCAAATATAAGTCCTCTCCTGAAAAAACACAGCGGTAAAAACACTTACAACTCCCTAGAACAATCCTGTTTACACTGGTGAAGTACAACTACTTATTTAAATACTGACAGAAGGTACAAATCAAACATTGTAAATCATACATTTATTTTAAGTCCTGTCATTTTAAGAATTCAGTCTCGGCTGTTGGCCATAACAGAATCATTTTTATTTTATATACCATCAATTCCATAGTGTCCACACTCGTATCTCTTTACACTCTGCTGCATTTCTCCCTCCACATGGAAATGTGCCAAACTAAATGGCTGAAACCATGTTAACACCTCTGTCTTTTTGTGTACTTTTGGGACTATTTTGGTTTGTTTTTTAGTGGAAGTCTTATTGCTTCAGCAGACAATAATATTTTAGACAATGGTTTGTGGCACTAACTTGGTCCCTTTCCTGTTTAAAGAAGACAGTGTGGTTCACAGAGAAATGGTTTTTTGCACTTTCTGTGTCGAGACTTCCCAGAAGTGTGGAGGTTGTTTCAGCAGCATAATAAAAGAATAGTTTGACATTTTGGTGAATAAACATATTTGGTGAGAAGAGTGACACCACTCTCATGCCTGTCTGTTAAACAGGAAGCTTAAGTTTACCTTAGCATTAAAAAAACATTACAATGAAATCATTCAACTAAATCTGGTATTTGAATTTCTATATAACGTGGTATTTACATTTTGATATTCTCCACAACATTATATGTAACTGTCGTAACTATGTTGTAATGCATTTTTGGAATCATCATGCCACAGTATCTGGCATGTTCGATTGCACTTATTTGGATGTGTCACCAATGTGTGCTTTAACTTACATACATACTCAAGAACTGGGGGCTTTAGCATCAAGACAGACTCCTCACATTCCAATGTTTCCAAGTCTTGCAGAATCAATTAAGTTGAAGGGTCCTGGTAAAGATCGATTTGTGACACTGAATACTGAAGTATTTTCATCTCATACCCACAACATGTAGCTTTAGCAGCTGTTGCAAAGAATGTGTGTGGGACAGAAACGATCAGGTGGAATGTGCATGATCATCACATCGACATATTTTGCTCCTGGTATGTTGTTGACAAGCGGAAGTGAACAACAAATCTAGTCATTGAGCCATGAGGAGACAGCATGACATACCATCAGCCCCAACGCTGACCCCGTTCTCCAGTCACAGCCCCAAAAAAATGTCTCCCCATAGCCACAATGAGAGCAAAACATTGAACAATAGGTTAAACTCTCATTCACCATTGTATAACAAAAGTGGGCCTATTTTACTATTGAGTTTTTCCTACTAGTGAAGACAGAGGGTTAGGATGTGTCTAAAGAGAAGGGAAAAGTAGACACAAGAAACTCTAAACTAACATACATTTTGAAATCCACATTCTCTATGGTTTTTGCCTGAACTTTTCATATGCACATTATAACAGTTCTAATCCTGTGTCATGTCATCTTTCACATATTTTGCATTTCTTTCTGAGGCCATGACAGTGATGTCATGATATTCATAATTCATTTATTTCAAATAATTGCTAACTGGGTAGCCATAGTTAATGAGAGTATTCTGTTTCTAAAGCATTTTCTGTTTTGGTAGAGTTCACAACATTTACATTATGATACAGATACAGATAAAAACAGATACTGATATTTGGAGCTTATGTCATCAGCTACGAACTTACTTGAAGCTTGTCATTTCATAACAGGACCTTGAATCATGTTTGTAAAAGATATCTGACAGAAATTGGCTTCTTGCAACACCTGAGATATAATTTACTGAAACTGTGACTAAAATCTAAGTTGGTTTCAAGATGTGTATATGTGGGCATTTTAGGTGATACTGAAACCAAAAGACACACAGTCAGAAACTTCCTTTCTTGCTTAAGTAATACATGAATGTGAAACTTTTGTAAAGTGCATTAATTCATGCCATGAACTGGGATTTTCTGTGGAAACAAGAAATGAAACAACTGGATTATTTGGCCAAGAGAAATGTCACCTGGAACGTTTGTGATAAGTTATTTATGATTTAAAGAAAAAAATGGAAAAAAAAATAAAAATTGAAAATAAATAACGGAAAAAGTCTTTTATCATAACAATCTGGCTACTTTGGGCTTTGGCACATTTGACTGGCCAAAACAAGCAGTTTGTACAGTGGATAAATAAGGGATTGTGTGAGGTGAGAATTAATAGGATTAGTTTTAAAAATATTGATTTATTCCCGTTTCTTCTTTCTATTCCAACTTGCATGAGTGGTAACACTCGAGATTGCAGTGGGTAGTCCATGAACCTGAACACACATTTACATAAGCACACATGCAATACTGTGGAAAATTGACTTCATAGTCCTCATTTTCGTTATTTACAAGATGACCTAAGTTTCATCTTTGACTAAACCCTCAGACATGAACGGCCAATGAACACACAAAAAGAAAGTGACACACTAACACTAGGCAGATAGGTTATAATAGAAAAAGGCCTTGTTATTACTTTGTTTCTTTATTTTTACCTATAAAACAATGAATTCAGTTGAGCTGAATTCATTTCATTGCTGGGGGTCTTCTGAAGGGGCGGGGACAATTAGAGACTCAGCGGTGATTGGCTAAAGCTGGCTAGACTTGTTGTCAGACCAGGCTTTCATTGGTCAGACGTGCGCATGCTCCGCCCACGGGTGGGGCGTCGAACCTGCTGTATGTTGAAGGGTTGTGTTCAAGCAGCGCTGAGTTTAGAGGGTTTCTCTCTACCAGGCTGACAAGTCCGACCGCAGGTCAACCGAGGGGACGTGTTTGCCGTTTGAAGAAAAACCCACACTTTTCATCGCTTCACCGCAGGATACCTAACTCGCCCTGGGGTTGGATTAACTTAAACAACTCTTTTTTAGTTTTTCTTTTTAATTTGGTTTAGAAGACACAAGTCACCGACGACAATGGGATCCCAGGCATCCAAGGGAGAGGTGGCCGCGGAGGCAAACGCTGCTGCCGCTGATGCTGCAGCTGTCAAAACCAACGGACAGGTAATTACACTGACACCTTTTTTTTTCCAATGGAGGTGACAAGAAGAAATTGATATAGGGTGAAATTCACATGAACATGAAAGCAGCAGTTTAGCCAATGTAGTCGACGTTGACTTGATTAAACTTGAATATGGGGACGTGTTGGACAGGTCAGGTGGGGCTTCAGCAGCGCTGTCTCCTGCTGATGTTCTGCTCAGAGAAAAAACCGAGAAAAGTCCACGAAAATGAAAACAGGTAGCGTTTCACAGATAACTAAGACAGATACGCTCAATGCGTGTGTTTATTTGTGACCGCGGTTTAAATCCGCACAGTGTGATAGTGCCAGGCATAAAGGGGGAGGGGGGCAGCTTGAGCGCACGTAGGCAGTCTACTACTCCTCCCTTTTCAAAATACAAGCCTGGATGCCGTCTGGACTTCTGTTTTACCAAACGGGACTTTCCAACAATTTGATAATCAGATGGTCTGGATTTTTTTCGGGGACCTGAGTCACATTTACTCATCAACATGATGGACATTAATAGATAATTTTGAGTGGCCACATCAAGTGATAAATAATTGACCTGCTCAAAGAATGAATCATATATATATATATAGAGAGAAAACTAAGATCTTAATATATGAGTGATTTATTTTCTAGAGAAACAATGTGGGTTGAAGTGTTTTCATTCTTTAATCCATGAGCTGCAGTCTCCTCTTTGTTGAGCCGACGTCTGTCTGGTTCCTCGGGCGGTCTGTGTGAAGCTACTGCCGCCTATGGGCTGATTAGTGTACTGCAAGGCGTCGCCTCAGCGACACGGTGGTTAATTGATGAGCACGACGATGCGCTGAAAACAAATGAGAAATGTACATCAGATATTGGTCCTCTTTGTGTATTGCGCATGTGTGTGGCTGTGTTTCTTTATAAAGACGATTTTTTTTTTCTGTGACAGGTGATTCGTCTTTACAAATAGATGATTTGTTTTTTCTAACCCTTTTTCAGGAGAATGGTCACGTGAAGACCAATGGTGATGTCTCTACAAAGCCTGATGGGGATGCTGCTGCCACCAATGGTTCAGCTGAGGCAGCCAAGGAGCCTGAAGCTGGAGCAGGAGGTGATGCTATTGAGCCTGCGCCTGCTGCAGATGGAGAGGCAGCCAAACCTGAAGGCGAGGCTGCAGCTAAGGAGACCCCCAAGAAGAAGAAGAAGAAGTTCTCCCTGAAGAACTCCTTCAAGTTCAAACTGAATCTGAAGAAGAGCAAGAAGAGCGACGCTGTCAAAGAGGAGGAGGCAGCTGCCGCCGCCCCCTCTGAGGAGAAGCCTGCTGAGAATGGAGCCGCTGCTCCTGCAGAGGAGAAGAAGGAGGAGGTGAAGGAAGAGGCTGCCGCTGTGGCCGAGGCCCCAAAGACAGAGGAGGCCCCAGCCAAAGAAGAAGCCCCCAAGGAGGAGGCCAATGAAGCAGCTGCTCCGGCCCCTGAGGCCACAAAACCAACAGAGGAAAGCAGCTCAACCCCCGCTCCCTCTGAAAAGAAAGAGTGATTGTATGTTTAGCTCACAACAAACTGGGTGAACTGTTTTTCAAGAGAGAGAAAATCTAAGAGTATATATATATATATATTTATATATATATGTGTATATGTATACATATGTATATGGATATATGTATATGTAAATATATACACATGTATGTGAAAGACTCCTTCGACGTTCCACTTTTCGTCATGAAAACAAGACGACAGACTAGATTCACTAGATCACTTCCCTGGTTACTGCTTGACATCTGGACCTTGACTGAGTTTTAGGCTGCGGGTTGGTCACTATGTGGGAAATGGATTTTAATGGCTAGAATGTGAGCTAATGACACCATGAAGTATAGATGGATGAAGGCTGGATGGAGATGGACGGAGTCCAAGCATCTTTTCCCCAAGAAATCTCCAGATGAAGATGTTTCCTTGCTGAAGGAATGAAGCTAGAATGAGATACTAGGACACCACCACCACTTGAAATGACTGTTAAATAGAGAAAAAAAAATGAAATCAGAAAATGAAGAGACTTGCCAACTTTTTACATTCATATATTTTAACCCAAATTTGAAGTATTTTGTGGTGTATTATAGAGAACCATCTTAAAGATTCAGAGAAACTATGTCTTGTTTGTTTAAAGAAAAAAAAAAAGACAAATTTGATTTTTACCTTACTATGAAAAAAGAACACTTAAGCTTGCTATGTTCACTGTTGCGGTTTGATATGAAGCAGAGTTGTTTATCTGTCGTGTGTGAGCCTGAATCTGCTTTGTCTCTGTAAATACATTGGATTGATTTCTGTTCTTTATTTTGCTAATGTTGACAGATGTTACTGGTTTTATTGTAAAGTTGATAATGGTAAATAAATGTTGGTTACCTGCCTGTTTGTGTCTTTACGATTATTTGCATCACAGATTACATATGGTCTTCCAAATTAATGTACTTTAATGGGAGTGTCTAATGTCCTATTAAAATGTTCAGACCACTTTAGTGGCAACTAACAGCTACTAGCAGTAGTCTAGTAGTGGCAAAGTAGAGATGAGATATACACAATAACCTTAACTTTTATCAGCTGCAAGCCAGAAAATCTGAGTACCTCAGACTTTGACATTAATAACATTCTGTTCATTCAAGTAATTATTAGCCATTATTACTCACTCACTCACTACAGTCCAGCTTTGAACAAGCACAAAAAGGGACAATAGTTTAAAAATCATGATCATCCACTGGCAAAAACAAAAGCCCAGCATTTACTATTATAGCACTAGGTGTCAAATTATTACACATGGTAGGCACTGTCACAGGTCATCTTGAGATGAGCTATGAAACACCCATGTGACTTTAGCTGTGTGGTTTGGAGATGCTTGAGCACGCCAAAACTACAGTGTTGGTTCCCCTGGCCCTTTTAATCTCGTGGCCCTGAGACCAGCATTGCTACCTGTGCCCCCTCCCTCCTTTTACAGTACTCCTTCCATTTGAAGGTGAGTGGCCTCCTAGACACGGCCAACTAAACACAGCAGTGCTTCTATGGATGAACTGACCTACTTCACATGGTGATATGATGATTGGAGATCTGAGCCATATTTGGACACAGCCTTCAAACAAATATGAATTATTTAAACAAAACCGGAGCTCCCTGTTGGTACAGTTCTCTGCCTCTTGTAGTAAATGCATTTGTTAATCTTAAACAGTAGATTTTTTTCTATTAGCAGTCTCTGTTAATGATCACAAGCTAAATCTAAATTGTGTATATGCTTCATAATTCCTAACACTGTGTCGTTGCAATAGGCACAGTGAACTGTAAATAATTCAGGGCTCCTTCACAAGGAGTTAACCTTTACAGTTTTATTTTTAAATTCTCTGCCATGTTTGTACTTATACCTGGGCTTCTCTGACCGATGCCTTCGAAGCTGCTGCATTTCTCATTCAGCCCTGACACTGATTTGGAATTTACAGCTAAAACATGAGTGAGCTTACACTGTCACCTGGTGGCCATTAGCTGGAGTGACACACAGCTCCTTCGCTGACTGGCTTTACATGTGAGAACCAGCACAGTCTGGAAGGACTCCTAAACCTGCATTCATTCACAGAGTATGCCTCATTGTACACTATAGTACAAAACATGATAGTTCATTCAGAAAAAACTACATTGAAAACACTTGTCATATTATATTTATAGATCATAACATGCACATGCTCTTAGTGAAACTCTTAGTGAAGGATTCCAAAAATCCTTTGTCTTTGTGTTGATGAGTCAATGTTATTCAAAATAGACTTAGCAAACTCTTACTTGCTGATTTAAAAAAGTCTTTAATTCCTGAAAGAGCTCACAGCCTAGTGTCCAAACATTTCTAATTTTGAACAGATTTAATTTGATACTGTAAATTCACTTATTTATAGTTACCATGAAAATTATTATTGTATTTTCATTGGTGTATATCTTTGTTTAGTATATAGTTTAACTGACATTTGCAACATTTGAAATGTGAAAATATATATCTACTGGAGGGCAGCATGCTGGCTGAGTGGTTAGCACTGTTGCCTCACGAGAAGTAGGTCCGGGGTTCGCAACCGGCCTTTCTGTGTGGAGTTTGCATGTTCTCCCTGTGCTTGTGTGGGTTTTCTCCAGGTACTCTGGTTTCCTCCCACAGTCCAAAAACATGTATGTCAGGTTGATTGGTGACTCTAAATTGCCCATAGGAGTGAGTGTGAGTGTGTGAGGTTGTTTGTCTCTATGTGGCCCTGTGATGGACTGGGGACCTGTACAGGGTGGACCCCTGCCTTTCACCCAAAGAGAGCTGGGAGAGGCTCCAGCTGATCCCTGTGACCTGTGACCTGTGTGGTTATGGAATAAGTGGGTATAGATAATGGATGGATATATCTACTGGCACTTATAGATGACTTTATTATTTGATATGCATATAAGGAAATATCTTTCTATGAATTTCAAATTAATATTGTTCATGGTAAATGTATAAATATGTTTGTTTTGTTTTTTTCTTTTTGCCAGTGTGTACTCTACACCAGCAGGGAGGCATGTAACCCTCTGAAATAACCAGTAGTTAGCTATGGCCTAAGTTCTTCAATCAGGGAATAGCTAACTGCATTTTATTGTTCCTGAATTTGATTAAACAAATCCATTAGTGTTGTTTCTAGCAGCATTGGGTGTCGGTATTGCTGCCGGTCCTACAAGCTCTGGAAAGGAGTGAAAATGAATTTTAACCTCTGGACAAAAAAGCGCATGGAAACATTTTCTTATGTATGTTTGTGGCATTCGCAGTTGGAGATTATAGTTTAGGCGTGCAGACTGTTTCACTCTTCAAAAACGTAAAAAAATAAAATACCTTGTGTGTCTTAGTCTGGACACTGTCTGCTTGTAGCTGCAGCCTCGGGGCCGTCGGTTTGTAAAACCGGCGCCTCCCAGTCGGGCGGGTGAGCGCCTGTGATTGGCTGACCAGACCTCAACACGAGCTCCCCGTAGCGCTAGAGAGGAGCCGGTGGGCACGACACTGTGGGGCAAGTGGTGTAAAATGGCGCTGTCTCAAGGAACAAAGAAAAAAGTTTGCTATTACTATGACGGTAAATATTCCGCCTGTGCACCTCGGTGTGTGTGACGGCTGCTGTGGCCGTTGTTACGCTTGGATGTTGAGGACGCGGTGCACGGATTTCTTCTTTAAAACGTGCCGTGCGACCGAGCTAGCTAGCCGGCGTAGCGAGCTAACATTAGCCTGCTGGATTAGCTACATGCTAACGTAGTGCTGCATAGAGCATCTGCTGTGGTGTTCATCTCGGGGTCAGGGCACCCAGCAGTCCGAACATCCATTAATTAGTTTGGGTTTGGACTGTGACCGGCTTCATGTAGTTATTTGGTGAACGCGGCGGAGCCGCCTAGCTATCCGGCGCTAAGCACATCAGTGTTCCCCTCAACTTGTTCACAACTTCCGAGAAATGTGATGGGGCACCAGTCGTCTCTTGGATCGTTTGGCAGAAAGGTTTAGATGCAGATAACCGCGTGTAGCTCGTTGGTTATATTTCGTTTCTGTTTACCTGTCGGTGTAAGCACGTTTAAGAAAATGGCCCAAAAAAATGTATTTGAATTTAGCCGCTGAAATACTTTGGTTATTCTCAGGCAGGCGGAATAACCAAGTCCCACAGCTGAGCATTGACTCCTATCATGCATATGTTTAGTTCAAAGAGCAGCAGTCCGTCTCTGTTATTCTAATTCATTACTCAAAAGCAGGTCATGTTTGTTTGCTCGGTGTGTGGTGTACCTAAGGCTTGTGTGAATAACACACACAACCTGTGGTAAAAGTTGAACTTGGGCGTATTTTCAGTTGAGTTTGGTATTAAATCTTCCTCACACATTGGAGCCAAATTGAATTGTGGCCAGGTTTTGAGGCAGGTTTTGTGATGTCCACTTCTGTGTGATTGTTCCTCCTCAAGGTGATGTGGGGAACTACTACTACGGACAGGGCCATCCCATGAAACCCCACAGGATCCGCATGACACACAACCTCCTGCTGAACTATGGACTCTACAGGAAAATGGAGATCTATGTGAGTCATACTCTACACAAAGCTCGGACGAGATTTACACTTTACAGCCTCAATGTCAAGATTAGTATTTTCTTTTAAGGTTGTCCAGATTGGTATTGGTATCTTTACTGTGCACTTAACCACTCAAGACACAGCTGACAAGTTTCGACTGGGGGTCCAGTTTGCTGCTTTCTATGGTACAAACTGCAGTTAGGGCTTATTGTGCGAGCTGAAATAATTTTGTGGCATCTGAGGAATCAAAAGATGCAGTGAACAGTAATCATGTGTCTCCAGAGACATCAGGTCGTGTGAGCTATTAGACAGTCAATAACTTCGTCAGAATGAGGAAGCAGCATATTGTGAATAATGACTTTAATGTAAATGAAAATAAATTGCGTTGAAACATTTTTAAAACATTTGTGTTATTATAATTATTTGTTTCTGTTTATGTTATGTTAATTTATGTTAAAAATGTTTTCACGTATCTCATATTAACTAAGGACTATACAGGAAATAGACCCAGACAGTCAGGAGTATGTTACACCCAGGAAGTTACTTGCTGGCTGCAGATCATTTCTGACTATGCTACAGGCTGTTTTCATTGGTTGTCTCACATCTTAAAAAAAAACTAATGCAAAAATGTAAACTGTATGTTGTTTAAAATGCAACATGACAATCCAAGACTATAATCTATGTAAACTGTGGTTTTTGTTATTGATTAAACCCTTTGACAAACAGAGAAGTGGCAGCCCTCACTTTATTCCTCATTAACTTTAATTCCAGAGACCACACAAAGCCAGTGGTGAAGAGATGACAAAGTACCACAGTGACGACTACATTAAGTTCCTGAAGTCCATCCGACCAGACAACATGTCTGAGTATAGCAAACAGATGCAGAGATGTATGTGCTTTTCTTCCAATACACATTACAGAGTTTTTCTTCCTGTCTAGGTAAGGCTGACTCCTGTTTTTCTTTTTTTCTCCCCACACAGTTAATGTCGGAGAGGACTGTCCAGTGTTTGATGGTCTGTTTGAGTTTTGTCAGCTCTCAGCAGGTGGCTCTGTCGGTACGTTCTAAGCTCACTTCCCATAATCCTTCTGATTCAATGTCTTCACCAAGGAGAGACATCAAAGCTCAACAGCATGAAGATTTTACCTGCAAGTGCAACTGACTCTTCTCAATTTGAAAGAATTAGGAGCATTTTATTAGTAGGATCTTTAGAGATGCCAGTGACCGAGGGAGTGCATTAAAAAATATGTTTTATGTGTAATTTATCATAAAGTGATCATTTTATCTTTGTCCAGAGTGTGCCAGTACCAGTACTCTGTTTCAACCCTCGGAGTTTGTGAGCCTAATAGCTAATAGCTGTGGCTGTGGTTCACCAGTCCAGATCAGCAGACTGCTTGGCTCTAAAAAACAAATGTCAAGCTCTGGACATATGAAATGGCATATGTTGGTTTAGTACTACTCCTCTGTGAGTAGTAGACTGCATTTTCTGTACAAGTGTTAAAACTAATAGTCTCAGTTGGCTCATGTCACCAAAGCCAATAATGTGTATTTGCTCTGTCCGTTCTGTCCTGTAGCTGGTGCAGTGAAGTTGAATAAGCAGCAGACAGACATTGCCATCAACTGGGCAGGCGGACTCCACCACGCCAAGAAGTCTGAGGCGTCCGGTTTCTGCTACGTCAATGATATCGTCCTGGCCATCCTTGAATTACTCAAGTAAGCTTGATATTTCTATTGTCTTCACTTGTTTAACAATAATGCATCCCTGGCCATATGATAGCTTTTGTTTCTTTTGCATCCCCAAAGCATTGTGGCCATTGTCCAAATGGTTTTCGTGGATTACATAGACCCACTAAGACGCTTTAATCCTGATTTCTAATTCTTTCCTTCTTAGTCTTTTTAAAGGTGACACATAAGTGTTTTGTTATGCTCACTTTCTATTTATTACAATATTTTCAGTTAGGGTTCAGTTTTGGCTTTCATTGACTGCTATTGGGTTTTAGACACACATCACTTTACTGTATGAGGGCTGACATGTTAATGTCTGTGGGTATGCCTCAATTAGAGGGATTTCTTTCCAAAGATTTAAATCCTCCTAACAGACATTCTCATCACCTGGCTGGTGGATGTTTCCTAATTTCATAATTATTTTAGGCCTGTTCTATTTGTGTCTATTAAAGATTGAATGTTTTTTAAAAGATATGAGTGACTGAATGGTTGTTTCCGTCTAGGTACCACCAGAGGGTGTTGTACATAGACATTGATATCCACCATGGTGATGGAGTGGAGGAGGCCTTCTACACCACAGATAGGGTCATGACTGTTTCTTTCCATAAGTATGGGGAGTACTTCCCTGGCACTGGAGACTTGAGGGTTAGTTGTTTGTTCTCAGTTCTCTTCTCCAAAGCAGTTGTTGTTGTTTTTGTGTATGCACAGTAATTCATTGCTGTGTGCTCAGGACATTGGAGCTGGAAAGGGCAAATACTATGCAGTAAACTACCCACTTAGAGACGGCATTGATGATGAGTCCTATGAAGCCATCTTCAAACCTGTAAGGCTGTTTTAATACCACTTAATCCTTACAATTAGACTCTTTCTCCAGGTAAGATTGTAAGTATGTGTGTTTGTGTGTTAGATCATGGCTAAAGTCATGGAGATGTACCAGCCAAGTGCTGTGGTTCTCCAGTGTGGTGCTGATTCTCTCTCTGGAGACAGACTAGGCTGTTTCAACCTCACCATCAAAGGTATAAACTCCTTACACTCCAAAGACAATACCTATAAATGCATTTCTGATGCTGAGATTTCAACTTGAGTATGTACTGCGTCTTCTAGGTCATGCCAAATGTGTTGAGTACATCAAAAGCTTCAACCTGCCCCTTCTGATGCTGGGAGGTGGAGGCTACACCATTCGTAATGTGGCCCGTTGCTGGACTTACGAAACCGCCGTCGCCCTGGACTGCTCTATCCCCAACGAGCTGCCCTACAACGATTACTTTGAGTACTTCGGGCCTGACTTCAAGCTGCACATCAGCCCATCCAACATGACCAACCAGAACACCAATGAATACCTGGAGAAGATCAAGCAGCGTCTGTTTGAAAACCTCCGTATGCTCCCACACGCCCCCGGTGTCCAAATGCAGGCGATCCCTGAGGACGCTCCCCATCCGGACAGTGGAGATGAGGAGGAGGAGGACCCAGACAAACGCATTTCTAGTAAGACACATCTAGAAAATACAGTTCTCTTAAAATAGGGTTCATGTCTGCTGGTTAAGGGATGTTAATGAAGTCTGCCCCCTCTGTTCTGTTTTCAGTCCGGGCCCATGACAAGAGGATAGCCTGTGAGGAGGAGTTCTCTGACTCTGAGGACGAGGCAGAGGGGCAGGGAGGAGGCCGCAGGAATGCAGCCAACCACAAGAAGGCTAAACGAGTGAAGAAGGAGGAAGAGAAGGAAGGAGAAGAAAAGAAAGGTGAGACTAATCACAAGACAACCTGTTTCTTAAGGAGAACACAGTAGATTTATCTGACCTGTTGCTTTGCTTCCTAGAAGTGAAAGAGGAAGAGAAGGAGGAGGAGAAGATGGACACATCAGGGTGAGGAAAATGTACATTTCAATTCTGACTAGATGATCAGAATATGAGTATTGTAAAATCTAGAATTATGAAGACTTAACAGTTTTTCAAGTCCAAGCTGTGTTGTGGTTCTTAGTGTGCACCACTCCTGCTTTATCCAGTGATCTTAAGTGTAGGACTGGACATTTCCTTTGGGTATACAAGTGATATAAATGATTGTCCAGTCATCAGAAAGCTATCCTCTCCAAGGTGCAATATAACAATTCTACTGTCATTTAGATTTTATGAATTATTTTAAATATTGCATTCTTTATTTTATTTTTTTTAAATTAAAAAAATCCAGTTATTGTGGTGGTTCTTGTTAGATTTGTGTAATATTTTGTCTCGTAATCATTTAACATGGTGGCAGTATTTTGGCACCAAAATTCCAAGCTTATCCAAGGTACAAATGTGCCACCTCGGTGTAGAATCTGGGCAGTGTATTGATAAGAGATCTGTTGTGGTGTGTGAAGAATTGACAGACATAGTAGCCTTTACTTAGTGTATTTGAGACATTTTAGATTTAAGGACATAATTTGGGAGCAGTTTTTTAAAGAGATTAAAAAGACTGAGAGCATAAATATGATTTTCCTTGTCTTCAACTGTGTACTTCAGACCAAAAGAAGAAGTGAAGACAACTTGAAGCCTGGCCCCCAGAGAAATGGAAGGTTGTATTGTCCTCAGGCCCCACTGATTCCTGTATTCTCCTGCCGCAGTAATATTACTTTTTTTTGTATTCCTCTTTTTTAATGTGTTCTTATGGGCAAACCTGGTTTATACTGTTACTTGCATTTGTTTCCAAGCTCAGTGGAGCACCAGTTAGGTGGGCAATGTTTACACAGCTACATCTGGATCTTTGATCATGAAATTTTTTTTAATTTAATTTAATTTTTTTTGATTGACCTGCCTCGGTACTGTTGTGCTGAGGTGTAACCCCACCCAACTGGAACTCCAAAATGAAACAAATGACACAAAACCTGTCCAGCTTTTGTGTGAACCAGGCCTGCATTAATGTGAAGAAAAGCACAGAGTATTGCTGTTCCTATCATGGTGAATCAAAATCTTAACACGTTTGTGGGGTCAAGCTAAAACAAATGTAGATGGTTTAAAAGTAGTGCTCACATGCAAAAAGGCTTTTCTGTTTTTAAACATCTATTTATGATACTGTTAGAATAACCAGCATTTGGCAAACAATTGTCTTGCTGTGTTAACTGATCAGTGAGTGCATGTTTAAAATGATCTTGCCCTTAGCATGTACATATATTACTTTCCCTTTACCCAGACAGTCCCTGTTCTCTGCTCGGTAAGTTATTTTGAATCATGAATAGTCGGTCCATTCAGTCCTCCTTCGTTCTAATATCTGGTTTGTGTTTTTTTATTTTCTATTTTCTGCCTGCATTGTTTGTATGTTAATGCGTGAATGGGTGTGAACCTCTCCAGAGGGTTGTGTTGCGTGACTTGGTTTAGATATTTTGTACCATTATACATAAAGGTGGAGTAAGCTTGTGAAATGTGCATTATCTTAACTTTGTTATAAAAAATTAAATGAACCCAGTTTTTTTTTTTTTTGGTTCATTTAGTGTTACCCGCTGACACTTGGTCAGAAGTGTGTTCTCCAACAATACCCAGTGAAATCAGGTGCCCTTCATGTCCAGGACAGTGAGGTTTTTAATGGTGGTGCTAAAACAGTAGTTTAGTTTGTTTGCACCGTTAAAAGCAGCCGTGTCTCTTTTCAAATGAAATATTTTGAAACTGTCCAAAACATTTTGTGTGAATTACACCGAAGGTGTCGTTATTGAATAGTCTTTTACTTCTAAATGGTATTGGCTAATATTTTAAACGGTGGTATGCAACCACCATCTCAAATGCAAATCCTAATCAGCAGACCCTATCTCAAGGCTGATTTCTTTTAGTGCAATACCTTGATTTTTTTTTTTTTTTCTTCTTTATTTTTAAGTTGTAGTCATTCATGGATCACACAGATGCAACTTGAGTGTGTAATTTTATGGTCATTTATGGCTTACAATAAATGCATTAACTGTAGAGTCAGATTAAATCAACCAGGGAGTGTGGGGTGAAGTCCAGTAGCTTTGCAGATCCAGGGTACAACTTCTGAACCCTGCTTTTTACCCCAAGGCAGTTTCTAAGTAATGTTACAAAAATAACTTCAAGAAACCACCAGAACCTGTCTCATCACTGAGATGCAGTCACAAGTGATCACTTCTTGATGTCACGTTTCCTTTACTTGCAGTAATGTACCACTTTAGTTCATTATTCCTTCTTCCTGACTGGACTGATAGTTGAATCTGTGGGGTCAAGCAGCCAATGGTTTATGCTTCCAGCTCGAAGTCAAAGTACTGTGGGTCAAAGTAATGGATCCTTACGTATCCGTCCTCTCCTCCACTGCTGTAACTGTAGACAACAGTAGGAGAAACATGTCAGCATAGTGACAGACCAAAGAACTTTAACCAGACTACTCTGCATTTATGGGGCTATGTAATAGAATAGTTATCTTATACCTCTTGCCATCAGGATGGAATGCCACACAATTGATTGGACCGAAATGACCTTTAACCCTCCCAAACTCCTCTTCATAGGCCGCATGGAAGAATCTTTAAATAGAAAAGAAAGGCAAGTTAATGCTTTAACATTTCAAAAGGCAACAGATATGGGTTTTGCCATGTGATTTGGTATCAAATAAATGTGAGGAGAAGGTTTTCCTTATTGTCCTGCAACTGCCAATACATTTGAGCTCACCTGGCCTCAAACTTGCCAATCCTGGTAGAGGTGGTAGTGACTTCCATGGCTTCCTGCCCACCTCCCATCACCACCTGAATCACAAACATCAAAAGTAAGTGAGAAATTTTTTTGTGTATGTGTGTTAGAGGCATGGTCCTATGACAGAACACCATACTGTAGTCTTCACTTACATGGTCCATGATGGGGGAGATGGCAGCAGAGTTAACAGGTCTCTCTGTCTTGAAAGTTTTTATGTGATCCAGAGAAGTACAGTCAAACAGCTGAGAGGAAATGCAAAGAAAACCAACACTTGGTAACAAAG
Organism: Mastacembelus armatus; assembly: GCF_900324485.2. Lineage (NCBI taxonomy): Eukaryota > Metazoa > Chordata > Actinopteri > Synbranchiformes > Mastacembelidae > Mastacembelus > Mastacembelus armatus. The sequence goes on along the minus strand of NC_046643.1, from coordinate 6,128,775 downwards.
TCTACTTCAAACACCGGGTACACAGTAAAATCAGACTAACAAAACAAAGATTATGGATTTAGTCAAGGACCACTAGGTTTAGACATCCGATTGAAACAACCTGACATGGCTCTCTAAAATGTAGTCAAATAATACGTGAAATAAAGTGAGTGTCACAGCCTGCCACTGACCATTCACACATGGAAAAAAAATCCTAACTATACTAGCTGGGTCAACATTGTTACATCCAGTGTTAAACCATGTAATTACTGTCAATTACAGTGCACAGTTCAATTCACAGTCCATGGGGGGAGTCTGCCCCCTGCAGCTAAACTATATCACTACATTAAAGTCTAGAATAGGGCCAATAAAAAGATTTCTTATAAGTAATGCAATAAAATGATTGTTAGAAACAAATCTAAGTTATGTTTGCTTTTGAAATAAATTCATTTCTGAGCACTCGTCATGTGACACAGCATGTTGAGCTGTGTGACGTTAGATGAGTGCTCACCTGCTCTTCATTATGGTGGTGTCAAAGGACCAAGAAAGAAGGTAAGGGTTTACCTTGGCAGTGTTGTCCTTTGAGGCACTAATGAACATTGTGAGATCCAACGATGTCTGGATGTCATTGATCTGCTTGGTGTGCTCCTTGGCCTTCTTCAGGACCTCCCCAGACTGTATGTACACACACACACACACGTCATCAAGACATGGAAAATGGTTCTTCTAAACTACTTGATATCTTTGCTTGAAACCTCACATTTCTAATGTGTGTGCACTGGTACGTTAAGCAGGTAGGCATTTATTACTAGTGTCTACTCCCATATGTTCCCAGATAGACAGTATGTGACCAACCTTGGCGCTGAACTGGTTAAACTCTCCATTCTCATGGCCTGCAATGACAAACTCTCCCAAAGGTCCCCACACAGCGCTGGTAATCTTTTGCTCACTGCAGGGTATTGACAAGTAGGGCTGGTTGTCACCTGCAGACAGAGGGAGAGAGAGATTTGTTCATTACACCACTGCTCATAAATTTTATTCTCAAAAATATGAAGACACAAATAACTACTCATACATTGACTTGTGACATCACTTTATTATACACTGTTCAGGCTATATACTGTTTCCAACTAGGGCTGTGCCAAATATCGAATTTTATGTTGCATCGTGAAAAGATTAAGGTCAGTCTTGGCCATTTTTAATAAGGTATGGACAGGTCTTCCAGCCAATCAGAGAGCAGAGATTTAAGACTGAGCAGCGAAGCACAAGTTTAGCATGTGTTTATGGTTACCACCACTTACTGTATAACTTTGCTCTAAGAACTCATTCTGTCATTGTTTTGATAGAAAGCACGATCAGCCAATGATGATAAAAATAGTGCAGCACTGAAGAGAGTTAGGGCACGTCAGTTAGGTTGATGCACACAGCACAGAGTGTGGAGGAGCAGCCAGCAGCAGCTCACATGCTAATGTTTGGGCTGCTGTCGCTGTGACTTTTGGGAGTTGACCAAGTGTAGTGTGTTCTCCTTTAACACTTTTGACTGTTCAGAATACAGACTTATTTATTATAACTCTTCCATTTATTTGAAACACAGTTGTATAAAGTACCATGTTTGCCAGACAGAATTTTCTAAATAAATAAATAAACTTATTTTATAATAATCAATGTAATATTTAATATCATACGTCACTTAGGAGTAAAACGGCACCTTTAAGCTTAACTGAAATACTGCTTTGGTTTAAATCATATTATATATTGATATCCACCGATATGAACAAAATGATTGTGATAAGATTTTTTTACACATCGCCCATCCCTATTTCCAATAGAGGAATAAAAGTTTTCACTTTGATTTTTTGTAAATCACCCAGCATGAATCTGCATCAATAAATATCTATGTCCAATCATCAGATGCCTACAATACAGATTTAAACAAATTATCCACCAATTGCTGGATGTGGCTGGCATGTCCCTCTGTTCAAGCAGCCAGTGTTAATGTTCTAGTTAAATAATTAAAGTGACTACTCATGTGAGTATTCATGTGCTGTGTGTGGCACGTACTGATCTGCTGTGGATCCCTCAGGTCAAAGAAGTTCAGGTAGCACTGGTAACCCATCTGCTTGTCTGTGGAGAACATGATGATGTTGCCGCTGAAGTCGAAGCCGCACGTCCTGACAGCAGAGTTGGTGTGGAGCAAGGCCAGCTGTTTGCCTGTGAACGCCACATGCACGTTTACAAATCCATCTGATGTCCCATAACCAACTGGCCCACCCCAGTATGTCCACTGTAACTTCTTCACGTACCTGTCTCACAGTCCCACAGTCGACAGCTGTTGTCTGCTGATCCTGTCAATACATTTTTAGTATCCCCTGAGAGGAAGCGTTAGGGAACCCAACATGAGACCACCAGGTAAAGCAGCCACTACAGCTAAGATCAGTGACACATTTCAAAACTAGAGCTTTTCTGGAGAAGGATACAGTCACAGTCGACACACCACACAGCTCCTGTATGTCCATTGTAGGTGCCGAGCCTCTCGCCGTTGACAGAGTACCACACGTTGGCTACCTGCAGGACATCACAGCAGACAGAGCAAATAAGTGGAGCCCAGGCAAAGACGCATGTTTGGCAACAGTGATGAGGGCAGGGGCCACGGCTCATCTTGATCGGAACTCACCGTGTCCTTAGCCACGGAGAATAGCAGGTCTCCTTCTCTGTTGTACTTGATCTGAGTGATGGACCTCTCATGGCCCTGCAGCAGGATGGGTTTCTGCAGAGACAAGTGCTCGGGTTATCAGACTGTGCGCCGCTTACAGCAGCTACCAGTGTTATCTCTACACAACAAACAACTGTACAAGCCTGCCAGATGCCAGGGTTTCCGCTAGCTAACACTGACGGTAAAGGCTAGCTAACGTGAAGGCTAAAGCGACGCTAGCGCTGTGCTAACGACACAACATCGTCTAAACGGTGAGCTATGTTGTAGCCGAAGGATAACCGGCAGCCACCGTCCACCACATGCCATACTAACCATTGTGCTCAGCCAGACGTGCCCACTCGGCCCACTACAGTCACTACACGGATAGCAAAGGCAGAAATAATGGGACACTCGTGTTACAGGCGCCGGAGCCGCGGAGGAAAAGGAAGATGACGCACTTCCTGTGACAAACAGAAAAAGATGGCGTCAGCGCGCCCCCTACCTGTGCAGTTACTAGTAAGATCTTTATTTGTCAAAGGCACAAACATACCCAGGTAGACTGAGTCAGGCTCATACTGATGCCAAACTAAAAACACTCCCTGTGTTCATCATTGAATCAATCATAAGTGACACTAAATCAAGTCTTATTCTACCATTCTCTAAAACGCTGCATTGGATCGAGTTGATTTGATTTATACCAATTAACAAGAAAAAAACATCTCGATTTGGACGTTTACGATGCAAAGTTTTTCTCAACATGTCAATAACATTCAAGAAAACTTTTGACTTTTTAACTTCAACTCACAAATATTTACAATAAGTTAACAATGGCAACATTGACAGAAAACAGTTATTAACCTGATGTCTGCCAGTGACAGACGGTCGAACCAACACTAGTCCCAGTAGACCCCCCAGCTGGCCTCACACAACCAGAGTGCAATATTACCATATTCACTGTTCTGTTCTTTTATATTTGTGTTGTTAATACCTTATATATATACCTTACAGGGGTAAGAAGCAGTGAGATGTAATGGACCAGCAGCTGACAGAAGACTTAGAGCTGAGGCAGACCAGTTGGCAGCATTACTGACTGAGAGTGAAATGCAGTCCTAATCTGGATCTGACAGACACAGGTTTGGGGAACCAAAAAGTTATGTTGGAACATTCAGGGGCTTGATGTGAGACAATCTGGCACTGAGGCAAAGTAACTGAAATACGTGTCAGATCAGCTTCACACCAGAGAGGCCCAACCCATACTATCGAGTTATAATTTACACCGACATGTAAAACATGCAAACTCCACACAGAAAGACCCCCGGGTGGAATTTGTACCTTCTTCTTGTAAAGGAACAATACTCATTACTTAGTATATCTCATAATTATTACTTTGCTTAAGGGTGATATTATTACTGCATACTAAAAGGCTATGCCATATTATTATTTGTGGTGAAAATTATGCCACAGTATAGTATAACATAAATTGAAAATGTCAGTTGGAGCTGAAGAAACACTGCTTCTTCTTTCAACTATCATCAGTCTCATATTGACACAGGCATTGACAGATGCACTTCCTTTTTAAATGAACAAAGTCAAATATCAACTATTGCATCTTTTATTTAATAAGAAACTAAATATACAGGGCCAGACAAAAGTACTGCAAAAGACAAAAAAGGAAACATCTTTGGTTCCTTCGTGGTCGATGGGTCTCCATATCCACCCACGGGACTGGAGGAATAATGGAAGAAATTAGGTTTACCACTTGTATTTTAGTCAAAGAGGACTCATTCTGTTAGTTGTCACCTTGTTATTGATGCTACATATTAAGTAGGTTAGAATGTGTGAAGAGAAATGGACATGTTAGGGAGTAAAACCACAATCACAATTCAATTACATTTTCCCTCGGCTCCGCCTTTTAAAAAGCATCAGTGAGATGCACAATATTTTGCTCAACATCAAGTAAAAATTGAGAGTAGCTCAACAAACAGGTTTCAAACTTAAGCAACAATTCTGCTGTGAGATAAGTTGTCTGTTTAAACAGTACAGCCATGCAGGACAGTGGATATGATAGATATACATTCTCAGCTAAGTGCTTGTCAGTTCAGACTGCCACAGAAATAAACCAAGAGGCAAGTGTTGCATAGAGGTCCTTGAACATCCTCATTTTAACATGTTACTGCAATTACACAACACACACACACACACACACACGAATAACATAGAGCTGAAGTTTTAAGTGGTTGCCATTAGCAGCAGACATGTAAAGCTAACCTAAAAGCAATTGAACACAGAAATGTTAGGAATGGAAAGTTGGTGATAGAAGTAAAGCCTTTATATTATATATTGTCTAAATTAATAATTAACCCCAATTTATTTTTACAGTGCTGTTCTGTAAGAGACAGACATTTCAGAATCAGATGCTTCAAGCAATAAACACAGACAATAAAATCAATCACTGCATATGAGGCTGAGTGGAGTTAAAATTTCACTGGTCTACAAGCAATAACTGAAAATTCTGGAGAAAGCCAATATTGTAAGGTATTCTGAACATTAGAGCTGTTTGAAAAACCATCAAATTAAATATCCTTTAATAATTACAGATTCTGTTTCTTATGCAGTGAAGGATGATGTAAGCTAAAGAATTGATTTTTCTTCTGTTAAGATTTTAATTGTACGCTGAGAACTGGACACACAGACACACACCAATGCACACAAATCATTCAACCTCTGATGAGTCATCTTGCCATGTAAATGTTTGGCCTGTGTCATCTCAAGGAGCACGCACTTATGTTGCCAATCAGTTGTGCGTTTGATCCAGATCAAAAAGGGAATGTGTAGTGAAACAGCACATCACAGGGGCGTCAGTACATTTATACACACATACACTATTACTGATCATTGGAGCCGTCATGTCAATGGGGCTGTCTAATGTACGGGTTAAGCTGGGGTAACAGAGTGGGGGAAATATTAATCTTCGGGTTTCTTTCAGTGTTCAGATTCTGAGCGTGTGCCAAAGGTTACTGACTGAGGGGCCACAAGCAAGAACAACAGAATGTGTAGCACTGTTTTAAAGCCTTCCACTAATGACCTTCATTTTATAACTAATAAATGAAACAGAATCAATTAAAAAAAGAGGAAAAAAACACCCAGATGTTTTCCTTTAGCCTGCCACACACTGTGGAAATTAGCTTGACTAATAATCATGGAAATCTTACTGTGGGAAAATGGATTATCTTTGACTGTGTAGATGCTTTGCTCAAATTGTTATGGTAATCAGATTACACACAATAATGTAGTTATAATATGCATGTAAATGTGCTGACTGATGAGGAACAATCTTATCATCATGACAAAGCCTATAGAGGATGCTGGTAGGACACAAGTTAAACCTTCTGTTAAATAGTGATCAGATATTCTTTCTAAAATATATCAATGTGTAAGTACCCACTGATCCCGGACCAGTGTTTAGCATCAGTTTCATCCAGCAGAGGAGGAGTGGCTTGCAGGCTGGTGGTCTGATGCTGGGAGGGGAGAAGAGCATTACTTCACTCCTGTGCAGCGAGGGGCTCAGCCATTGTCTCTTCTACTGCCGTGTCTGTGTCCAGTTCTGGGTTGCAGTGGCAGGAGTGGGAGCAGGCAGTGGTATCTGGGATAGGACAGATGCCGGACTCCAACAGAGAGTCTGTAGGTGGTGGGGAGGGGGAGTCGGTCCCTGGGTCAGTGGCTGAGGTTCCTGTGCTGTCACCTTGCTGGCCACTGAGGTTCTGGACCTTTTTGTTGAGCTCGTTTCGTTCCACTTTCAGCGCCCTCCGCAGTTTCTCCAGCCGCTGGACTTTACCTTGAAGGGCCTCGAACTCCCGGTCCCGTACAGCTTTCTGTAGACACATACAAATATTATGATAACAAGCATTTTTTGCTTAGTCTTCAGCTATAAGGGACAATATAATGTGAGTCAGATACTCACCAGTGTTATTCAGGCCTGAGAGTATGTTTTAAAGTGTGACAATAATAAAGACTAAAGCCTGGTTTACCTCCTCTGCCATCTCCAAAAGAGCCTTGTTGCTGCTCTCCCACCTGGACCGATACATGGCTGTCTCCTTCTCCAGCTTTTTGATCTTTTTAGTCATCTGTAAGCATGAAGGAAATAAGACTGTCACCCCAGCATATCTACCCAAGAAAATACCTAACTCCCCCCTCTTTTATTTATTTTTTATACACCTCACCTTCTCCATCTCTTGTTTGAATGTGGTAAAGACTTCATTACTCTTGGACAAAGTGGTCTGAAACTCTTCAAACTTCTCTGTGTATAGTGACAGCTGCAGACAACCCAGGTTTGATCATGTAAGGATTCTCGTTTCAACAAAGCAAAGATTCTCGCTGGAAAGTCAAAGTCGAGTAATAATGGTGAAGAGTAAAAACTCACCTGCTGTTTAAGGTGAACTTCCTGCTGCTTCATCAGCTCACACATCCTTTGAGACTCTACTGCTTCTTTCAGCAACTAGTGAAGGGAAGCCATACATGGGAAAGACAAAGTCTAATGCTGGTGTTTGGTGTTTGTATATTTTGTGTGTGTGTGTGTGTGTGTGTGAGAGAAGGGATCACATACAAAGTCTTTCTCTCTGTTATGGCGCTCCTCTGACTCCTTCAGCAGCTCCTGAGCCTGGTGCAGCTTGGCGTCCACCAGCTGCTGCTGTAGGTCTTTGTGCTTCACCACTTTGTCTATGTGCTGAGTCACACAAGTTCAGAGAGATAAAAATGCCTTTTACACATACATGAAAAATGTGACAAACTGTGATTCCACCAGCAGCCTGAAAAGAACTCATACTACACTCAAAGAGTAACTACTCCCTAATTTACCTTTGGGATGTACACATAACAGACACAGTATCACAAAATGTGTGTAAAAGGGCTGGGCGATATGAAGGAAAAAATCTTTTTTTTTTTTTTCCCATATCAGCTTCAGTATAAACCAACGCAGTATTTCAGTCAAGCTTGAAGGTTCCTTTTTACTCCTAAGTGACATGTAAAGATATAAGGTTAATTTTGGCTTAAATGTTATTTACTTTCTTTTAAAAAGTGAATATGGCAAACATTGTACTTTATACAACTGTATAAATAGTTACATATAATAAACTAAAACCTGTATTCTGAACAGTAAAAAGCCTTAAGTGTAAAAGGAGAACACACTACACTTGGTCAACTCCAAACAAATAAAATCTTTAATCTACAACTAAAATATTAAAGCTTTCATGTTTTACAGGAGAACAGAAACTAAATTCTATGGTCACTTCCACATAAATAAACTAGGTCTGTTGCTGTGCAGCAAGTCACTCTTATTTTAAGGGACCAGCAACACTTGCTTGGATCTGGGACTGGAGAGTTTTGTATTTTATGTACTGTAGAGTCTAGAGGATGGCACTGCTTTAGATGGCAAAAAAGGTTAGTGGTATTAGCTGTTTTTAGTGGAACAATTGTATATTCTTGTCAAATATACGTCAATGTTTAGCTGTGCATGCTACTCTGCTTCTTGTCGGACTTTAAATATCAGAAATATATATTAAAGTCCTCAAACCCTTGTTCTCATCTTTTGAGCCCTTAGCTGTGTCTGTTTGGGTGCTTTCATAGTTAATGCTGAAACTCGAGTTGTCATCAACGTTTCTGTTCTGTTCATCTTCTCTTTAATCAGGCCCCACTCCTGATGTACTGGCCTACACAGCTACAGCAGCCCAACATTAGCATGTGAGCTGCTGCTGGCTGCTCCTCCACACTCTGTGCTGTGTGTGTCAACCTAACTGACGTGCTCCAATTCTCTTCAGTGCAGCACTATTTTTATCATCATTGGCTGTTCATTCTGGTTAAAACATGGACAGAATGAGTTGTATTGGCCATGCCTTATATTTCTATTGAAGAAAAGCTATATTGCAATAATTATTTTATTGTTTTATCACCCAGTCCTATGTGAAATGAAAATTTCAGATTTAACAGGCAAGACTGCAGTCTGTTTTGCATCTTTCAGTCAATAACCCCGGCCCATGCCTCTGTTACATTTTTAAAATATGCAAAAGGCTATAAGAAAGGCTTTTCTCTTTGAGGGTGTTACCCTCTGAAGCATGCAAAGGCCCACAAACCTCTTCTCGTAGTTTGTACTGTTCATAGAGTTTCTTCAGTTTCTCAGCCAGCTCTGTGTTCTCTTGTCGGAGGCTGGCGTTCCTCTCATCGTGCAGCTCCAACTGATTCTGGATATCGTTCAGTGTCACCTGGAAATGAGAGGTCACCTCCTTCCTTTTCTCCTCCTCCAGCCTGGTTCTTTGCACGCCTTCCTCCTGCAGAGGGAAAGGAGTGGAACAAGAGGACACTCAGAGAGTTGGCACGGAGAGAGGACACTCCCTGCCAACTGGTTTTCAGTTAAGACACAGTGGGACATTTTACGTGGTAAAAATCAGCAACTGATAAAGATAAGCAGATAAATGTAGTAATTAGCTGTTGTTTTTTGATGTAAAACCACACAGAAACTGAAAGAAGTTGGGATTGTGGTAGATCCCTTCTGCATATTGGTGCTAATTGTGTAACCTTGAGTGTGCGGTTGTGCCTCTGCAGCTCCCTGCAGAGGCTCTCCAGCTTGCTGCGGGCCAGGATAGCCTTGCTGTGTTCGTTCCTCAGGTTGTCTTTCTCCTGGACGAGTTGGTTCTGCTTCTTCTGCAGCACTTTTATCTGCTTCTGGGTGTTCCGGTGCTCTTCCAGCTGTCACACACACACATTCAGAGGAGTTCCATTACAACTAGACTAATACCAGCAACTGAATCTCACCTCTGGAAAAATTTCTACCTCTGAAACTTAAGCCTCATCAATCCAAGCTAAAATGTAAACATTATAACAATCTGCTATGGTTCCTAATAAGCTCTTCAAAAAAAATGTAGTGTAAGGTGACCTACAGGAGGAAGTGTGACAGTGTGACTACAGTACACCATAGTGCTGAAACAACACAACTGCTATTTTTCCACTGTGATTCAACTGATAGCATTGCTGCAGACTAATCCTCATGTATCAGCTCTGACACACACAAACCACAACCATCATGGCAAGCTCACATGCACCATAACACACAATATAAAAACTTCCCAAAGCACACACAGGTCATTTGAGATTATCATTAGTGCTGCAAAAATGCTGCACACCAGCTCAGAACGTACAGTGGTTACAGGACAGGTCTCTGCACTGCACCACTTCATTGCTGTTTGACCAGATCTCTGCATCACCTTCAAATACACTGTGTTTAGATAGGATTAGCACATTTTTATGTGAACAGCCACAGACACATAAAAACAAGTACAGTGCCAGAGCCTGGAATAAAAACAATTTCCACTGCAGAAATCACTCACCAGTTCAGCATACTTCTTACAGAGCCCTGCAAGCTTTTCCTCTGGGGTGCTCAGTGTGTTCAGAGTCTGCATGAGGAGGGTGATCTCTTTACCTACATACACAAGCAAAACAGAAAACAGAATAAGTTAGAGGACAGAGCTGTTCAAGGTCAGACTGTAGCTAGAGATAGGTTTCTTCTTCAGTCTTCAAACATTCTACAATATATCCACTAAAGATGGGTTTGTAGGAAATAAACACAAAAACCCAGAAAAGTGAGACTGTTATCTTTGTCAATACAATTTCATTCTTCAAATAACAGAGTACTAAGTACACATCTGACATTGTTTGCATCACACACACGTTCTGGTGTGTTCTGGCATCTGCCCACATCTTTGCTACCTTGCTGCATACAGTTACAGACTGCTTAATAGCTCGTGTGGTTAATGCTGGGTGAGCAGTGTGCTATGTGATGCCAAGTCTCCATACCTGTTGTGTTCTGGAGAGCAGCACAATGAATATTCTTATGGAAAGAGTGAGCTACTCCTTACCCAGACCCTTCACTTTCTTCTTCTTCTCCTGAGTTGTCTTCTTCTCTACTCCGTCTTCATCTCCATTGGCTTTGCCCTCCTCCGGCTTGTCGTCCTCCCTCTCACTGGTCAGACCATTGAGCTCCAGGCTGTGCAACTGGCCATTAGGCACTGCGCTGACATCGTCAGAAATGGTTTCTCGGCAGTAGGTGCTGAGGATGTCTTCCAGCTGCCGGCTCAGCTCCTCAGCCATATCACACTGAGATAATGCTGCCTCTGCAACTACATACAGTGGAGGTAAAAACATGATTAAAAAGAAGGCAACGTTTTGTGATTTTGTGGACAAACACAAAGAAAATATATAAAATACACACTGCCAGACTACAAATGGAGATTTGAGGCTGCAATTGAAAATACATACTGCATCATTTGGCACCTAGTCATTGTTTAGTGGTGTTAGTGGCAAACTTTTTAAATTATTTTTTGAAGTAGTATCAGCCCAAGCCAGGGCTTGACATTAACGTTTTTGTTCTCCAGTCATGTAGCTAGTGGTTTTCCAATGTTACTAGCCACTCAGCATTTTTACTCGTCACAATGTTGTTGTTGGGGAATTACATTTCATTTGATTAAAGTTGACTTTGGGTAGCTACAATTTACTTGAACCAGATTTACAACCCTTTAAAATTAAATTACCACTGTACACACTTAAAAATAAATGTTTCTACAGGCCAGTATGAAATATTTACATATAGATAGATAGACAGACAATATTATTAATCCTCAGAGAGAAATTAAGTTGTCATAGCAGCTGGGTAGACTTAAATATTATAAAGTACAAATTTAGATTTTGCTTATATAATATGTAAATGGTAAGTTGTCTGTAGGGGTGAGCTCATTTACAGTGTTTCATAAAAGAGTATGAGCAGAATTTCGACAATATCTACACCATGTACACTTTTTTCCCCTCCATAATCAGACTGCAAATTCCAGGGGAGTGATGAAATAATGTGAAAGCAGCTCTTGAGCCATTATTGATAAATAACTCGACACATCCCCACTAACGGGACATTCACATTTTACACCTAAAAGCTACTAGTTAGGATGTGCAATATTGTATTAAATGCTTCCATTGGTCATCCATGTAAAAAATATATTTAAATTTATGATTAAAGTTATAATGAGCAGGTAAACTTTTAAACTGACTCCTGGTTTAATGGTAAACTGAGGGATTCCCATGACAAGCAGCACTGGTTGACACACTTTAAAGTTTCTTCACTGGATGTCTACAGGGACTTCTTATTTACAGTGTCATTGTCAGTGTCAGTTACTGTTAAGGCAGTCGTGGCCTAATGGATAGGGAGTCGGACTTATAACCAGAAAATTGTGGGTTTGAGTCTCAGGTCCGGCAGGAATTGCCCACCTTCAATACCATGACTGAGGTGAGACCCTTGAGCAAGGTGCCCGGGTGTCAGCAAAGCATTGCCACAGCAATGGCTGCCCACTGCTGTGTGTGCGCACTTTGGGATGTGCAGAGCACAAATTCTGAGTATGGGTCATCATACTTGGCCACAAAAAGTCACTTTAACTAGCAAGACAACAGGTTTCATGAATGAGGTAGTTCTTATGTGAATTGTGTCATATGGCAATTAGTTCATTATTTCAGACAAAAGTTGCTGGTGGGAGTGATTCTGTCACACGCCATTGCTGAAATTCACAGGTTAATACCAAGCCCCAGTGCAAGCATATATTATTTGTATTTTGGTGAGCATTATGCATTTTTAGTTAGAAAGATGCATATTTCTAAAAACATGTCCATGGCCTTGCACATGGCCAACAACATATGCCTTCCTTAGTGTTAAGACTATTTCAATTTTATTTTACACAGGTTAAAAAAAAAAAAAGCTGTCAATAAGCACCATATTAAAATTTTGTATGCTGAATTTGGTGTGCACTTTGCTTGAATAAGCAGTACAGGCACAGAGACAAAGCCAACAGCTGTTATTATTAGATGTTATTCTAAATCAAAATTTTCTGAATTACAAATCAGTGTACCCAGGACAAAACAACCACAGAGACAGCAAAGCCTGCCCTTCCTACTGACCATGTATACATCGTTCTTGTGCAACTGAGACAATGAGACTGTTACGTCAACAATTTAATATTTACCTTAGATTATTAAATTCCTACCTTCACTTCCAGCCTCCTGGCCTTGTGGAGGTGTGTCTGTCTGTGGCGTTTGTGGTTCAGACTCTTTGGGGCTGTTGCTGTCTGAGCTGTCTTTTGCAGCTGCAGGTGACTCCATCTCTCCTGCTGGAAGTGGAGGTGAAGCATCCTCGCTGCCCTGGGTGGCAGACTCTTCTGTGTGCTGTTTTTTCATCTCTGGTATCTGTTCCAAGTAGACAAACCTGATACTGGCTTCACAACAACACAGGCTTACAACAACCATCCCACTGCAATCAGCCTTTTCCCAGACTAAGCTGAACGTGATGTTCAACGTTAACTTGCGTCATGTTGGTAAAGCAGAAGTGTTAGAGATGTTTTGTGTGTTTGCTAGAAGCTGACCTGAAGCTGGGAAGCAGAGCAGCCTGACCCTGCTAATAGTTTCTATAGAAACTTTGAAATTACTCACCGCAGCGTCAACGTTAAGCAACTATAATGTACGTCAGATTAACCCACAGGTTACGGAAGCAATGCGCAGCCCACATTAATAAGTCAGTTGTTGACACCAGGCCGACCTACATGTCTGAAGCCAATGTAAGCAAAGTGCCCTGTGCTGTCTAGCTTTCGCTTTGCCACCAAGCTAACACAAGCTAACGCTCGCTAGCCGCCAACATACCCGACTGTCACCCACAGTTAGCTGATAGCCTGAACACAACGCCCCACAACATAAACGAACCACACATGAACTTGTTATGAATTATACACCGCTTTCTCTGATATTAGGGAACTGTTTACCTTCCAAGTCAAAGAGGAAATAGCGACTGAACTCCAGGTTTCCACAACAGCGTGAACCAGAAAAATGACTTCCGGTTATAACTTGGGCTTCTTCCCCCTCCTCCTTCTTCTTCTTCGTTGGATCCGGTTTACGTGCCACCACCACAAAAACGCACATAAAATGCCAGTAATTAATATACAGAGTATACAGACCGAAACCCGCGCAAAAACATTCTCAGAACAGTAATGTTAAAAACATGGCATTGGCTTACAAGGTTATGTTTATACTTCCTACACCTCTGGTAAATACTGTGTGTAATAAAAGAATAAACATATACATTAAAGGGTTTCACATAACTTTATTTGATTTCTTACAGTATTTCCACTGAACAATTTTAAATTCGTTATACTTTCTTTACATTTTTAATATCATTACCGTTTCCTGTATGCATTTTTTTCATGTTCATGTTGGTGTGTCATGTTCTAGAGAAGTGTATTAGTTTGTTGTCACTCATTCATACCGTCGGTAAAGTCAAGTCGAGTCACAGTTTAAGATGGGTAATTTGGAGCAAAAGAAAAATCATATACACGAATAGAGAAAATAAATACATGTAAAAGAAATGAGAGGACCAGAGCAGGAAATACATCAAGACCGCTCAGTGATGGCATATGAAAAGTATTTTACAAACATGGAGCACTGTAAACATTTATAGCATAGACAATATTACTTGACCAAGCCAAGCATGGCTTTAAATTCTGATATAGACATGAACAGCTTCTAGGACGGAAGACATATTTGAGATATTTAGTGATGTCTGTTCATTCCCCTATAGATAACAAGGTTCCTGATCATGCAGCCTGACTAGGACAAACTTTTAATCTAAATACAGTTATTCAAAAATATAGCCCAGAAGATTGTGATCAGGAAAAAGATCAAGAAAAGCAGAAAAGGCTTGTATTCTCACCTATTTAAATTTTTTTTTTCCTGTGACGTGTTCTAATGAGCCTTTTTCTCCACTTCTCAGAAGTGATTAGAATTGCATCTGAATCCATGTCAATGTATCAGAACATACATATAGTTAAACTTATAATACTTTTTAATGTAAATCACAATTTCTGAATCCCAGATTTTATCTTAGAAAAGTGTCAAGTAGTTGCTTCTGTTGGCTCCACCCTGTGTAAGGAGTGCCACCTGTGAGAGCAGTTTGTAGGTGGGTCTTTGCCTCTGAGTTGCCTGATTTTGGACAATATTTATTGCAGTCTTCTGGATTATTTTGCAGATTTTCTAACTCCCTAAGTAGTACTTTAACTCGAAACAAAAGAAAACTGAGTAGAGAGGGACTGAGCTATTGCAGCTTCTAATGAAAAGAAGCAAGTTTATAGCGGCCTCTCTGTCATACTGACTGGGTCAAACATGCCAATTAAACTACTGGGAAAAAAGTAAACAACTTCACCTGGCTTTCTGATGACAATAATATTAGCGCCTGCAAGTATTTGATATTGATTGGTATTGATAGTCTCTTAAGTATCCACAGCTTGCATCATGTGCCACATTTAAGTACTACAATATTTCTACCATTGCAGTGACTGGCTGTAGGCCCCAACCTCAGGAAAATGCAAAATATTACACTCTATCCACCACATGAAATCAAATCAATGATTCCAAAATATTTGCAGCTTACCTTTGCACAGTGAAGCCATTAAAAGACTGTAAAAGTTGGGACCATCACATAAGTGCACAACAAATAGTTGGAAAGTTTTCATGCAGTTACTCAAGTGCCCTCCTCCAGACAAATACACTTTCTTTACTTTATTCCTCACGTAGGTGCCCACATTAAAGAATGCCACTTTTCCAAAGAAACAATGGCTAATAATCTAACTTTAAAGATAAGGAAAACAGAGCAGCAATGTTTTGCACAGAATGTGTGCACATTCAAGTAAATAAAGATATAAAGGAAAAAAATCTAAGTCAAAGACAGATATATAAGAACCTCCAGTCTTTGTTGGTCATATTGGCACTTTTGTGAATAGGAGTGCATTTACTTTTTTTTTTTTTTAGAAATATAAATATGTTTCCTGGTTGATGCACTGATTTTTTCTTTTTTAAACATTGCAATTCTGGCATTATTTGTAGGCCAAGCATAGAATTGGCCATTCAATCCAAGACTTCCATTATAAATGCTGCTCTACATATCTGACATGCAGAGATTCTGGATGCTCAATTGATGTTTTGACCTCATATATCTACTGTGAGCACACCTGTTCTGTGGATAACATCTTAAACTCCTGAAGCAAAAACAGAAAACTTCACTAACAATCTGTCAATTTATGCTTAAATGGTTGCTACTACTGTATTTTCCAATGACATACAAATTTGAAGGATAATGTAAAAATGTAATACAGAAACAATCCATAATGAAAGAGTCTGCATCTGAAAAGATGCTGTACCTGATATAAGGAAACATGTTTGGCCAAAAAAATAATATTCAACACACTGTAGTTCTGATATTTTGGTTGAGTGTGTCATGATTCTGTTTAGAGTTCCATGACTTTATGTTTGGGCTGCCCTGGAGATCCACAGAACAGGAGTGCCCAGACTCTTATGGGGACATAGATAGAGTCAATCGACCTCTTTCTCACACAGTGCCTGTCAGTCAAACATCACACAACCAGTTCCACACCATCCACAAAACCTGAACACTGATCCAAGATCAGCTTCTAGTGTAGGAGAGCTGGTCTCAGATAAGTGTTTACAGGGCAAATTTCATCCATAAGTCACGTGGCTAGGAACAACAAAAAAAAGTTTCCATAACAATCACATCTGAATTCATAACACAGCTCTTACCATTGTTTCAACAGAAATCATTTTCATTAAAACAGAACCAAGGGGCAACATTTTATAGATAAACTATACTAAGTGCTTTGAGCACATTGGAGAAACATGGAAACACATGGAGAAGAAAAAAAACAAACAAAAAAAAAAAACAATGGAAACCGTTTTACTTGCTACTAGCCACTCATCTGCGTGAGGTGTGTGTACAATGTCTGCTGGTGTTGTATGCAAGTGTGCATATATATATATATATTTTAATTTATTTATATAATGCAAATACATCTAAATTCAAATATATAGATATACTTGAATTTTTTTTTTTTTTTTTTTTTTTGCAGTTAGGCTTGTCATATGTCTGAGATATATCCCTAGCCAAACTTTTGTTGTTAGACCCCTAAGGGGACAAAGAAGCAGTGGAGACTTTTCTAGCCAGGCAGAGGATAGGCTATTTACATCAATACCTATACATATAACAACAAGCCCATGCAAAATCATTAGCAGATGTCATTCCCATTCTTCTAAAAATAGTGATAAAGAATGCCAGAGGGTATATCTCTCTACCACTATACAAAACACTACAACTGTCTCTACACTATCAATGTTAACACCACCAAACCAATTAGGTAAAGCCCAGTTCCTGCTTTTAAACACAAATGCTGTTAACAAGGAGCGCTGAGCATCGTATAGCAATGTGTTTCATCACACTGTTCTTTATCTCTCTGCGTCAGCTGTCTATGTTTGGCCAGGGATACTCGCGGACTGTCGGCAGGTTAATAGAACGCCATGCAAAAACCCTGCCACATACAACAGGAGTGTGGAGAAACATAGGGGCTGGCAAACCAGTAGAAACCCATTTACACTGCGCTTCAATGGAATCTGAAAACCTTTTATCTTTTCACATTCCCACATGATATGTCGGTCTCCCTGCTTTAAGCATCTGCATTCACCTCAATTCATTTAAATAGAAAAATAAGTTTGGTTTGCTGCTGCTGCCAGCTCTTCCCCAAGCTCCACAGCTATGCCTTATTTAATAGTTAGACCACTTCATAATTCAAATGTATTGTTATTAATAACACAGCACACAACAAACGTTGGATCATTAACTAAACCACCATCAAAAGCAGAATATTTTTTTCTCTATCAACGTAACCTCAAAAAAATCCAATCCCTTTTCCACTACCCCTTTCAGAGCTCTTCCTAAACTCCCATTAGTTTTATACTTTTGTCTAACTCAGCCTTTCCCTCAACATTTGTGCCCCCTTTAAATATGGTGATTAGATTAAAAACAAAAAAAAAAAATCCACACTACTTGGCTTGGGCATTTGATTCAGGGCACTAAAAAGCCCTTGATTTAAGGTGGACATTTTGTGCCCCTGAACCCCATGTATAGAAAAGATTTTCTTTTCCATCAGCAGGTATGCCATGACCAGCCCAAAGCCTAATGACAGGTAGCAAACCAAGTGCTTTCCATATGAGTACATAAGGGACGTGTAATATGGGTTGGTGGGAAATAACCAAGTACAAACTTAAAAAGGGATAATGTTATAAGTATTACTTTGAACTGCACTAAGTCACACTGACATCAGTAGTTGGGCATATTTCACCTCATGCATTCCCCAGTCTGTAGACTTTACATGGGCATGCATGGGCAATCCTGAAAATAGGAATGACCTGTTGCAAAAAAAATGAAATTGTATATAAAGACATCAAATAACCATCAATACCGCCAATGAGAAAATGTAAATGCTATCAAACGGCAGGAAAATGCCCGTGTGTGCATTTTAAGCCAGGGCAGACTCACACTTTGGGCTATGATTCAATCACTTCCTGTTCTAAATGTAATGGAGTTTGTGTGACGTTCGCCCACTCAACCAGGTTAATGAAAGAGTCTGCCCTGTAAAAAGACAGTCCACTGCTTGAGAATAATGAACAAGAAGGGAGGTGCAGAGCACAACAGTTTTAGCTTTCCTCCTCCTGTGTGTTTCTTGGGGTATGGGGTTACTGTAGTGACAGATCAGAAAAAAGGGTGCAGAGGTATGACAGGTATCTATTGGCTCTCCATTGGACAGAGAGGTATGGAAGGGGTGTATTTTAGAGGAGAGTTGTTATGACCTATAGCTGGAAACCCTCCATTGGAGCCTCCTGTTGCGGGAAAAGAAACTGCTGATTAGCCTGGTCCACCTGAGGGGCTAGACTGCTGTCCTCATCTTCTACACCGAAGTAGTGCTCGATCAGGTCAAAGGCCTTCTGGTAGATCTCCTGGTTGTCGTGGCTCTGAAGGAACTCAATCTTGTCCAGACCTACAAAGTCAAGTAGGATTAAATAAATGTTGGTAAAATTATCAGGAAAAAACTTCACTTTATTAGAAGTAAAAAATGGTCTTGGGTCTGGATTTCAAAGTTAATCATGTAATATAGCCTAAAACTGGCAAGCAACTCAAGTTCAGCATTTCTTGGTGAGATTTTTAGATTGCTTTTTGTTTGATCAGATGTTTTCCAATCAATTCTGGATCCCTTGCCTTCAGATAATATTCTGTTTGGACAAACCCCTTTATTTAACATAGTTGCAATAAACAATTTTGGGTATTTTTTTTAAACGAATAAACACATATAGAATATAAGACCCCAAAAAATGCTTACAGGACATTAATAAATAAAATGGACAGAAATAAGACTCAAACTACACTAAAGCTAAAAATGTACTAGTTTTTTGTTTTGAATAAACAAAAATCTAATTGAATAAATTTTGTTTTGTTATTTCTGGGTTACAGCACATTTATAGTGTCTTATAATGTGATAGCCTTCTCTGAAAAAAGTAAATATAGTAAATAAATACAGCACATTGACAGCATCAGCAGCCTAACGTCTTATAACATTGTACAATACATATCGAACCAATATCATATGGATTTTCATTATGCTTGTGTTTGTGCGGATTTTCTGTACAGTACCATAGGCTTCTTCAATGAGGCTGCAGTAAGGGTTAACTCCAGTGCCACTGTTCTCTTGCTTGGCTTCCTGCTCGCCCAGCCTCAGGATATTCTCCAGCCCGTTCAGAGCTACTTGAACAATCTTGGAGTCCATCACTGTCAGCAGATCGCACAGGGGCTTAATACAGCCTAGGCTCACCAGATATCTATATGCAAACAGACAAACATACACACACAAACACCACAGATGTAGGAAGACTGCATAAGTGTCACTAATTATAATTATGCATTGTCTCATGTAAACATTTTAACATTGTAGCACTTTTACTTTTCAATTTACTATCAAATACTACCAAACAGTTGGGGGAATACCAAAAGTAGACTGCCGTCTGTTTATTACAAGTCTGACCTGATCTGTTCTGGTGTTCCTCCAGAGGTAGCATTGGTGATGGCCCAGGCTGCCTCTTTTCTGGTCCTGAACTCAGCCTTCTGTAGAATGTCAATCAGCACTGGAAAGATGTTGGCATCAATTACCGTCTGTGGAGCAGAAAAAGATACAAAGTAAGTGGCATATTTCATAAAGCAACTTGGGAAGTCCCATGATGGATAAATAGATGGACCAAAACCAATCTCAAAAATGATTTAGGTGTTTTATCACCGTTAAATTGCAATATAACAGAATAAAACAGAAAAGAACTACCATATTTTCTGGACTGTAAGTAGCTTTTAGCAGAAACCGCCTTATTGAACAAGGAAAAAATATATATAAGTCGCTTTGGAGCATAAATCGCATTTTTAATAATACTAATTACATTCTAAGTTAGCCTATGAAGATCAGGGCAAACTGTGACCAAACCATCCCTACCAACGTACCTCAATTTGCTCACATTTTATAGGTAAAATGTAGGTATAGGTACAGTTTTCGGCAGATCTATGTGTATGTGTGGACCTGTGTCACCTGTATTTGTGCTCTGTTTCCTGCTGTGATGTTTGAGATCGTCCAGCATGCCTCTTTGCGAATCGACTCTTTAGCACTGCTGAGCAAGTGCAGCAGACAGGGCAGGGCTGAGCAGTTTAACACCACCTATATACAGCATATATACACAGAAGGTAAAAACCTTTAAGAGCAGTTACTGAGAAAGACTTCTAAGTGTTTTAATTCAGGTTAATATACTCTTACCTGTGTTTGAATGTCATCACCAGTGACAATGTTTCCTACAGCTCTCAAGGCAGGTGAAGCTACCTTGTAGTCAGTGTGCCTGCACAGACGGGGTTAATAGAGAATTAAAAAGATTTATACACCATATTTAGTGTGGCAAAGGTAACAAGAGCAGGTGAATTTACATGAGTAGTTCTACAAGGCGCCTGCAGACGCCAGAGTCGATGACAGCTTGGATCTTGTCATTTGGGCCATCTGAGAGGTAGGACAGGGCCCAGCAGGCATCTGCCAGCAAGTCTGGGTCACTGCTAAATAAAAGCCTGGACAGGACTGGCAGACAGGGTGACACCTAAACAGCACAGACATAATGCATATTTTTGATCAGGAAGAGCACAAATGTATCACACACAAAGGTCAATTTGAACCTTTTCAGCAGGTTAGAAGTTGAGGGGAATAGCTGCTAAGTTTGGTGGCATCTGATTTCTTCAAGGTTACCCAAATTTAAACATGGTGCAATAGGTTTTTCATATGTCTGATACTTGAGAGGAAATGTTTTGAAACATTATTCCAGTCATGCATGCCATCACTGTTATTTATTAGTGTTTCTCTAATAAGCATTCAGCTGCAGTGCACTGCCACAGCAAAATATGAGTGCTTCAGCTGAAATTTCACAGTTAACTAATGCTCACAACAAACCTTAACCACTGCAACTTGAGCTATTAACAGTGTGCACCATCAACAACCATCGGATCCAATGAACCAAGATGTTTGCCTCAGATTGAGAACTAATGGACTAGGGCACATAAACTTTATTTACACCTGTTAATGTGTGAATGCCCCTCTTGCAGTTACTTCTTCAAATTCTAGGTTTCGGTGGCACAGCTAGTGAATCAGAGGTCATTGAAAAGATGTGACAGGTAAGTAGAAGACAGTGACCTATCTAATGAGGTACAAAGTATGTAGTTATGAGCCCTTACGTTTAGTCTAAAGTTATTTTATATATAGTGGTAGCAGAAGACAGGAGAGAGACAACGTTTTGCAAAGATATCCATATTTTCTATGGTTTTGCAATGACTATTAAACTTCAGGTGTAGATCCAGATGTTATCTACTACAGGCTTTATTCTGAAATAGTTTTTGCATGCACAAATATTATCTATTATTATCTTAAGAGTCACAATTGTTTATAGCACAATGCTAATGCCTTAAGAATTTGGCCTGTTCTCAAATTAGAACACAATATTTGGTACCTTTTCAAAAGCAGGTGGAGGATTTTTTCCTCTACAGAGATTAGACAGAGCCCACACTGCATTCCTAGTCATGGTCAACCTAGTGGATTTGGTCAGAAGCCTGAAATGACAACAAAAAGTGAAACCCAGGACATTAGATCATATTAGAGACATATTATAGGGAGAAAAGCTGGGGGACTCATAAGTATTCTCTCTAAAGCGGCATAGAAAATAATTCACTCACATTAATAGTGGTGGAAGGATGTTGCAGTTCAGCACATAGTCACGGCACACTGCGCTGTCCCCTGCAATATTGCCCAAGGCCCACACAGCCTGTAGAAAATGTAAAACAAATAAATAACCTTTGTTAACCTATGTGGTACGCAAGAGTAGGAAAGAATGGAAGACAAAACTGACAGCTAAGAACTGAGATGGACACTTGAAACAGAAACTGTGCATTACCTGTTCTTGGACATCCTCAAAGTCTGAGTTAAGAAGTTCTATGAAGATTGGCACAGCTCCTGCCTCAATCACTGTCTTTGTCTGCATAGATGTGCCTGATGCTATGTTGGTAAGTGCCCAAGCTGCTTCAAACTGCAGGTGCACAGACAAAAAAATAAAGGAGTATTTTAAAACAAACCATGAACCATCTTCATACACTTTTATTAAAGGAAAGTAAGATGGAGGATTTTTATTGGAAAACAGTGATCTCAAAGTTAACCCTCTGGGGTCGACGAACGTGCTGGCGCGTTTGATGCATCTTCTCCTGATAACGCCGAAACAAACTTAAATTACTCCCTCAATTTGGATCGTACAGATAAAAGAAATATATCATTCAAATCTGTAAAGGGTCTAGTTTTAGTTTTATACCTTCATAACAACAAAACACTGTGCTTTTGTTAAATAAAGAAGACAGACAGGGTGCGCTGTCTGTCTTCTCTCTTCACAGACACGTAAATAAAACAACCAGAATCTCAGCGAATACTTGCCTCATAAAAATAAGAAACATGGCTTGAAAGCTTGAAATGTTTTCTTTTAAATGAAACAATTCAAGTCGAAAACAAATCATCACCTTTTATTTAATCCGTATGAACGTAAGGAGAAGTCCATTTTTTCCTGTCTCACCTCATTACAGGTAATGCGATCCCACCTTGTACTCTGTTCACATGTAAATAATCTCAGGTGAACCAGGTAATTCTGTGCACACCCCCGAGAAATGACATAAAACGTCAAACTTCATCATAGAATTTACTCACTTTTTCTGCGTGTTTGGATGATGGCGCGTTACGCAAGGTGAAGAAGGTCTTCTTATATTCCACACAGAGACAAATAGTTTAGCTTGTCCTCAGAGGAAAAATACTGATTTTAACTCAAATGAGGATCGTTTGGCTCTGCATTGTTTTGTATTGTGCTGCACTAATCCCCTCTCAGCTACATTGACTGAAAGGCTCTTTTTGCACGTCTTTGTCTGGTCGGTGAGTGCGTTTTATGTCTTCTCAGGTAAATCACATGACTATTCATCCTCAGACACACCTTCTTGCATATGTCTTTTCTAAACAAGAAGTGTCTTAGAAAATTTAAATCAGTGTATTGTTTACTGTGAATGAGTGAACAAGATGACATTCACATCATTTTGAAGCAAACACTTTAGCCTACAACATCCAGTTCTCCAAAGTCTCATGAACCAATGTTCTGTATGTGTTTTATGGTCTTATTTCAGTGACTTAAAAATTGTAGTTTCACTAACCATGCATAAACACTGTTTTCTCAAAAACACAATCATGTATAAACTTGCTGCTCACATATTACTGTAGCCCAGTTTGTGCTGATTACAGTCTTATCAGACTTTAGCCATTAATATGTTTAAAAGACACTGAAAAAAAAGCACAAATGTCAGGGCATGTCAAAACTTGTCCAGGGCCCCAAAACACCCTCAGACCCCAGAGGGTTAATTTATCTATCTAATTATAGCTGTGTTGTGCACTGCCGTTCATGACTGCATGGAGCAGTTTGCAAACTGACCTGTAGTGTGCAGTTGACACTCTTCTTGAGAAACTCCACAAATCTCTCCACTACTCCAGGCGTGTTTATAACTTCATCTATGGGTGGGTTGGGCTCTGAATTGAAAAAAGGTAAGACAGAATGTGAATATTTTTTGGTCTGTTTTGACCTCAAGACTATATGTACTATATGTAGATTGTACCTTTGGAAAGTAATTTTCTGAACTTTTGTGTTGTGACGAGTTGAAGCTCTGGATCCTCTGAGAAAAGCATCTCAACCATGTCCCTGGTAATGACTCCTTCCTGCAACATACATGCAGAGGCACAGGCACAGGATGGTAAGAACACTAAGTAACAAAAAACTGAAATTTTTGTGTCCTGTGTGTGCTTGTCTTTGTGAGTGGGCCTGATACAATAAACACTCACTGTTACTGGAGAGCTCAGGTAGGAATCCACCAGTGGACTGTCAAACATGGCCTCCTCTTCATTGAGAATGTCCACATTCCTCCTCTTGAAAAGCTGTGATTATAAAATTATCAGCGCCCACAGAGACAATCAGACCAGACGAGTTTTATGTGACACACTTTATAGTGATATAATCTCAAACAGGGACATGACTAATCTGATTAGTGTCATAGACAGGTTTTTTGTAATACCTGTTGTTCTCGTTTCTGTTTCCTGAGCTGGATGCCCTCCTCCTCTCTCCTGCGCCTCATCTCTTCGGGGTTCAGTGCTTTGTTCTTATAGCGGTTCATCCTGTAATTATCCTTCGCCGGACTAGCTGACGGCTCTGACCGGCCAGAAGCAGACAAACAGGATTAAGATGCACACAGGAAACAAGGTTTTGCAGCATGTTTCATCTAAATCAAACTTGTGTAAGTGTAAGAAATAGTAGATTGACATGTGAGAGACAGTTTCCGCTGGCTCTATTAATAGGTTATGATGATGACACACCATGTACACACGTCTATATATATATATATATATATAAAAAATACACACACACAGCTAGGCTATTTATCAACAAGTCAGCTGGCCGGCAGAACAAATGTATACAATAGAATTAAATCGCAGAGCTAGCATGAATTTCCCACACCAGACAAATTGCCCATTCTCAGCATTTGTGCAATCATGCCACTGGGCAGATCCCTGAGTCACCCAGGGGCTACAGGAGAGAGAAAGAGAGATGAGGACAACACTGAAACCTGTCACCAGTGCAGAATGGTGCCAACCTTCTGTGCCAAAAGCCCCCACACCCATCGCACCAGTGGGGGTTTCCAAGGTTAAATATCGCAACAAGTGGCACAAATTAAGGTCATGTTATGGTTTCAGGGTATTATCACAACAGTCCTCACAAAAAAGCTAATGCATGTGTGCAATGTGTCCAGATGGTAAAGCCACAGGGCATGGACTGCACATGAGCACAGGTAGCAGCACTCTTATCTCTGTATTTTGTTAGCTAGGTGTTAGGGGTTGTATGTGAACTTCATTGACTGTTTGGGCTGGATGGCACAGAAATAGCCCTGCTGACAGCACATGTCTAATGTGGCATTTCAGAGCAAGCCCCTACCCACAGCAAGATATCTTCAGAGAAAATCAACAATTTTTCCTACCTAGTTGTATCTAGGCACACTGCCACAAGACGGATTTCCCTTTTAATAAAGTTAATCTTAATATTTTATATGCTGAGATTTTGACCACTACCCCACAACAATGAAATGGAAGCATTTCTCTGTAAAATGGATCAAAACCTGTGCATGTTAATCAGAAACTATCTGCATGGAAACATAGCATATAACGTTAGCCTCACAGTAGTCTTTAGTGTGTTTGATAGATACTGCTATAATCCTTCAATCTTTCCTTGGTTTAGATATCTTACTAGTGATGTTATTGTAAATTACAAAAGCCAAGGGGAAAACGAGCATAACCCTGTAGGGAAATAGTACACGGGGATCCCAAGAGTCACATGTTCAAGCTGTTGTATGGGTGTGAGGTCAGATACTGGTATTAACTAGCTGTCAAACATGTTTCATGTTTTCCTTTCACATGAAATATACTAGCTCACAAACTTTCACCCTCTGACAAACTATTCAACACAAGAACATAAACAAATCTAAATAAATAGATACACTGAGCCCAATTCTGAGGGTTTGTATGACAAAGCTCAATGACAGAGCTAATATTAACGTAACTCACCTAAGATTAGCGCTAGTTAAATCGTGACTATTAGTGTCATTTAGGTAACGCTAGAGATTTAGATATAGATTTCTTTTTCAGAGTCGGGAAAAGCCTCTTGTCATGTTCTATTTAACAAGCCTACCAACCAGCACCGAAAAGCAGCTAGCGTTAGCCACCGACACTGTTAGCGTTAGCTTCAAAAGCTTGTCAACGTTACAACTGTACTGTAACGAAACAGTGGAGTGGAAATCGCTGGTGAATGTAAGATCATGACCAACATCTTACCTGACAGGAACTTTAAGCACATAAGGCCGCATGTGTCGCTCCGCCGTGATATAAATAACGTTACGCGGTATCGCGGGATGCTAACGTAGCTATTAACGCTAGCAAAGTTTCCAAGTTGGCTAACAGATGACACCATTGTTTTTTGGCTGGGAATTATATTAACGAGGTTACACTGGATAATGAAACACTACTTTGACTGCAGATAGTTTGGTGATAGTTTAACATACCGCTATGGCGGATGAACCACTTGGTATAAAACAGCAACTCATGTCGCGCTTAACCCTAAGCCAACTGCGTTAGCTAAGCGGCTAACACCAGTAACAAGATGAAGACTTCATAAGCATTACTCCGCACGACACAGCTACAGATTGAACTACCTCAAAGCATATCTGCACTTTTGTATAGCCGAACAGCTTACCCATTGTATCCTATGTAGCCTGGCTTTATCAAGACGTCAAAGCTTAAGTCGGTTTTAAATCCTCTCCCTTTTGTAGCTTTCCAGAATTTGCTCCTGTAAGCAATATGTCTGCCGGAGACGGAAACGTCAAAATATAAGGTTAGTCGGTTTCCTGCCACAAGAGGGCGCCCCAGTCACACAAAACACTCCTCACATTCACCCCATACAACCCTGACTGCACATTTTAATGATTAGTTTTGGGACTGCAATTATTTTATTTTCAAATAGCTACATTGGTTAAATGCTGCATGAATCATTATGTTATTCACACAATTCTTTGTCTTGAATCTCCACATCTATCTCTGGTTTTGAAAAGCTCTGAGTGAACGGTCATGGAGCCCCAGTGTCTTTTGTTTTTTTTTGTTTTATTTTATTTTTTTTATAAATTAAATGTGACAGAGTAATACAGGTGAGGTGCATCCATGGTCAATTTACTGGGAGCACGTAGTGGTAAATTACTGCACTATATTGTAAGGCAGCATTGTTTGCTGACACAAGCCCTCAAGGGGGGCTATAAATATACACCAGAAAAAACTTTAGGGGGCAATATTGTACAAATAAAGTGGAAGTAATTGGGTATTCACTACTGTCAGACTGGCTATTTCTCCAATTAAAAAGGGTGTGTGAGGTCAAGCATGACTAAGACACTTTCCCATGATTAGTAAATTCTTAGCAGATAACAACAAATATTGTACATAGATCCACGCTTCACAGAGTAGCCATGGACTATGAATTGAGCTTCACTCAGTCGAGCCATAAGGACTGAGAATTCACAGCCTTCAGCAGGTGTGCTGCCGTACAGATGAATCAAACACATTGCTTGTTGGATAGTAGCTCTACACTGCTATCTAATAGCACAAACACACAGGACCAATTTGTGCTGTGGAGGAAACTGTGAAATACTCTCAGATCCAGTCCATGGGGCTGTAGCAGTGGCTCATCATGTCTGATTTCACCGGGCCTCCTCTGTGTGTTTTTTACCTTTCTCATTTCTAGGCCTGCTGAAGCACATCATAGAGCAGCCCACACTTTGCAGGGAAGCAAAGGCTATCCATTAGTCAATGTCATAGAGCAAAGAGGGTCTCTGTGTAATGGAATCATAAACGCAAAGCAAGGCATATAACCGAAGGGTTTTGAACTAAAGTACGCAGCGAATGGTCACTTTTTTAGTCTTCCACCAGCTTCTAATGTAGATATAGTAACCATTACAATCAATGCCTTCTTTCCCATATAAATACAAACTGCTGTCAATTAAAAAGAAAAAAAAGAAAAAGGATTCTCATTAGCAATCATTGCTCATCTAGGCTGAGTCAGCAATACTGAGAAACTGCACTGCATTTTCAACAACAATCTAACTATGCTGCTAGTGCATGATGAGAGTCACAAGTACATGTTGATTAAGTCCTTCTTCATCAAAATGAGCTTTCAGTTGAGTCTGAAGGGAAGTTGCGTTTATTAATTGTGCTTCCCCTGCTTTTAAGATAGATTCTGGGACAGTTAAAAGAGCCTTATTAAGACCGTTGAAGTTTCAAAGGCAAAAGTCTGTTTTGCACCATTCATCTGGCAATCTGTCCATCACAAAACATCAAGAAGGATTCAGACCTCTGCAAATACATACTGCAAAAAAATCTTTTGCACATTGAGACAAAAATAACATGTACTACATAAAGAGGCTCATAACATCAAGGAGCATGTTTGCAGAGTATAAATGTAATTATGAAGCATCAGAAGCAGCTTAGTTTTGACTGTGCTTATTTGATTGCACAAATATACCCTGTTTAAAGTGCTACTTAATTCAATTACACCCAATATGATAATAAGGCTAGTTTGCTGAAATGTGAGAATGTGGCTGGGCTGCCTGTGGGAGTGAGAACATCTGCAAGGCTCTGTGCTGAAGGCTTTGTGTGAGAGTAATAAAGGGTGAGAGAGATAACGCCACAGGGAGGGTGGTGTGTGGAGAGACCAGTGTGTCAGTGCATGTGGGGCGTGAATGGAAAAGAGGAGATATGTCTTCATAATATAGTGTTGGAAATCCATTCAGCGCTGTCCATTCCTTACTTTTTTATCTGACAACTGGGGTCTTCTCTCTCCGTCTCTCTGTCTCTGTCTCGCTTTCTGACATCTACCAGGTGGCGAGGCTGATAAGTAAGATGCTGAGTAGGTTATTTCAAAATATTTGTGTGGATCATTCGATCATTCCTTGTCTGTGAGACGGAAGTTCGTGGGAACCATTTGAATTCTAATGTATGATTTTTACCTTGGAGGATAAAAGGCTTAGGGTGACAAATGTGCAGCCATGGGTTAAAACGCAAGACTACAAATGACAATATCAATAAGCAAATATGAAAAGTGGCACTGCCTTGGTTCTCACTTTACATATACTTCTCTAAATAGGTGGGATATATAATTATATAATATAATTGTGTTAAAACTACAGTCCAGCCAGAACTCATGTGGTGGTTTTCTGAAGGGGCCTGCATACTTCGATCAAAGTGCTTATCAGATCATGAAAGACGCCTTTCTGCAGTCATGATTTAGAGTGGATGGCTCCATCTCACAATTTCCAAAATTCGCTGTTTGACTTTGCAATTGAAAATTGGTAATGTGGCCACTTAACACAGCAACTGATGTGTGAAAAGGTTTGAACATCAACACAAATGTCTTTAAAAAGAGACCGTTAATACCTGTATCTCAATTTGCCCAATTGCCATGGGGCTTAGCTTTTCTGTGCTTTTGTGTGTGGTCATTTAGAATAAGAATAAACACCTTTTACTATATTGCCCCTAAGTTAAGGTTTGAAATGAGATACAGAGTTGGTGAGAGTTCTTTTGTTTAGTTGGTCATTTTTGCTCTTTACATTCAGAAGAAGAAAACATTTTTTGTCAGATTTTTAGTTATTACATTTCTCTGAGTATAAACACATTAAGTTTGCTTGACATAAAATGTGCTAAAAAAAATAACATTGATTTGTCTTTTTGCCATGGTGGAATGTAAATAAGTGCAATTACTCTCATGTCTTATATTCCCATTGTATGCTACTTCATAACTGTGCTCCACTACAGTGCACTATGGAGAGAAATGGTGTGCTTTTCACTGCACAACATTTATCAGACTGATAGAAAACTAGTTACTTTTCCATGTTCAAAATTTAAATAATCTCTTAACAAATTAGCTATTAACTATTTAATTTATCATAAGATAAGCACCAGAAAAAACAACAATATATGATACAAATGTGTAAGCATAAATAACAATAATCTAATAAGATAAATTATGATAATGGTACTATTGGGAATGTAGTTCTTTTACTAGAAGTGTGTGTTTTAGAGCATGTTATTTATATTTTTATTGAAGAATCTGACTACATCTTATTGAGGGCAATGGTCTGATGTGTTTAAGTACTGATGGTTTGACACTTGTGCTCTTAAGTTGAAGGTTTCTATGAATACCAAGTACCAACAACCCAATTCCAGTTTTATCTTTTTCTTGCATTAGAAATTTGCAACCTCATTGCATAGAAGTCATTTCAAATCATTCATCATCTAATAAGACATCATTAGGCCAGGGATACTGTCGCATTAAAGTGAGTCAGTGGCACACCATGAATGAATGACAATGAAACGCAGGATCACTGAATTTTATAATCACAGGCACAGACTGTGTTTAACTGGGCCAATATGCAATCCACTTAACAAGGTCAGTATCAATGGTAGTTTATTGGATAAGTGCATCCTTAAAAACAGACCCATCAAATAGTCCTCGAGGGCCCGAATCCCAATCTCCACCTTTCCTCCTGTCTAGCCCAGTCTTTGAGCCATGTTTGATAGCTGGCTTAACAACCGACACAAACTATTCTGTGAAATGGCACAGCAATGTCACAGCATGGGCACCAGTCTAATGCCAAACAGTGAGAGAAAGGTGAACACAGTGAGAGACAGTTTTGCATCAGAAAACGGTTAGGGATGCCAGCAGAGTCGGTGAAGCAAAGAGATCAATATGGCACAATTATTGTACACACACTGTAACTGATGAACACATGGTTTGTGAAGACTTCCCCTCGACTCTCTAAACCTTTACAAGCCAATTTTAGTCCAATCGAACTGGATCAATAAGGCCTATTAACTCAAAGTGCTTCTATTTACCAGTGATACGGCTCACCACTGGTATCAGAAGACGTTAATATCTTTATTTTTAGGTCTTCTATAAGTAACAAAGACAGCCGCAAAGCACTATGAAGCCCCTGGCTATCAAGGGAGGTCCTCGCATGTCTTTTCCTTTTCTGTTTACAACACAGCACATTCAGCTCTTTCAGACTAGCATTAGACTCTACTTCCATGTATGGTCTCTAAAATACTGGCTCTCTCAGCTCAACTTCTTGTCATGCTTCCTCTGCAGAAAATGTAACACGGTAATAAAAATAGTCATCAAATTATTCAGCTCCAACTCTGGCTGGTATACTTTAATTGAAGCTGTTTGATACTTGCTCCCTAGCATTTTGAGCCCCACTATGGTTGGGTCTGATGTAAGAATAGGACAGAAGTGACTATAAAGGTGATGTGTATGGCTCTGGATGTGCTGGAGCACCTAACTACCTCACTACGGGCTTTCACAGCCTCCCTGCGGTGGCCGTAAATCCACCCAGCGATTGGAGAGGGGAGGTAATGAGGGACTTGGGGTACTAGGCAGCCGTACACACTCACAGAGATCCGAAAGTGCACACATTTCTCCGTAAATAACACCAACACTGACCCTGACAGCGGTCTGATCATCTCGGTCTGCCACAATCACCTTCCTCCAGTAAATCTGTCTAATTAACTCCGCAGCTGAAACCAAAGAGTCCCTCTCTCCAGTCAGTCAGAAGTTTCTGCAGCGTAACAGTTTCTGACAAGACACAAAATTAACTGAATAAAACAGAAAGTCTTTTCACCTGGTGTTCTTGCTTTTCTCTACAGTATTAATTGTTGTTTTAAAAAGTGTTAGCTGTGTGGAGTTGATAGCCACAGAAAATAATTTAGTTCAAGGTGGACAAATGACTTTTAAGTTAATTTTAAAAAACAAGGGCTAAATTTTCTTTGACAGCGTGTCACTTAACTGGATGTATTCCTGTACTGTGCATAAAGTCGCACTGCTTCGGCTTGTTTTTCAAGAGGTTTATTACTGATGAATCAGGCAGATTGAGTTTAAAATGGGAAAAACGGAGCACTGTTGATGAGAAGATTAGGAAATTGCCTCGATGCCCTTTCACTGGCCTGAAAAGTGCCTTTTTTTTGTTCTTTACTTTTGACTTCTACCAAACCAAAGCCAACCTCTGCTGACCTTTTGCATGTAGCATCTGAGTAATTGAATGAGAACCAGGATAAAGTTAATTGGCTGTTTCCATATACTCTGAAAGCTGTTGATAATTAATCAGAGAGAACAAAAGCCACTACATCACCACCTAATTATGGGTGAGCACTTGGCAGTCTCAACACACAGAATCCTCACTGGTGTAGCTTTCCTTTTATCTGCAGCGTGTTTGTGTGTGCGTCTGCTTGTGTGTGTATCATGCGAGCTTTTGTTACCTGAGGTTCTGCCTCATTACATTCATAACAATAAATTTTGATTACAGCAAGGACAACATTCTTGTAGCGTACTGCAGATATTTGGAATCATTTCTGAAAATCTAATTACATAATAATTATGGAGTGTCAGCGAAATGTGAGCAGGCTTTTCATAGATTAAAAACCTGAGCTCTGACTTCTGCATATCAGTTATTGGGAAATGCAGGATTAGTTGAAGGGCAAGATTTATATTTTCACACATGCAGATCTGTTTTGTCCCAGGGTTTCAAACACACCCATAAATATATAAAGTATTCACAGATTATAAAACCTTATGTTTGACTGTAATGATTGTATCTCAGGCAGCACGGTGGCTTAGTTAGGACTGTCCAGGGTGTACCCCTGCCTTTCACCCAAAGAGAGCTGGGATAGGCTCCAGCAGATCCCTGTGACCCTAATTGGGTCTAATTGATAATGAATGACTAAATGAATTAATTCTAGATTATGTTATGTCTGCTCCTGACTGAGTTAAATTTGTTAAAAAGTACAGCCAAGATTTGGATATGTCAAAAAAACGTACAACAGCTTTAAATCTGTAAATAAATTAAACCAACTGGAATCTAAAGATGTGATTGTTAATAAAATATGCTAGTCACTACAAATATTGAATTGTTTTGTCTGATGACTGAGTGATATCTACATGTTTTTGTGGGTGAATTCCTTGCAGTAAGATATATAACCACTTGAGTAAGATTATCAAATACGCCTTGATGATTTCATGCTCGCTTTTTGCAAAAATACATTGCTCGTACTTAAAATATAACTTTCGGTAATTTGCCAGCTTAACTCTCTCTCTGTAAAGCGACCTGAAATGGCTTATTTTCTTAAAAGAGAAACACAGATGCAAGTCATTTCATTAGAAAAACTGATCCAACCCCAGTAACATCAATTATCTGCACACTCTATGGTCCTATGGTCCTCGGAAACAAAATAACTCATCCCCAGATGAAAACATTTCATTTCCCTTGTTCCTGTGCCCTGGTTTGGAATACTGGTTATGCAAAGCATAAAAAAGCATCACCATTTGGTTTGCAGTAAATATGGGACCAGCTCTATTTAATTTGCCAGATTATTAAATTCATTATCTCAAACCGTCAGACCTTGTTATGATCCTGAAGTTGAAAATCATGTTTTGGCTACCCCTTAGGATGAACAGCATTTCTTTTTATTAGAATATATCTGTTTATCATTGCACTTGTTTGTTCCATAATCAATTAATTTGACCATCAAAGATTCAAGTTTGGTGTCTGATGCTGCTGTCAGCTTTAATTACTTGATAATGCAGGGCTTTTCCGTCATCCAGGTGATAGCAGAGAAAGTCATCTTAAAAGTGAAGAATGTTTTCCCATCTGTTTCTGCCCAGTCCTTGTGCGCCTTTAGCATCAGCCTTTTATTAAGGGATGTAATATCCACCATACCATAGGGCCAGTATTCCCCAGGGCTCCTCTCCCCACATTAGCCCTAGCCCACATGGTTTTACTTTTTTGTGCACACACCTATACTGACATCACAGACACACATGAATGCACACAGGCGCGCGCGCACACACACACACACACACACACACACACACACACACACCCTCACACACACACACACACACACACACACACACACACATACAGAATGGCAAGAACTCCACCTTAAAGAAATGAGGGGAGCTGGGGAGCAATTACATTCAGCTGGAGACTTTTTAATGTGAATTCCTCTGCTTTCTTCTGCAGAAATCTCAAAGTCAAATATAGGATCTTTGATCAGTTAATGCCATATGGCATGGTGAGGCAAAGACCAATATGGTGTGTGCATACACACGTGCTTAATGTCTGCAAGGTCAAATAATGCAAAACTAATTCAACTAGCATACTTCCCTTGACACAGATTCAATCTAAAAAGTCAAGAATGAGGTGGTACTCCAAGGTTGTTTCTTAAAATATTATGAAGTTGAACTCAAATGAGTGAAAATGAGTGGCATTACTACATTGAGAAAGTGACTGTTAATGGGACATTTGAGATGACAGTATAGAGTATAGAGTTTTTGGGGGTTTTTTTGACCTCTTTGTTCAATGTGCAATTAATATTGCTACCGGCAATCAAATGTACAAAGTAGCAATTCAGTACTCAATTTGATTTGAATTATTCTGGTTTGATTTTTAAATGCTAAATCAATTTCACATCATATGGTAAATGGTCTTCCATCCATCCATCCATCCATCTTCTATACCCGCTTTTCCTGTTCAGGGTCACGGGGATCCGCTGGAGCCTATCCCAGCTCTCTCTCGGGTGGAAGGCAGGGGTACACCCTAGACAGGTCACCAGTCTGTCGCAGGGCCACATATAGACACACAAAGACAGACAACCTCACACACTCACACTCACTCCTACGGGCAATTTTAGAGTCACCAATCAACCTGACATGCATGTTTTTGGACTGTGGGAGGAAACCAGAGTACCCGGAGTAAACCCACGCAAGCACAGGGAGAACATGCAAACTCCACACAGAAAGGCCGGGATGCGAACCCACGACCTTCTTGCTGTGAGGCAACAGTGCTAACCACTCAGCCACCATGCTGCGGTAAATGGTCTTATACTTGTATAATACTTTTCTACGCTCAAGTGTACTTAAAGTGCTTTTACACTATTTGTCCATTCACCCACTCATACACTGGTGGAACAGCCACTGGGGGGAACTGGGGGGAACTGTGTGGAAGTGTTTGGCCCAAGGACACTTTGGTTTGAGGACCAGGGAAGCCAAGGATCAAACCACCAACCCTCTGGCTCATGGTCAACCTGCTCTACCTCCTGAGCCATATTGCCATGGGTTTTTGGTCGTTTTATTCACGTGTGCCAAACAGTTGACAGAATTTTCATCACCTTGTCACTACCCTCTTTTGGTGTCCACATTCAGATTGAAATGCAAACTGTCAGCTCTGTTATCCCACCTGCATCTGCTAGGACCCACCACTACTGTGCCTGTGTTTGGCTAACTCTAACTCTAAGATAAACAAAACTAACCAACAAATGCACCATCCATTAATATTGGGGCAGCTCAGTGCCTTGATGGTCAGCACTGTTGCCTCACAGCAAGACGGTTCCTGGTTTGAAACTCATCAGGAGCTTTTCTGTGTGGAGTCTGCATGTTCTCCCTGTGCCTGTGTGGGTTTTCTCCAGGTACTCTGGTTTCCTCCCACAGTCCAAAAACATGTATGTCAGGTTGATTGGTGACTCTAAATTGCCCATAGGAGTGAGTGTGAGTGTGTGAGGTTGTTTGTCTCTATGTGGCCCTGTGATGGACTGGTGACCTGTCCAGGGTGGACCCCTGCCTTTCACCCAGAGAGAGCTGGGATAGGCTCCAGCGGATCCCCGTGACCCTAAATAGGAATATGCCAGTATGGATTGATGAAATGAATATCGAATTACCATTTTGCATATTGAATTGTCAATCACAAAATGAAGCAAAAAAACTTCTATTGGTGAGTGCTTATGTTGGGTTTGGCTACAAAAAATTGTGTCTTTCTGTTATGCAGAGGGTTCATTATCAAGGAAATGTCAAAGGACAGATGTGGTTGGAGTCCTGTGAGACTGTATGCAACCTGCCAGGATACTGACACATTTAGCAACAGTAACTGATGTAGTAAATGGTAAATGGGCTGATATTTACATAGCATTTTGCTACAGTCAAGCATATTCAAAGCACTCTACACTGTTTCCCATACACGCACACAGTCGCACTCACTCACAGACCAATGCTGGCACTGTGATGCAAGGTGCTGTCCTGGGCCATTGGGCAGTCACACACACACTTAGGTCCACTGGGAGCAACTTTGTGGTTGCTTGTGGTTCAGAGTCTTTCCCAAGAGCACTTCAACATGTGATTGGACCACAACCACCCCTGGGGATGGGGAAATGGAAGACTGGCCAATTAAGAGAATATGGGGAGGCAGGGTTTTATCTGTATATATTTATACTGTACAAAATAATAACAACCAAGGGAGAACAAACTACATTTGTAAAGTATAGCTTTATTTGGACTTTTTGAGACAGTAATTGTTTGTCCATATGAATACATTTCCTAAGGTCAGACACCAAATGTCTGTCTCTCTCTTGATACATGATTGACAGCCTGTAAAAACACTAGGGACATACTAGGAACCATGACAGGAAAAAGACCAGAGTTGCTCTTCCAATCATAACCTCACTGTTAATAGAGAATTTCTCCCAGACAAAGGATCATATATTTTTGCCATCGGTATGAATATTTCTGACTCATGTAGCACTGTAGTTATCGATGATGACAAATATAATTATTTTAACCCTATCACCAGATGTGCTCTACCATGCCCTCATTGACACTTTCTTTGTTTCTCTGGCACCTGCTTATTGCAGCATTTCACTTCACTGCTTTAAAAAGTGTCATTTTGCCACAGTTTCCATCACAGCAGGTGGAAAATCTAACTGAGGTCTAAAGAACAACAAGAAAAAAAAAATGTCAGGTGAATAGGACCATAAATAGCTGCTTTTGTATGAACATCAAGCTACATCAACCCAACTGTGAATTTGGAAAAAAGTGGATTAACTAAGGTGTTTATTAGGCGATGCAATGAATAGTCTCAACCATGCTATGTCTCACTGTTACATACTGATAGAGGTTATACTGGGAGAAAGGTAACTCACTTTTTAACAGCATGTACCAACCACAGCAGCATGTTGTTGGGATATTCAGAGAAAAGCAAAGAAACAGCAGGACCAATTGCCTTCCTCCTCCTCTTGGGCCTGATTGGTGAAAAACGTAAAATGCTTTATATCCGTCTCAGAAAAAGCAGCTCTGTACTCTGTTACAATGATCATTAAAACATAACCACAGCAAAACAATGTTCTCATGCATTGGAAATAAGGAGAATTATTTCTGCCATGTTTCATGGTAGAATTATCCCCAATTTTTTAAAAGAACTGAAAAGAAAATAAATCACTTGACAAGACAAAATTGCAGAGTAAATAGATATATGAAACAACTTCTTGGCAGCCATAAAAAGACACTTTTCAAAGAGAAACATAACAGCTTGAGTATAATGACAGAGATCTATTTAAAATATGCATGCTTTAGAAATCACTTCCAAGCAGTTCTTTGAAAAGGACTCCCTCGTCTTCACCTGTCACTGTCAAAACACTGAACACAACTCTCTCAACAGATGTTGACTTCATATTGTGCATTTTTCATGAACTCGTGTGAAATGATAGTATAATAAACAGATTTTTCTTTGAATCTTTTCTGGGGAAAGCTCAAGACATGTTTACACGTTCAGCAGTCGGCAAAGATGGAAGTAACAAATAGCGATTACTGTCATTTTAAACCAGTATTGTTTTTTTTTATGACTTATTTTCTTTTTTTAATTATTTAACTTTTGGTTAATGGATAACCTAAATGAATCATTGTTGTGCTTGCTACAATAACGCTTATAGATTTAAAGAATGGCCAAACATAAAGCAGTACAGATCAAGATTTTCAGACCCTACATTTTCCATAATGCAATAACCTCTGTGTGATGTTGTAGCAGATTTTAAATCAGCTATTTACATAAAACAATTCTATAGGCATGTTTTACATTGTACTGCAGTTACACAAAAAACCAAATTTCAGCAGGATACTGCGTTATTTCCTCCAGTGTATGAATGTTGCTTTTAAATACTCAAGGCCTGTGTTTATTTCTTAACACTGAAGTGTGCTTATCCCAGGAAAGTGTCATCAAGGCCAACACTAGTGCATTTATAAAATTGCTCACTTGGTGTGTTTTTGAGCACGGAGAGGTAGCAAGGTATTAGAAAAAAGTATCTGCACTCCATGGAGACTTAAACTAAATTTACTATTATTTCTGCCATGCCTGCCTCAGAGCTACACCGTTCCCCCTGTGAGAGTGCAGAAAAAGGGAAAGAGAAAGGGGATGAGATTCTGAACCATCCTAATCCTTAACAAGGAAAGTTGGGATAAACTTTTTACTGCGAGTGCTTTTTGTTTATGTGCATGTGCCTGTGTGCGTGTGTGTATATGTGTGCTCTCTTTCCAGTTCCCTGGCAGTGCTGCAGCAGTATTAGAGAAACTGTCAGAACCAGACTGCATAGCTGTGGCCTGGATAAACCAGCACAGGAAAGGGTCTCACCTCTAGTTAGTCTCAGCAGGAGAGAGTCTAGCAGTTAGGTGACAAAGAACAACTGCTGCCACTGCTGCTCCCCTGCCACTGCAGGGATACAGTTGCTCAGTGTGTCGGTGATTCTGATCCATATGCACGCTGGGTGGGGTGCTGAGGTTATAGCACGCTCACACAAACACAGCATAGGTAATGCTTGGTCATCTTTTTTAAGAAAGGAAATGACTTTGTGGCAAATAGATAAAAGACCATACATAAGGGCAGCACAGTGGTTTGGTGATTAGCACTG
This sequence comes from Mastacembelus armatus, assembly GCF_900324485.2. NCBI lineage: Eukaryota > Metazoa > Chordata > Actinopteri > Synbranchiformes > Mastacembelidae > Mastacembelus > Mastacembelus armatus. The sequence continues at coordinate 6,090,189 of NC_046643.1, read as the reverse complement.
TTGCCTTACAGCAAGAAGGTTCCTGGTTTGAAACCCGGCATGTATGTCAGGTTGATTGGTGACTCTAAATTGCCCATAGGAGTGAGTGTGAGTGTGTGAGGTTGTTTGTCTCTATGTGGCCCTGTGATGGACTGGTGACCTGTCCAGGGTGTACCCCTGCCTTTCACCCAAAGAGAGCTGGGATAGGCTCTAGCAGATCCCTGTGACCCTAAATATGAATAAACAGCTATAGATAATGGATGGACTATACATAAACACATGTTCACAGATACACATATGTAGATAAGATAAGATAAGATGAGCTTTATTAATTCCAGCAGCGAGGAAATTCACTTGTTATGACAGCTCACAGAGATGACATAAAGTGCAGGAGGTTCATTAACATGCCTGACAACAGGGATTGTAAATGATTATACAATGGCAGAGGAATTTGCAGAGTATTTTCTAAATTTGTTACATTCAGAAATAGGTTGTAGGTTTAGTTGTTTTAAGTTTTGTGTTATTTGAAAATTATGGTTAAAAAAGGTCAGTAAAAAAAACCTAAGCAAACCAAAAGGAAAAACCTGCTGCGTCAGGAAGCAGACTTGAGCAGGGGTCAGAGGTCTGTCTGTGCTCAGTTAAAATCTGGTATCCTAGAATTTGGATGCTATATTTCAGTTCAATAAGATGACAGAAAGTGTGCCCTGTGTGGTGTGAGTGAATTTGTCAGTGAAATTAGTTTTCAGGAAGGTGTGTGCATTTGTCAAACACATGAATGTGATAAAATAAAAATACCCTAAGGCTCATCCAGACTTTCCCAGTGGAGATCTCATAATAAAAAGAGCCATTTCACAGGGTTCGTGATGCTCAGAAATGTTTTTGAAACTACTTTATAGTATTGTTTGAGGTTACAAAGATTACTCTGTACCTTTGAACAGATCATCCAGATGTGTTGAAGTCTTTAGTGATACTGCGTGACATGTAGCTGTGGAGGATTTGATGTTGTTTAGATGAATCTTTTGAAGAGTTTAGTAGGTAAAATTGTAATGTGGAATGTAGTTATTTCATAATAAGTGAATAGTCCTTTTTTTAATCGAGTATTGATTTCAAATTACTTGTTCCGCACTGCCTGTACACACTGATACTTACACACCCAGTCACACACATAGAGTAGCAGAGTATCTCTGAACAGCGGGGCAAACTAGACCACTGGGAGACACACAAAGAAGTCAAAACACAGGCCAGCTAGCTTTCAGAAACCCTGCCTGCTGGAGAGCAGTGAGACAAAGTAACCCAGAACCATTTCTCTGGAACCTCCACTGCTATTATCCCTGCATCTTCACGGAAATAGACAGCCATTTCTGTGGGGGAGGACCATGCAGGAGGAATGGAGGAGCCCCCCGCCCCCCAAAAGCTTAAAAGGCCAGCTACGGTAAATCAGATGACTGCAGAGGTCACCCTCTCTGCCTCCAAGCACACATATATTCACGCACCAACATGCACAGAAATAGACTGCCGGCGAATGCCTCCACGCATGAACACAGGCAAGCACACACAGTTCCTTTCTCACCTCTTACAGTAAAGAAAGCTGCCAGTAAAGAAAGCTCTCCCTCCCAGAGGGATATAATCAGCTTTCCGGCTTTTATCACCCAATTGGGGCTCATCCTTTTTACACATTGACTAGATAGCTCAGATACACCCAGCGTTCCTCAAACTAAGACACTTGACACATGCTGAGATTAGTCTATGGCATAATATAAATTTGTTGAGTTACTTGGCCATTTTCTGCGCATACAGATTAGAGAGCATTACCCTTCCTCTATTTTTCCATCCCTTTCCTCTTACCATTGCATTAGACAACATAACACAACTGTCTGTGTTAAATGATTCAAAATAGCACCATTATGCAATAATTGTACAAAAGTATAGGGTATTTGATCTTTGCTTAGCTAGAATACATTGAACATAAAGTACAACCTCAATGCAAAAAAAAATTGTTTACTACAGCAAAAGCCTATGATTTGCAGTTAAGGATAACAAACCCATAAAGATCACAGGTGTCTCAGTTTTGTCCTGTGTTGTGTCCAGTTCTACACCGGTCCACATGGTAAGAATTTATCTGAAGTTGAAGCTAGACTGAAAAAAGATAGAAGATAGAAATATGCCTCATACAATTCACTATTTAGTCAATCTTGTATTGAAAAACAGACAGGTAAGTGTTTCTGACTATCTATGGAAATGGGAGTTTCAGCAACTGATCAGACAGTGTGAAGGACACTGCAGGAAATTGAGACTATGGATGGCATCCAAGAAGAAAACCAGTACTCTCAAAACAGCACAGGACTGCAAAATTAAAGTTTGCCAAAGACCATGAAAAGAGAAGAAAACTGGCAGCACATGCTTTGGTCAGGTGAAACCAAAATAAATTTGCTTGGATGAGATGTGTTCGGCATGACCTGGACAGGACTACCAAAGTGACTGCATAGTGCTGACCGTGAAGGTGGGAGTGTGCTGACATGGGGCTACATGATGAAGAAAAATGCAGGGGAGATCATATCTGCAGATGGATGGAGGTTGGTACCCAAATACTGAATGAAAACATGGTTCCACTTTCAAACGTTTCTAAAGAGGCGAGCAGTAAAAACTGTTACCTGGCCAAGTATGCCCCCTGACTTGGATCCAGTAGAAGACCTTTTAGGTATTTTAAAGTGGAAGGTAGAAAACAAAACCCTCTCCAGCAAAGAGCAGCTGAAAAGAACACAGATTTCTAGCAGATTGGTGTCATCCATTCCCAGAAGCATCAAGCAAAACCTGGTTCTTTCATTCATTTGGATCTTTCATTATAGTTTATTTAGTGAAACATTTCTACTTTTTCAAAATAATTCTTCTTGTTCCTTGGTATTAAAACAAAAAACAACAAATTATCATTTTAGTGATACTGACCAGAGACTTAGTTGTTTTATTGTATACTGTATATCAACATCTCTGCCTGCAAATTACATTTCCCTGTCATGTCTCCTTCCCTCATTTTGTAATTCTAATGTCTGATGCTGTACCTCTCCCCTGTCTTTGTCCATCTTTCCTTCCTTTTTGCATGACCCTTGATAGCCTCCTTCTACAGCTTCTCCCCCTCTGCTGCTATCCTCATTTCATTTCCCTAAATCTCTCCCCATCCCTGTGTGTCTGTGTGCGTCCCGATTGTGATCCGTGTGACATTTCAACAGTCACGCCTGTCACGTTACACAGAGGGGGGCATTGTCCTCCATGCACAACCCTGGGAACAGAGGTCCCATTAATATGTGAGTGCATTGCTCATACAAATGGAGAAGGGGAGTTCTTATTAATGTACAACCTTATATTTGAAAACACAGCTTTGTGTGGTGGTGTGTGTGTTTCATTGAGTATGCTAGAGCAGAAAACACAGGGAAACGGGAATGAAAGAGCATCTAATTACATGATAGACTTAGCCTCTGGATCTCTGTGATTGAATAGGGCACCCTTTCCTGATATTATTCTACAAAGCTTTCATAATATCCTCTCTCTGTCTCTTATACCCATGATATTCTCCTTCACAGCTTGTGAAGCCTTTGCAGTAGTGAGTGAGTGTGTGTATGTGTGTGTGCAGCCGCTCTTGCCCCACCAGGACTGCCAGCTCTAGGACACACTTCTCGCTCTGGTCCCCAGCCTTCCCCGGGCTGTCTGCCCGGGTTATAGTAGCCTCCCAATATATTGACTTAGAGAAAAAGATGAGGGTAGGGTTGGGTGTTGTGTGTCTCCTTTTGTGTGTGAGTCTTCAGGGGATAACTAGACGTTACTTGTCTGCTGCTGTTGCTGTGCAGTGGATTTTACTTTTTTGGCCACTGGATAACAAGGTGGACTCTGCTGGAGGAACTTAAGCTTTCTGCTCCGTTTGGTTAAACAGACAGTGTCTTGGCTATAGCAGACTGTGGGTGTTCAGCAGCACTGCTTCCCCCAAGAGAGATTCTTCAGTGTGTCAGTGGATGGTCTGGTGGATGTGCACGCTGAAAAGGCCTCCACATGCATATGCATGTGTGACTTCTTGGCCTCTGAGGAGGTCTAGATTGCAGTTATTACAGAATTATATCCTGAGGGAACCAGGCACTTTGAAATGTTAAATATTTTCTTATATAAGTACATTATATATTCCAGAAGCAAAGTTATTGCTTGACAGATGGATTAGTTCTTCAGAAAATGGACTTTTGTGTAAATAATTGACAGCTTCCCAGTTTGATCGTGTTCCTACTTGTCCCCTGGTACAAAGCATCCAAACATCAGGTGCATTTAGAAATGTACCAAGAGTTGAATCTATACTCTGTTACTTAACTGGGTCAATTCAAAGCACTTGCAGAATTCTAATTTATATATTGAAAGCTCTAACTTCTTGTGGAATTCAGTGTGATCAAGTAACTTTGGCCATGTATCAGCAAGCCAGCTGCTGCTACAGACAATTCTAGCAAATTCAAATATTTTGCATACAGACATTTAACAGACAAGATTTTAACACAGTTTCAGCTTACACTCCCTATATCCACTATCGGGTCACATATCACCATGACATCTTTTACTGTTTTTCCTAAGGAATTGGGGCACTTTCTTTTATAAACAGGCAGGCAGATTAGATCTAAACCCAACAAAACCTCACTGGAAGATGCAGAAGGGTGCATTCAATGTGAAAAATATCAGGGTGGTGGATCTGTCTGATGAATGCAGGTCATTTCTGTGGGAACCTGTTGTTTAGAATTAATTTCAGTGCTGGAACTTCTTATCACTCATGGCTTGTCTGCCTCTGGTGTTATTTTTCATCCATCTTTAGTTCCTCTTTTCACAGCAAGATGTGACATTTTCCAAACAGACAGGTTTTAATAAAACATTTTGTATCTGCCACAGAAAGGGGGCCACTAAGCCCAAGAAACAGCTAACCTTGTTTTTGTGACAGGCGAGCAAAGCTTTGCAGAATGTGACAGGGACGATTGCATGAAGAGCCTCAGAGGAAAGCTCTTTATATTTACTCCTCCATACAGGTTTGCTATTCACAGATTTTTCTGTCTGCATTTCTTGGCCTCTGCTACCTCTCTAGGCATTTCTCTCTTTTACCTCCATCACATTTTCTCATTTCTTCTCTGCTTCTTCTGAGAGCCCTCTGGTGTGCTGTCAAAGTCATCCTCGCTGGTCTGAAATGAACAGTGTATCCCTGATGTGTATGCAACAACAACAAGAAAACAAACTCTGTTTTTGCCCTGCAAGGAGATGTCAATTTACCCTGATCTTGATTTGGCAGTAATCGTCCAGACTGAAAGCCAATCAAAAGCACATCACACACTTGGAGCGAAAAATAAATTAAAGTCCGCTTGACCGTGCATTTCTTTTCAAAACCAATACCTTTGCAGTGAATGTGTCACGCTTTCTGTTAACAAAAGAAACAAGCCTAGAAAAGTTTTGGTGTTGCAATAGATTTTCTTTTAAGAGATAGAAAAGACAAAAATGACACAAAAATAGATTTCTATCACTGAAAGGACAATACAGTAATGGCTTTCTGGGACCTTGTTTCCCCTCAAATCTCTAAAGGAAATTTAGAACAATGTAATTTTTACCACATATCGTGGGTTTCGACTGTTGTTAGTGCTGCATTTTTTAGGATTGTTGGCATCTACAACAGTGTGGAATAAATCACTCCAAGTACAAAACATCAGTGAAATTATGTATTTATCCTTTACTTCTAATTCTGTTTTACCACATTTTCAGGAAAATTTCATATGTGATACATATGTTAATTACTTAGATTATTGTTAATGCTTGTTAATGCTTTTTTAGACACATCAAGAGCATTCACGCTGTTGATCATACTTTGATACCTTATTAAATTATTTTTACATTCAGATGAATCGTTTAATAAATAGTTTCATAATAAAATCACTGTTGGAACTAAAAAATAGTTGACTTGCTGTTGAGCTGTTCCAGAAAAGGTGTCCCCCACGGGTCTATTTTCAGTCCGCTTCTGCTCAACATAGATCAACGACTACACACAATTTGGCCATTGAAGACCTAGTCTGCTTTTCAGATCTGCTTCTCAAATTGAATTTGTTGAATGATATATACAAATCCCAAGATACTTAAACTCCTCCACTTGAGGCAGAATGTCTCCCCTGGCCTGGAGATGGCAAGCCACCTTTTTCCGGTTGAGAACCATGGCCTCGGACTTGGAGGTGCTGATTGTCATCCCAGCCGCTTCGCACTCGGTTGCAAACTGCCCCAACACACGCTGGAGGTCCTGGCTCTATGGAGCCAATAGGACAACATCATTTGCAAAAAGCAGAGATGAAATCCTGTGGTCCCCGAACTAGACTCCCTCCGGCCCCTGGCTGCGCCTAGAAATTCTGTCCATAAAAATAAGGAACAGAACCGGTGACAAAGGGCATCCGTGCCGGAGTCCTACATGCACTGGGAACAGGTCTGACTTATTACCGGCAATGCGAACCAAGCTCCTGATCTGTTTGTACAGAGACTGTATAGCCCTTAGCAAAGGGCCCTGGACCCCATGCTCCTGGAGCACCTCCCACAGGATGTCACGAGGGACCCGGTCGAAGGCCTTCTCCAAGTCCACAAAGAGCATGTGAACTGGTTGGGCAAACTCCCATGAACCCTCGAGCACTCTTGAGAGGGTATAGAGCTGGTCCAGTATTCCACGACTGGAATGAAAACCTCATTGTTCCTCCTTGATCCAAGGTTCGACCACCGGCTGGATCCTCCTCTCCAGCACCCTGGCATAGACCTTCCCAGGGAGGCTGAGGAGTGTGATCCCTCTGTAGTTGGAACACACTCTCCGGTCCCCCTTCTTAAAAAGAGGGACCACCACCCCGGTCTGCCAATCCAGGGGTACTGTCCCTGATTGCCACGTGATGTTGCACAGGCGTGTCAGCCATGACAGCTCAACAACATCCATACTTACTTGAGGTACTCAGGGCGGATCTGTTCCACCCTTGGTGCTTTGCCACTGAGGAGCTGCCGAACTACCTCAGTGGCCTCGGCTTGGGTGATGGATGGATCAGCCTCTGAACCCCAGCCCCTGGTTCCTTTATGGAAGACGTATTGGTGGGGTTAAGGAGATCCTCGAAGTATTCATTCCACTGTCCGACAATATCCCCAATCGAGGTCAGCAGCTCCCCACCTCCATTGTAAACACTGTTGGCAGTGCATTGCTTCCCCCTCCTGAGGCTCCGGATGGTTTGCCAGAATCTCTTCGGGGCCAACCGGTAGTCCTTCTCCATGGCCTCACCGAACTCCTCTCATACCCGAGTTTTTGCCTCCTTCACCGCCTGGGAGCTGCCTCAGGAGTTCCACAAGCCAACCAGGCTGGGTAGGATTCCTTCTTCAGCTTGACGACATCCCTTACCTCCGGTGTCCACCACCGGGTTCGGGGATTGCCGCCACGACAGGCACCCAAGACCTTACGGCCACAGCTCCTAGCCGCTGTGTCGACAATGGAGGTGGAAAACATGGTCCATTTGGACTCAATGTCCGCAGCCTTCCTCGGGATCTGGGTGAAGCTCTCTCGGAGGTGGGAGTTAAAGACCTCTCTGACAGAGGATTCGGCCAAACATTCCCAACAGACCCTCACAGTATGTTTGGGCCTGCCAAGTCTGTTCCGCTTTCTCCTCCGCCAGCGGATCCAACTCACCACCAGGTGGTGATCAGTTGACAGTTCTGCCCCTTTCTTCACCCAAGTGTCCAAGACATGCGGCCGAAGGTCAGATGACACAACTACAAAGTTAATCATCAACCTCCAGCCTAGAGTGTCCTGGTGCCATTTGAACTGATGGACACCCTTATGCTTGAACATGGTGTTCGTTATGGACAAACTTTGACTAGCACAGAAGTCCAACAACATAACACCACTCGGGTTCAGATCGGGGAGGCTGTTCCTCCAAATCACGCCCCTCCAGGTTTCACTGTCGCTGGCCACGTGAGCTTTGAAGTACCCCAACAGAATGATGGAGTCCCCAGTAGGAGCACCTTTCAGCACCCCCTCAAGAGACTCCAAAAAGGCCGGGTACGCTGCACTGTTGTTCAGCCCATAAGCCAAAACAACAGTGAGAGACGTGTCCCTGACCCGAAGGCGCAGGGAAACGACCCTTTCATTCAGGGGGGAAAACTCTAACACGTGGCGGCTGAGCTGGGGAGCTATGAGGAAGCCTATACCAGCTCACCGCCTCTCGCCGCGAGCAACTCCAGAGTAGAAGGGAGTCCAACTATCTCTAGTGGAACCTGACTATCTCTAGTCGGTACCGCTCAACCTCCCGCACAAGCTCATGCTTCCTCTCCCCCAGTGAGGTGACATTCTATGCCCCTAGAGCCAGTTACAGCGTCCAGGGATCAGGTCGTCAAGGTCCCCACCCTCGACCACTGCCCGTTCCACAGAGCACCAGCCCCTTATGGATCCTCCTGCGGGTGGTGGGCCCATAGAATGGCGGCCCCACGTCACTCTTTCGGGCGTTGCCATGCTGGGCCCCATCGGGGGAGACCCAGTCACCAGGCATTTACCAACGGGCCCCAACCCCAGGCCTGGCTCCAGGGTGGGTCCCCAGGGTGAGGAGCTCAGTCACCCGGGAGGAGCTTGGAGTAGAGCCGCTGCTCCTCCACATTGAGAGGAGCCAGCTGAGGTGGCTTGGGCATCTGTTCCAGATGGCTCCTGGGCACCTCCCTGGGGAGGTGTTCTGGGCATGTCCCATGGGGAGGAGGGAGGGAGGGAAGACCCAGGACACGCTGGAGGGACTATGTCTCTCGGCTGGCCTGGGAACGCCTCGGAAGAGCTGGAGGAAGTGTCCAGGGAAAAGGAAGTCTGGGTATCCCTGCTTAGGCTACTGCCCCCACGACCCGGTCCCGGATAAGCAGAAGAAGGTGGATGGATGGATATATACAAATCTTATCTTATCTTATGTTATCTTATCTTATCTTATCTTATCTTATCTTACCTTGTCTCATCTCTTCTCATTTCATCTCATTTCAACTCAGCTTAACTTATTTTACCTACTAGTAGGAGTAATGAGCCAAGAAATGCAACAGTGTGCATGTAAACAGAACATTTTTTCCCCCACAGGGCACATTTTGACCTATTGCAGTACAGTACACTGTACCCTATCACAGGTATCCTATATGAAAAAAAAAGTCAGAAGGCCCTTTTAACTAACAGAAAGAAGTTACATTACTTATCTATAAGACTGTACTGGAAAGACTGCCAAACTATCTCTGTTTCTCTGCGTAATCATAACTAAATGTACAGTAATTGGTTAGAGTTAGATCAGATGACACCTTACAATTTCTAATATTTGACCACGTTGAGCAGCATTTGAGCAATATTAGAAATAACTTACATAATCATGGATAAGAAAGTATGAGAAAGGGTTAAGAATAAACAGATAAATGTGGATCATTTGTATTCAGTACAGGAAGAAAATCATCATCCAGCACTTTGATGTACATGCCTGGTCTATGACACAGTGTTTTGATGATTGAAATGTCAACGGATCTGGACGATCTCATGTCGGTTGTCATTTTAACTATACAGAAAGGTCAGGATGCAAACTAGCATCAAGCTTCCCCATATCAAACCACAGATCAGGGAAGAGACAACTTGCACTTTAATACTGCTGCTCCAGCTGTTTCTCTGCATTTCCATATGCACTGATTATGATAAGGATGGCAGAACAGACAAATGAAGGTTATCAAGTCATTCAATATGTCTTTGTAATATATATATTTATATATGACTGTATATACTTGGGTGCAAAATTGCTCATTCACATAGCTAAGACATAAAAGGGTGATTTTATTTCAGCAAATGACCAACTTGACTAGGACATTTCAGCCGTGGCTCCAACAGAGTGGCTGGATCAGATACGGTCACATTTGGAACGAATGACAGAAATGTCAAGTCTGGATTCAGAATAGCAATGAGACATGGAGTGTAGGCTAGCCTATCCCCAATGAACCCAAAAGGACACAGGCAAAGATGATGTAGGATAAGCCACTATGTTGGAAAACCTTCTTGTAACTTAACCCCTTGGCTTCTTTACATCCCTGTGGCTCTACACAAAGTTCTGGAAACACTCAAGTATTTCTTATTTATCGGATAATGCACAATTCAAGTTAGGGGATTTGATTTTCTCAGCAGTGCTTATTTCCTGACAGAATGATATAGCTCAGTGTTTCCTCACCTCCTGTACCACCCACATGTAACTTCATAAAAATGACATGATATCATATCACTTAAGTTCAAAAGTTTGTCTAGGATAATAGCAATAGGCTTGTACAGTGTATATTAATTGGCTAAACTTCTCATTTACAAGTGATGGTTTGCATAATGCAGTCCTTAAGCTTTAGAGTGGTGAATAGGTAGAAGAGGAAATGTTAGACTCGTCAGGTTATTTTCCATAGGAGAGGCTGAAGCGTGCAGTGAGCGACCATTGATGAATTACATCACTCCTGCAGACAGTCTGGGTGCAGATCAAAGTGGGATGACTGTTGGAAGGTTTCAAAAAGCAGCCGTCATCTCATTACATCCACAGCTTTTATGTGAAATGTTGATGAAACAGACTTTCTCACTCATCTTTCTGTCATTCACTGGATACACGACAACTAATTCAGCCTGTGAGCTACACTTCAACTATTCAAAGAATGTTCTTGCTGACACGACTGTGCGACCAGTCACTGGCTACAGCAACACCAAGTTCGAGTGACTCAGTAATCTGACAACCTGCCTTGATGATCTCCCATTTTTATAAAGTATCTAGACAGAATACATGCAATCAAAAGTCATATTTAGATGTAAAAACAGAATATGTAGTGTTGAAAAATCTGGACTCACACTTTCCTTAGATCATGTCTATTAACACTGGAATATAAAAAGAACTATATGTAATTGAATGCAAGTACCTATAGCTATGTACTCAACTCTCTACTGCGAAACTAAATAATCCATATCAAAACAAAACATCACTTATTATAAACGAACACTGACACTGCCATCGTAATTTAATTCTTTCCTTTTAGTGACTCACAGATTTGTGCAGATTGACACAGACAGAAAAAATCAGCAATTAAGCAAATAAGTGGTTCTTTCAATCTCTATTTCTCCCAAACCATTGTACCTCATCCAGCCCTTTTACTGCCCCTCAGGTATATTAATCATTAATGTTATCAATATTGTTCGATTCACACTGCAGTGACGGGTTACAACACATGCAAAATGCAGTATAAGTGTTATAAAACAGCATTGCAGAAAACAATTATTAGCTCAAAGAAAAAATGAAAAACATGGTCCTGGATTTAATTTTATAGTGACATTTGATACATCTCCACTGCAGCCCATATTTCAGCATATTCTGATAAATTGCTCTGCAGTATAAAAACTTCTCTAATTAGTAAAATATTATTGTTTCTGTGATCTATTCTTTCTGAGTTGGCACATCTAACGCAATCCAGTTTTTCATGATCAGTGTCTTTGTGACCATCTACAGTTAAAGATATTTTATTTTTCTAAGATATTTGCCTGCAGTTACACAAAGCTACCAGCATGCATATTTGTGGTATGAGTGAAATGTCTGTGTTGAGGTTATTAATCATTGGCTGTTTGGTTTTGCCAAACCACAGATTTTATTTCCATCCCAAAATAGATGGAGCAGAGATCCCCCTACAACACAGCATTTTATACATTTACAGTCTGTCCATGTATGTAATATAATCTATTGAATATTTTGAATTGTGTTAGCATCTGTGTACAAAAACAGAGCTATCCGCCAACATGCATATATCATATATCTTAGATGTATCAAGTCAAGTGGTTTTTATTGCCATTTCAACCATATACAATTCAGTACACAGTGAAAAGAAACAACGTGCCTCCAGGAGGCTGCTAAATAGAACATAAATTAACATGTAAGATACACAAAACTAGCCAAGACAAAAGACCTCTACACAGGGCAAAATGAGTCAGACAACATTTATTGCAATGTCCACCTCCCCTTAGATTTCCTCCTCTCAAATATTAACATAACAAATGTACTGCTTGCACTGCCAGTTCAAACCTATTTAAAGACAGCATGGCAATGTACAAGCAATATATAAGCTCTCAACCTTCACATACAGTAAGACAATGAAATGAAAACATGCACCAGTAGACTGCTGTTCAAAGTGTATAAGTGCCTCCATAAGTCCATAATTACATTTGCACATGAATGTTCCTGGTGACCTGAAAGCCAGTCTCTGTACTATTATAAAAATAACATCTTCACCTTTATAAAATTTATTGTTGGCAAGGTTTACTGACTGAAACAAAAAGAATTAAACTGGCACATCGGAGGTTTGGCATCTCAAATACAGTAAATCTGTATATCTGGCTGGAAAGGCGAAAGAGAGCCTTTTACAGGTCAGTACTGATGGCAAGCAAATTAGCATAGTTAGCTGTAGAGAAAGTCTGCAGGGCTGATTTGTAGCACAAAGGTGATTGTTAATCAAAACAAAAAGTGAATCATTTTAAAAAATGTTTCTCTTCCTTCCTAAAGCTGCTACATTATTAGAATAATCAGATCATTATTCACCAAATGACCACATGCAGATCCAGTCTAAAAGGCTCAAGGTGAGGCTGTATTCCTATAATATATACATAATATTTGTATTAACCAAGTGCTTGCACAGAACAAATAGTGGAAGCTAAACTGTAGGTACTAGTATCAAAATAAAACAGAAACTATATAATGTCATATTTCTAATAAGTGAAATATCCAAGTCCAATTGGCTTCATTACTGCATGAAAAAAATGAAAGAAGAATTCATAAGGATTTTCTTTCTTTAAAGATATTTCTCAGATGCTCAATAAGGGGTACACTACCTTTGTGGGTTCTGGCCCCTTTTGTGTTACTGTGTGAACACTTGCTTGTGTCTCTGTTCTTGCCATTCTTTCACCTGGAGCTGCTAACTAGCAACCTTTTCCTTGAGGCTGAATTGCAAACACAGGTAATTTCTGGTGAAGTGTCAGCCCAAGAGGGAGTGGGATCAATTGGGGCCAGGTTGACTGTGGGGCCCATAGCTAATTTGGCCCAGCCACTAAAGACACCCAACAGCCCATGATCCTCACCCTTGGCCTCTCACTGACTTTGTTAGTGAGGTGACAGTTAGCATTGCCTACCAGGACTGCCTTTTCTTCTCTTCTAATTTTCTTGATTCAGTCTGTTGCCAGATGGATCATGACCTCAGCATGCAATTCTGAATATAGATGAAGAACAGAATTGACATGGCAGGGTGGACAAAACTGGGAGCTTTTACTGTAGTGGCAGTATTATCATGAAACACAAGTACGATTCTGTGGCAATGAAAGTCAAGTGAAGAACACAAACATAAATGGAGAGAAAGAAACTGTATTTAGTGTGAAGGTATATTTCTTGTTACATTTCTGGCAACAGGGCATTGTGGCATGGATGTAAAATTTTTTGGAATGTACAGTGGGTACGGAAAGTATTCAGACCCCTTTAAATTTTTCACTCTTTGTGTCATTGCAGCCATTTGCCAAAATCAAAAAAGTTCATTTTATTTCTCATTAATGTACACTCAGCACCCCATCTTGACAGAAAAAAACAGAAATGTAGAAATTTTTGCAAATTTATTAAAAAAGAAAAACTGAAATATCACATGGTCATAAATATTCAGACCCTTTGCAGTGACACTCATATTTAACTCACATGCTGTCCATTTCTTCTGATTCTCCTTGAGATGGTTCTGCTCCTTCATTGGAGTCCAGCTGTGTTTAATTAAACTGATTGGACTTGATTAGGAAAGGCACACACCTGTCTATATAAGACCTTACAGCTCACAGTGCATGTCAGAGCAAATGAGAATCATGAGGTCGAAGGAACTGCCCAAGGAGCTCAGAGACAGAATTGTGGCAAGGCACAGATCTGGCCAAGGTTACAAAAGAATTTCTGCAGCACTCAAGGTTCCTAAGAGCACAGTGGCCTCCATAATCCTCAAATGGAAAAAGTTTGGGACGACCAGAACTCTTCCTAGACCTGGCCGTCCAGCCAAACTGAGCAATCGTGGGAGAAGAGCCTTGGTGAGAGAGGTAAAGAAGAACCCAAAGATCACTGTGGCTGAGCTCCAGAGATGCAGTAGGGAGATGGGAGAAATTTCCACAAAGTCAACTATCACTGCAGCCCTCCACCAGTCGGGGCTTTATGGCAGAGGGGCCCGACGGAAGCCTCTCCTCAGTGCAAGACACATGAAAGCCTGCATAGAGTTTGCCAAAAGACACATGAAGGACTCCCAGACTATGAGAAATAAGATTCTCTGGTCTGATGAGACCAAGATTGAACTTTTTGGCGTTAATTCTAAGCGGTATGTGTGGAGAAAACCAGGCACTGCTCATCACCTGTCCAATTCAATCCCTACAGTGAAACATGGTGGTGGGAGCATCATGTTGTGGGGGTGTTTTTCAGCTGCAGGGACAGGACGACTGGTTGCAATTGAAGGAAAGATGAATGCGGCCAAGTACAGAGATATCCTGGAAGAAAACCTCTTCCAGAGTGCTCAGGACCTCAGACTGGGCCGAAGGTTCACTTTTCAACAGGACAATGACCCTAAGCACACAGCTAAAATAACAAAGGAGTGGCTTCAGAACAACTCTGTGACCGTTCTTGACTGGCCCAGCCAGAGCCCTGACCTAAACCCAATTGAGCATCTCTGGAGAGACCTGAAAATGGCTGTCCACCAACGTTCACCATCCGACCTGACAGAACTGGAGAGGATCTGCAAGGAAGAATGGCAGAGGATCCCCAAATCCAGATGTGAAAAACTTGTTGCATCATTCCCAAGAAGACTCATGGCTGTACTAGCTCCAAAGGGTGCTTCTACTCAATACTGAGCACAGGGTCTGAATACTTATGACCATGTGATATTTCAGTTTTTCTTTTTTAATAAATTTGCAAAAATTTCTACATTTCTGTTTTTTTCTGTCAAGATGGGGTGCTGAGTGTACATTAATGAGAAATAAAATGAACTTTTTTGATTTTGGCAAATGCCTGCAATGACACAAAGAGTGAAAAACTTAAAGGGGTCTGAATACTTTCCGTACCCACTGTATATATATATATATATATATATATGATGTACAATGTTTAATGTATTACCTTGTGCAATATCTGATTTTATTTATTATCTGTTGCTGAGATTGACATGGCGAGCATTGTTTTAAATGATTTTATTGTAATTGTGGAGACATTGTTATATGTGCAGCACATATAATTCAAGACAAATTTCCTTATGGGGACAATAAAGTATAATGTATTATATTGTATTTCCTATTCTGTCTCTTTTATTATCGTGCATTTTGAGTAGGGATACAGGTTTTTTTGGTCCAAGTCTCAAAGTGAGTCCTTTAATATTACGTATCTAGTGATACCAAGACCAGTGTGATAATTATGTTTAGCTACCAGTAAGCGTTCAATAAATAAGCGTCAGCTGTAGCCTACTTAATACGATGCACTTTATTTATGAGAAGCTACTTCGTAATGCTCTAGAATTGATCATCTTAAATGACTGATATGATATAAAAAAAAACAATAACTGTGAGTGTGAATAAAAGTGGCTCCTGAGAATGGAGATGTACAGAGGAGAGTGTCTTCCTTCACAAACAATCTTTGGCTTAGTACAGACACCAGCTAAAGTGTCTGAACTTGATGTTGAGAATTATAGGTGCAAATGTGCAACGTAACCTTTTCAGTGCCCAAATATTTCATCTCAGTTTGCAGAGTTACATCACATTAGGTCTGTTCACATTGAATTTCCTTTTCTATTAGAGTTGTATGCAATTAGTTAGTTCAATCTAGACGTATTTCGCTTGCTGTTTACCTTCCTCCTCCCACATCCTTGTTGAAAGTGTAAGGAAATCACATTCTGTGCAATAATACAACAGCTCCATTAAATGTTTTTGTGTGGCAAATGAATCAATTTCACATATGCCAGGAATTGTTCCTTCTCTTTCTATCTATTTCTTTTTTGATCTATTTTCTGAAATGGGACCTTATGCAAAGGCAAACAAAGTCAGAGGAGCAAAAAGATGAGACTCTAGAGTTTGACTGGAATTTTAATATCTGATGATGTTCAAATCTGATATTCTTTTTTTTTCCTGAAATGCACAGCATAAACAAAGATTTTGCCTAAAATTAGTTTTGAGTCCTCAAGACAACATGACATAATTCAGTCTGAAATTATGTCATTACTTATTGATATTTGATATTTGATATTGAACAATATTTGAGTTATGAAGTATGAAGCGTGAAGAATTCATCTGCTCTCTCTACGTTTCTTTTTGTCATTTATCCACCATAAATACTGATATCGATTTATCTACAAAGAGATCATATTGGCCGATTATTTTAGCACAATTCGATTTGGCTCTAGTTTGCACTGATTCTAGCTCTGTACCTGCACAAGAGTAGAGCCCCCACTCCTTTATCTGCATGACCTCCAGCCAAGCCTGACCTTGTAAAAGAAATTACAGAATTAGCTTTGAGTGTTGATGAAAAGATAGATATAAAGAGATATATATTTTGAGGATGGCATATTAATGATGTGTCAGGCACTAATTCAAACTGAAATTCTCACAAATATGCACCAACATACGCTGACACTGTCAGGCACACATACACATAGTGAGGCTCCTGGGAACGATGGATCTTGATTAAGTGTGGGGAAGAAGGGAGCAGGGAGAGCGGAAGACGACATGTCAGAGTCGTTTAATGTAAAGTTATGACACTTTTATGAGGTATGCTTTGAAAATTGACAGATACAGTACATACACACACACATTCACACACACACACAGAGGCAGGTATGTCTGGCTTAACAATAAAATTCCTTTACACAGCACATAACAGGCTACAAACCAGGCATACTGATAGTCGGCAAGCCATCTTTTTCTGTACAGTTGTGTCTGCTGGAACGTATCTCCCTTCAATTTCTGATCCTCTTTTGATGGAATGACCTTGGACTGAGGACTCTACTATTTTTTTAAGCTTCATTGGCAACTGTCAGCGTGTCTGTGTAGGTGTCTGTGTGAGCGATGGAACGCCCACATGCTAGCCTGTTGTGATTCCTGAAAAAAAAAAAAAAAGAAATCCTTTGTGCTTTGCTTTTTGTGCAAATAGTTGGAAACTCTCACGCTTTTGTCCTGCGATGCATTCGGTGTCTGTCAATCAATAGAGTCCAATTACGAATATAATACACTCAATTGACTCGATGGGCGGGTGGCTAGATTGCAGCATGGAAAGCTATTAAAGGGGTGTGCTGTGGTGTGCAGAGAGGTGAGCCCTGAGAGTTTGTGTGTGTGTGTGCATCGGGAGGGTGGCAGACAGGGCTGAATGGAGGACACTGTCAGGAACTAATAGCTTTGGGATGTAGTGCTGGGCAATGTGTGTAGAGCAATCTCACTGTCTTCAGGAGGAAGGAGGAGATGGTGCTGATGAGACAAGGAGGCTTTCTGCATATAGGATAGTTTGGGAACTGGAAGAGGACTGTGAGGTTGCCACCTGTATGTAAGTCTTATTAAGTGTGTGTGTGTGTGTGTGTGTGTGAGGGTGTGTGTGTATGTGTGTGTGGTTGAATGCATATTCATTGGACAATGTCACAGCAATCCTGTGCCGTACCAGCCAACTAAACCAGCTCCACCACCACAGCAGCAGGCTGCTACATGATAAAGTGACTTCTTTGAGATTGAGAGCCACCTCTGCTGTGATACACCTCTGTCAAAAGAAGACAGGCATAAGAAAAGAGGGACTGAGGCAAGATAGCAATAGACAGGGAGGTGTGGGTGGAGGATAAAGAGGACTCCGGAGATAACTAAAGCATTTGAGAGACAGGTGCAATATAGAGAAAGAAGAAGAGAGTACAGGGAGGGAAGCAACACGGGGGGTGACGGGGGGAGTGTTAGAAATGAAGGAGGAAGATCTGTGGAAATGACAGAGAACGAAAGGCAGAGATAGGGTATTGGACAGCTATTTATTCTCATAAATAGCACTGCAGTCTTCTGGCAAGGCTGTGGAATTCTCTAAAAAGGAGAATCAGGAAGACATGAAGTAATGACAGCGGGAAAACAGAGAAATAAAGCTCAGGTAATGAGCAATGAACAGAGAGCTGTTTATGAAATCTCTGGATTCTGCTCATGTTCATTTTCAGTTGATATCACCGGCTCAGACAGTGCCAGAGGAATCAAATGAAGATGAGATGGGACCCCATAGTCAGACTCCAAGAAGTATTTATTACTTAATGATTAATTCAGACGGATGCACACACTGTGGTCCCAAGTCAAATTCAAGATCTGCTGTCAGGCAGATTCACACTTACTGTATTAAGGAGCAAGTGCAATTTTAGTTCAGTTCAACAATGTTATGAAAATGAGTTTTTGAAACACAACAACCAAATTTAAGGTATAAAAAACGTTTCAAGGAAACTTTGAAAGAAAAATTAAAAAGTTGCTGACCCATTTTTCCAGCTTTTTCTTCAGAGATGTGGTTTTCTTACTGCAAAAACTATCAGTTATTTTACCTACAGTGCTGTTTGCTGCTGTGTGTCTGCTCTCCAATGCATGACCCAGCACAGAGCATGTGATTTGAAGGTAAATTTGTAGCTGGTTGAATCAAAATAATCCCATTCTAAATTATATGCTTTGCATTTTGGACATGCATTTCCCAGCATTCCCCAGAGGGCTGAATTCACTAAGAACTTGTCTTGGTTTTAGCTACACTATAGAATATGTCAGGCTTGGAATGGGAGAGGAGGACTGGGGGGACAGCAGGCCTGGAGAAGATCTGAGCCTGCTGCAGTTTCCAGGTCAGCAGCATTAACCTTAAGTACATCTTACATTTCTGAGTTGTCTCTTTTTTCCTCCTCTGTGAGACCATGAGCAACTTTCTTACTTTCGTTTCTCTTCCACAATGTTTTCCAGTACTGTAATCAGCTAGTTAACATGAGATAGATGGCAACACAGGGAACAAGATTTCCAGAAGAGACTATCACAGTCGACAGAGGTATGTGTTTGTTATACAATAGCAGGATTGAGACCATTTCCATGCTTACATTTGCTTATATTACATACATATTTACATACTTATTCCTGCCCTCTCCTCATATTTTTCATGTATTGCTGCTTCATCGTCATCCCTTCCCACCGAACAAGGCATATTTGTTTGCTGCTTATAAGGCAAATAAAAACTCAAAGCACAAATCATGTATGTAATTTGCTGCTGATCTCAGTCTATGTTTGTGCACAACTCTCCCAAATAACTGGAAATCAGAAAGCCATCGAAATGACCTAGAATGAACTGACTGTGCAGCATACGATATTTATCTGAGCTTTTACATCTAATTCAGCTTTATGTAACAGCATTAGCCGTTCCGGAGCAGAAAATGTGCTTGTATCTTTAATCAGCCAGGAAACTGTCACTGCGTGTGTGCACTGTCATCACTCTCTTATTCACAGAGAGTGGACATAGTCTTAGATTTGTTTCTGAAAAACCAGGCCTTTCAGCCTGTCGCTTTTTTTATTTCTGCCTTTGATGGAACCTTGTTTACTCTCCAAAACCATAGAACTAACTGTCCAAAATCATAATACTAACATGTAGGAGTAACGCTTCAGGGGTAAGTTTTTCTTTTAATGTGTCACATTTGGAGCATCATCTCCTCTGTCAGACCTTGTGCTGCTGATTGCAAAAACATTTCAAACACCACTAGAAAAAAAATATTTGCCACTAATATTCACCCCTTGAAAATACTTAACATGGTTTCTGATCAATAAAACATCAGGCAGCCATCAGAACACCTTTGATCCAAGGCATTTCAGCTGCGGTCTGAATATGCTGCATGGTTCAATATTCGTCTAAGAGGAGAATTGCAGATTTTGTGTGCGTTAGTGAGTGTTTGTGCTCTCGTGGACCTTTGGGGGTCATCCTGGGTTGTGTGTATTTCCACCCATGTGGATGAATTTGGGTGAAGCGTGAACCCACTGTGGTCAGTGGGAGTATTGACAGATGACAGTGTGCAATCCATGTAAAATTCATATAATGTGTTGCTTTTACAAATGAACCCTGAAATTGTTTCTTGGAGAAGACTGTGAGCAATGGGAGGACAGAACCGAGGAAAATGAGATTAAAAAACTATAGGAACTAAAAAGAGGCAGGGAGAGAAAGATAGAGAAAAAAAAGGGGTGAATCGAACTTTCAAGGCAGAAAAAAGAGAAGTGAAAATGATCCCTCTGGACTGTCAAAGGCTTGAGTGAAGCCAAAGCCTGTTTGTAGTGCCACCATCATGCACAGAGAGATAGACAGACCCCATGCTACCACGTTTGAGTTGTATTATGAACTTGAGCTGTTGGAAATTCCAAATTATTGAGCAAATGGAGCCAAAGCATGGTGCAATAAACTCTTCCTCTTGCTCGCTCTACCCTGTCCAGAACACCGAAAGCATGCTAAAAATGCACTTGCAGGCTTAGTCCAACTTAAATAAGCATGTCAATCTGATGAGAATGCTATGAGCATGCTTTGGGGTGAGAAGAGGCCAGAGAGTGAAGTTACAGAATGGGCGCATAAGTGAAAATGAGGTGAGATTAGATATATGCACAACACTGCTCTTTTAATTAAGCCTCCCGCTGACTGAACACTGACGTGTTCTCAGAGTTTGCTGCACAGTGTGATCCTGTGCCTGTCCATATACAATATACCCTCTACTATATACTCTCTTTATTTTCTTGGCTAATTGTGCTTAATACGGTGCTTGACTTGATAAAGAACATTACACTCTTGTTGCATAAGTAACACTTGGTATGGGTTTTAAATACATATTATGATGTGACGCACATTTTTCCCATGGAGTGCCAGAATAGAAGAGCATGCAAACACTTTATGAAGTGTAAAGGCTGTATTTACATGTGGCCTCCTTTACTTGCTTGTGTGCTTTCTGCGTTACACTCTTCCAACATCTCTGAACTTGTTCTACTGAACACATATACAGGTGACTTTAAATGGGGTACAGCAATTTTTCTGTGCGTCGCCAGTTTTCCCCTCTTTACAGACACATTTCAACATGTAAACTCCCAGACTTCTCACTCTCTTTTCCTCCACCTTTGTTTACTTTCTTTTCGCGACTTCCTAATTGCCTTGTGGGATATCTCTTGGAAGCCAAGAATATGTGTGTGTGTGTGTGTGTATGTGTGTGTGTGTGGGTGTGTGTGTGTGTGGGGGGGGGCTCTGCTTTGTCCCCCCAGCTGATTGAATTCATGTGCTTTATCTAGAGGCAGTAGATTGAGGCCAAGACACGGTGTGCAGTTTGCTGATGCTTCTGATTTCCCTAGATCTTCTATGGCGCAGTGATACTACAAAATGCTGTCGCTGTTTTATAGATTTTCATTCCCAATCAGAAAAGTGGAGTATGGCCCTACTTGTGGCACAGAAATTATTCCAATGCTTTGCTCTGTTTAAACTCACTGGAAGTCACTTGTCCAGAGGGCCTGCGGGAATAAAGACATATTTAATCTGCCAGACACGATTTACACTTCTTCAACATTACACTGAGGAAAAGCAACAGCAGTCAAAAGTTTGGACACACCTTCTTGTTTTTCTTTGTTTCTATTTTTTATATTGTAGATTAATACTAAAGCAATCAAACCTACAGAATAGCACAACCTATGCAGTAACCAAAAAATAAAAACACATTTTTCTGTGTTTATACTAAATTTAAGTAGACACTTTTTGCTTTGCACACTGCTGACATTCCCTTCAGGAGGGAGTCGCTGTAATGCTGTTCCAACAGTGCTGAAGGACTTGCTCTGTATGTTGAGCACTTTTTCTTCACTCTGCAGTCTAACTCCTCCCAAACCATCTCAGATGGTTTTAGGTTTGGTGATTGTGGAGGCCAAGAAGTCATCTGGTACAGCACTCCATCACTCTCCATCTTGGTTAAAGAGCTTTTACAGAGCTTGGAGGTGTGTTCTGGGTCATTGTTCTGTTGTTAAACCAGTGATGGTCTCACTAAACATCCCAGATGAGATGTGTGCTGTGGATTATTGTGGTGTCACCAGCAAAGCACAGCCTCCCCCTTCACGGCATCACACTTTTCAGGAAACACACATGCAGAACCAAAAACCCCAAATTTGGACTCATCAGACCAAGCATAGATTTCCACTGGTCTAATGTTTCTCATTATAGCATGAATGTCTCATTCATACAGTCTTCTCCAAACAGTTGATGTTAATAATAATAATAATAATAATAATGTTAATAATAATAATAATAATACATTTTATTTATAGACTACTTTCTAGCATTTACGGACACCATACAAAGTGTAAAACCACAAAAATTGTACAAGATATAAGAAAAGCAGGTTAAAAGTAGACAATTGTACTCAAAGGAAGAAAGCGATCCTAAATAGATGGGTTTTGAGCGTGGATTTAAAGAGTGGAAATGAGTTGATATTTCTGAGCTCAGGTGGCAGTGAGTTCCAGAGCCGGGTTAAGATGTGTCTGGGAAGCAGTGCTGTAGTGTAGGCTCTAATCTGGGGTGCTGCTGAATGCTGATTTCTGAGACTGCTAACTCAAATTAACTTCTTCTCTGCAGCAGAAATAACTTTGTCTTCCTTTCCTAGAGCCAGTTCTCTCAAAACATTTGATGGTTTTTGTGGTTTAAATTATTAATTGTATATTTGATGCTGGTAAACTTATGATACAGAATCAGAATTTCTGTATCTTAAAGTGAAACAGGGCTCTTGGACTTTTAGCAGTGAGGGCTAGTTTAATAGATATAGTTCAAGGAGAAAATATTCCCTCCTTGCCTTTGCCCTGTTAAAAGTCAAACATTAAAGCAAAACTTAAATCCCACTCTTTTTTAGCTGGTCCGACTGTTTTCTCAATTGCAGCTAATTCATTCTGTTTATCGGTCACTAGTCTTTGAAGCAAGCTGAATGATTTGGAAACCTCTGTAGGTTAAACTGATTCAACATTTTTGACTCACTAGCTCTAAAAGACTTGCTATCATAGCAACATTAAAGCTGCAAAGAACACTCAAGCACTGATCCCCAGAACCGAGGTGTGTCATCTCCATCAAGTATATTTATATTTAATAAGTCGGGTAAAATAACATCCATCCATCCATCCATCCATCATCTATACCCGCTTATTCCTAACCAGGGTCACAGGGATCAGCTGGAGCCTATCCCAGCTCTCTTTGGGTGAAAGGCAGGGGTCCACCCTGGACAGGTCACCAGTCCATCACAGGGCCACATAGAGACAAACAACCTCACACACTCACACTCACTCCTATGGGCAATTTAGAGTCACCAATCAACCTGACATACATGTTTTTGGACTGTGGGAGGAAACCAGAGTACCTGGAGAAAACCCACACAAGCACGTAGAGAGGGTAAAATAACAGCTAAATATTTGTTTGTATGGTGTAAGTTGTGAAACAAATGTGCTAAACTACTTAAAAATAGATAATGCTGGATAAATGCTGGTGTTGACATTAAGTTGTATACAAAGAGATCTTCACTCTTATTTTTTCACTAGTACAAATTTACAGTATTTCATTTTGAGTGAAACAAAAGTAAAAGTAGTTTCAAATGAAGACAAACTAGCTTTTGTACATTTGTGGCAGAAAAAAGTAGTGCACCTCATGCCTGCTGACTCTACTGTGTTCCCATGTGCTCATAAACCAGAGGTCTACAGAACTGAGGTGTATATTCATATAGTGCTGCTGCTCTAAGAGTATGAGGCAAATCTACATCTTCTCTATAATCCAGAAATATCCCCTATCCTATTACTCTCAATTGCCTCTGCTGTTAATGTTAATATGAAATAAGAGCTATTGAAAAACAAGCAATTATGCAGCTTGCATGCACAGCTTTATTGATTGAAACTGAGGTTTATCTACTCCATCAGACATGAATAGGGAACTGAGTGAATTTTTAATATGTCAAGGGTGCATGCTCTAGCTAGTGTGTTGCTTTTAAAACCCAAATACAAGGTATAATTCTAGCTTATTTGTATTTCTTGTCAGTTCTTGCATTTCCAAACATGATGGAATCAGGTTAAAAAATACTGTTACGGTGCATGCTAAGAGTTTAGTTTTCTAGGCAAGAATCTGCTCTATAGTGTGTATTTATATTTACTCTTAACAACTTTCAGTTCTCAGTTCTGTAGACTGTGTGATTTGGGTCTATCCAACAAACAGGTGGCGAACAAAGCAAATGCCATCATCTCTGAGTCTGCCCTTCTTCACATTCTGCCCGTGCTCCCATCTGCTCTTCAGTGTTGCTATAGCTGAGAAAAACAGGTCAAAAAGATCTCTTTACCTCGACTGCTTCAGGGTATTTAAGCTCGTGCTGTGATGGGTTGTCAGTCATGATATCAACATTTTTTTTTTTGTTTTGTTTAACATCTGTTTATTGTAAAGGCTGACCATTTGAATAATGCCTACTCAGCTATCTGTTGTTTCCTGTGGCGCTGAGGACTGATGCCTTTAATTCTAGCTGTGAAACTAAATGCTCACTATATTCTATTGTAATTTTGGTCTCCACAAGGAGCGGGTCTCCTTTCATGGACACAGCCAAGTTGTACCATCATGTTTCTACAGCAGCCTAGAAACGGGCATACCAAACACTGGCTGGCGACAGGCAATCACTTCTTGCTTTAAAGTGAAGGGTTGAAGGGTGCTCAGAAAGTTGCGTTCTGCAATCTTACCACTAGATGCTGGTAAATCTTTCACATTTTACATGTTGCACCTCTGAAGCTGAAATATCTTTCGGTGGTTTTGTATTCATAGGATGTAAAAACCTGCTACAAGTAAGTACATTCAATTTCTACCACCTTTCTCTCAAGTACATTCTCAGTAGGAGGTAATAGCCTGAAACAATGAGTTAAAAAAAAGAAAGGCTTTCTTTGGCTTCATGATGGAGCATCAACCAAATCGCTGTGATAAAGTAAACAGGAGACGGGCTAGACAGAGTGATGCGCTTCTTAATGTCTAACAGGTGCCATGTCTTCATTATCAACTCATAACAGCTGGGAGATGCTGGAAGACAGCCTCATCATCAGGATTACTCTGGAGATTGTGATTTTGTGAATGTGTGTGCACAGTTATTGTATGTCTGCATCTGTGCGTTGTATCTGGGTATGTGTTGCACTGCACAGATGTATCCATCTTATCTTTTATGTCTGTGCATTGGTGTAGTTGTGTGTGCATCTGGCGTGGAAGCAACTTCTACGCTCCATTATATTTTTCATTGCAATTCACACACACATATACACACACATACACGCAAAACCGCACAAGCACACACACACACACACACACAATTAGAAGATAATCCATGATATTTTAGCAACAAGGAAATGAAAGACATTTCCTCCAGCGTTTTCTGCTTCAGACCCACTGCTCTTGCTACCCCCTTCCACATTTTCCTCTATTTCCCAGTGTGACATGCCCATCCCAATGAGGAAGGAATGTGAGACGTGTGTGCCTCATGTTGATGGAGTAAGGAAGTGGCATGCTGTCCTGTCACTCTGTGGGGCTTCGTCACACTTCGGCTGTATCTGAATTTGATTCTGACATGTCCTCTGGCCCTGTCCATCAATTATAGATGGTGCAAGAGAGTGGATACTCCAAAAACAATACTGTATCTCACACAATGGTAGCGCCGGGCCAGCTGAACATCAACCAACACACAAGCATGCTTAAATAAACAAAGTAAAACAATCTAAAAAAGTGTCAGCTCAGTTAAGGAGAAAGTTATGAAGATGTCAAACCAGACCCTTCGCTGAGCCCTGCCCTTGTTACGCCTAGCTTTCTTTTAATGTGCAACTTGTTACTTAGAATATTTGTTAAGCTCTGTGTTTAGTAGTACATTGTGAGCAATATCGGATCAGATCTCCCAGTGCTGGCACTCCGCTGTAACTTAGTTTATGTTAGTAAGTTTAGTCTCATCTTACTATTTTACTTTCACTATTTATAGCACAGGTCCCAGGGAGTGTGTATTCTGGTTTGTGTTTTGTAATTTAATTTGGTCCCTGGGCTTTTGTCTCTTTTAGTTGTATGGATGGTGTAGTTTGTTTCCTTCCTTTGACCTGGACAATAAACATCTTATCATCACTGATACATCCCAGAATACTGATGACTTAAAAGTTGCAATGTGTAAAATGTGAAAGTCTTATAGGTGAGATGGCAAAATGCAATTTGTCCATTGTGGGCTATTGTAGAAGCATTGAGGAGCATGTGAAAAGAAGATGTTCTCCCTATGTAGATTCAAAAGGCTCATTCTGAGATTAAGAAAATGTGTAGTTGGTAATATCCGGTGATTACACAGTAATGATAACATATTTATGAATACTATATTCCATTTATACTAATAGATAAGACCAAGACAGACTGCTGTTAGCCTAAACTCTGAGAGCATCCAGGTCCAGCTGAAAAACACCACAGTTGTAAACAGTTTTTTATGTAACCTATAACCCCACACACTACTTTTTATTCCATTCCTTACACTTGCTCTTTACTTTTTATTTTGGACAATAGCAAGACTACTTCTCTCTCTATCTTCTTAATGCTTAAGCTTAGGGAGAAATCTAAGATAGACAGGTCTGTTATGATTTCCTTTAGATGAGTTAATGAGTGATCAATTGTGGTAAGTAAGCAGCATTCACAGGAATGAATGGGGCACCATGTTTGAACCACGCCTGTTTTACTGAATAGCCTACACCAGTGGTTTGAAAACAGTAGTAGCTTTTGTCAGAATGGGACCGTTTCTCCTCAAGTAATTTTGCTCACTGGCTGCTCTCTTCCCAAGTTCGACCTGTCTGAAAAAGAGAATGAAAAGCTGGAATGATGTATGCCGGGATTCTTGGCAATCGTCAAAGCATCAATCAAATGTTTTAACACCGTGTGCTCTATTCATAGACAGTCATTAATCACAGATGAGGGTGTCTAGCCTCAGTCTGTAGTGATGATGGAGGCGTAAAACTTATTTTCCTCTCTGAAACTTGAAACTGAGCCCCTTATCTGTAGAGTATGGATCTGAACAAAATATAGGAGATGATGTTCAACGCAAATGAGTGTGTCTCCAAATATGTGTGCTTTTGTTTGGAATTTTTACTAAAATGCTCTCCGCACATCACTAGTGGCTTTGTGACAATGTGAGCATGCAGACACACACACACACACACACCCTCTCACACACACACACACACACACACACACACACACACACACACACGCACAGCAGCAGCTGTGCATGTTTTTTCCAACTGACAGTATATCGATCAGCCTCTCATTACATTATGATAGAATTCCTCACAGTGTTATTCACACCATTAGACAGACAGAAAATAGCACCATTGTGACTTCTACATCATTCTGGTGCCTGTGGGACTTTAATGCCTGCCCAGATGGATTTCTTGAAATTAACATTTTCAAAGTTGCTCAGCAGTTCCCTCAGTATTACTTTATAACAGTTACTAAGAATGACACTACCAGGACATTCAAACAAACATTCCTATAATTGGTGCAAATCCAACAGTGCTATATTAAAGCTGCATTAAGTAATGAACTATAGCAATGCATTGCAAAGGACATGTAGGATATCCTGGGTTTCACCTTTCAGGATACATACAGGTGACAGCATGTGATTATAATTTTCTCTTAAGATGTGGGAACTGAATATCAATAAAAATATATACTCTATTTGTGCTCCTTATGAAGAAGGTAATATAACATTATCTCATTAAATCAGGTTTCTATCAATCAAAGTGAAGGCAAAGTAGAATATATGAATATATAAAAGATCTTTTTGTAGATACATAAAGCTAGAAATCCCACACGCTGCTTTGTAACTCTTCAGCTGAACTGCTCGCAGACATAAGCAGCGTGTCACAAATACTTGTGAATAGACTTTTCTTGGCTTTTAAAGGTCACAAGCCAAAAATGTTGGAAACCACTTAGCTACAAAATAACTACAATCTGCAATCACTTTATAGCAATTACATGCATCTTGTTTCTGTCTGTAGGAGGCATAAAGTCCACTTGATTGAAGTCACTGCTAAGCAACATTAGAAGGCATTAAATATGTAGGGCAAAAAATGTGGCTAATCAGCTGCTGAAATCACATCTTGCATACAACAATGGCTATCATAGTATTGTATTTAGTTAAACTATGGAGCAAAGACTTCAAATGGCTGCCCCATGCCCATGGAGGGATCATGAGAAATTGGGCCCCTGGGCACAGGCATGTAAAAGACCAGTGTATCACCTGCATTTGTAAGAGCAAACATGATTTGTAGTAAATTGCATCATCTTGGGGTTGTTTTATGTCTTGCCCCTTGCTAGCCTGGGCCTGTGACTGATGCCACCATCCAGTAACCCATCTGTGTTCATATGACGTGTTTCCTTAACAGATGAAAGTGCATGTCGCTTTAGGATACATGCTGGATAGGCACGATTCCTTTCACATCTTTGGAAAAGAACAATCGTGATGTAAGCCTAGACTGACTTGTGAGCTGATTCCACTCAGTGCTCAGTTTTTACACTGACAACATATGTAATCATTGAAATTGTTATTATCATTAGCATGTGATTAAAATAATCAAATGAATCATACACACACAGCAGTGCTGAGCCTGGAGGTGGAGCCCTTCTTACTTGAGGCCAGTTTTTCCTAGCAGG
Source organism: Mastacembelus armatus (assembly GCF_900324485.2). Classification (NCBI taxonomy): domain Eukaryota; kingdom Metazoa; phylum Chordata; class Actinopteri; order Synbranchiformes; family Mastacembelidae; genus Mastacembelus; species Mastacembelus armatus. The sequence goes on along the minus strand of NC_046643.1, from coordinate 6,061,444 downwards.
AATGAAACTCTCAGTGTTGCCATAATAAGAAAAATGCAGGTCATCCTGCTGTGGCAGAGGGGAGCTACTCCATAGAAAACAATAAGAAAAACATGTTTAAAAGGCTTAAGCTGAGCAGTAATATCTAGGTTTATATTTTTTTCTGACAAGCTCACATTGAGCCAACCTAAATGCAAATGAGGTGGCTTGAAGTAAATAAATAGGCTGTCTGACATAAAAAAAACAAGAAAAACACATCGATGGGAACTTACCATATACTGAAATAAAAACCTTGTGCTATGAAAAATCTGAGGTCGTCACACATTGATATTTCACAACATCCAGCTGACATCAGGCACCGTATTTTGACATTTTCCAGACAAAAAACAGGATAAAAGTCAGCTAAGACTGTTGGTTGATACACTGTAGTGTTTTCATTAATTGGATATGTGCAGCAGTGTTTATTCTCCGTCTGCCACAGCTTTTGTTTACTGTATTCCTGTAGGCTCTACACTATGTATGATATTGCAGTAGAGTGAGGGCTGGATGATAATTGTTGTGGACAATATGAAAATGGACAGCAGAGAACTGAGTGGCTCTAAGCTTCTATAGACTTAAGTGGTTGTGGTGGATCAGTAAAGCACAGGGGAACCTAACCCACCGCCTGTTTCTCCTTTCTCCACAAATGCAGCACAGTCACTGAACACCCTGCTCTCCTTCATTACATATTCACCACTAACCCCCCCCCCCCCAGTTCTCTCTCTAATTTCCTCTCTCTAATTTCCTCTGTTCATAAATCTCTCTTTGCCACATTCTTTCTCTCTGCTCTTCTTTTTTTCCCCCTCCATTTTGTAACTGAATCATACCCGGTGCTCATCATCTCTGTCGGGCCCTGATTCACTTTCCTGTAGCTGTTCTCTCCATCTATCTTGCCAGTTTTCGGCAAGCATGGCGTGTCACAAATGCAGCCTCTCCTCTAACTTCTCCGCTCTTATCTCCTGATCCTACCATCAGTCTCCATCAGCGCTGACTGCTGCCACTTCAGACCTGTCTGTCCATGCATCTCTTTCTTATTCTCTCCCTCTTTCCAGGGCACAATTCCTCTGTCTTTTTTAATCCATTTCTCTCCTGGTGAACAGACAGGCCCCACTACACGACACCAACAGGGGTCGGAGCAGAGGTGTTGAATGTGTGTGTGTTTGGGGGGAGGGTTTACACCATTAAGGCTACAGACTGTAGTGATGAATATCAGAAGAACTCCATATCTGATTTAATATCTGATTTATTGTGTACAGGGGACAAAGACCACCACTTCCTGTGACTTCACTTATTTATATAAATTACATGTAGAATGTTTTTCTGTGAGAGGCAATGTTTCCTAAGAAAAAAGTATTTTTGTGCAAATCCCATTTTGTCATTTTGAACTAAACTTACAATGAATTTTTACTCTAATATAATCTAATTTTTAGACAGATATCACAGGCACTAAAATAGTTAATATGATTCTTTGTGGCCACCTGGGGGCAGTGGAAAATACGAAACCGATACAGTATCATTACTATTCAAACCCAACCCAAATATAAGTGCATACTTGTGCATACGTACACACACACACACACACACACACACACACACACACACACACACACACAAAACCACTCCAGACAAATGTCAGAGCAGAGGTTTACCGTACAATATCTCTCTTGAAAACAACCTTTCATGGGCCCCTGACATTGTCTGGGCTCTAGTGCACTGTTGCACAGTTAATAGTTACATCAGTGGTTGGTGTTGGGTAGGAAATATACAGATTTTTCACTGATAAGTGCTGCCTGCTATCACTAAAAACTATGCTAAGAGGAATGAGTGAACCTAAACAGCAACATTTATGGACCTGATGGCTAAATAGTGAACCAAAGCTCACTATAAAGCTACATAAACATGAGGAGATCTAATTCATTATAGTTTAGTCTTTCACACTGTTATTTGAACTATAGTTGATTTAAACCATCACTTTCACAGTTACAGTAGTTAGCCAACATGTTAGGTAATGTATTGCTTTGTCCACCTGTGTTCTGAGCTCTCCTTTGGGTTCTCTTTGTCATGATTCCAAACATACATGCTGAATTCACAAGATTACATTCTGTTCACCACAACTGGGTTCATGAAAAGAGACAGCTAAAGGGATCTGGGCCCCGTCGCTCAGTACATAACCATAGGGCATAGCATAGGGTTATGATATGCTTCAGGAACTAGTGCACCAGGGAACATGCCAGTGTGTATTCCAGCAACACTAGCCCTCAAATGTCAGTCAGCCACTACTATTAAAATTCCCACCCACATGCTTGAAGGTATAGTTGTAAAAGTGCCCAAAAATGATTTTGGAAATATATGTGCAAGAAGTCTCACTGTTTATATTTCCTAAAACAAAGAGTGATGATAATTAAAGCTCTACTTTAGCTCTACTTTAATACAGTGTGCAAAGTGCACTTAATAAATGATAAAGACTTTCTCTACTGTGAGCCCATCAATAACATCCATAATGCAAGAGCTGTCAGCATTGCTACCTAAATGATTGTACTGTCCATATATGACAGTCCAGGGCCTCCAGTTATAAATCAATATCCTAAAAGTTCTTTTCCTTCTGCTTTGGTGGACATGCTGCACTGATAAACATGCTTCTATTTAGGGAAAAAGTATTCAGAAAGTTGACAGTGAGAAAGTATGATCGGAAGTTAGTGGGGGAAAAATAATAAAATAATCAAGAAAAGCAAGTGAGGAGGACATTGCCCTTGAAGACTGAATGTGAGATGAAAGACATCCTATATAGGAATGGGAGGACAGAGCAGGGCACATTGGCAGGGAGGAATCAGTGAATCTTTACGGAGCTCCAGCCTTTGCTGTTGAGAGCCCACAGTATAAATCATGAATCATTTACAGTCTCTTTCCCTCAGGAGCCTGTGTTTAAATATTAATGCTCTCCATTCAGATCACAGCTACCCTGACCCGCATAGCTAGGGTCTACTCCCCAAGGACAGCATGTACGCACCCTCCTTGCACACACACAAACAAAAAGCACTTCCATGGATCATCTATAGGCAAAGATAGAAAATACTGAACTGCTAAAGAGCCACACAATATATCATACACTCCCTGAGGCATGTGTGTGCACATGTGTACTCCATGCATATATAATAGAGAAAAGTTTGCTCTGTCCCTATGCTCTACATGTCTCTCTTTTATACACACACAGGTAGTTGCACATTTTGGCCCATTTTAAAACACTTTTTGGCTTAGAAATAAAAATGACTGTACATCTCTTGGGTTTAGTTTGCAGGCTGGCTTGGAACAATGTGGGTGGCTGAAATGAGTAAGGTTCTTTTCCTCCAAAGAGTTACCATCAAGCTGCATCTGGGTGGCCCACAGGACAAAACACTTGGCCACCACTACAGCAAATATCCCAACTTGTACATTACAGCAGTTGAATTTTCATCTCTCACAGTGTTTGTGGGTGGGAAGAGGGTGAAGGATCACTAGATTTGTGACTACTTCTGGCTGGTCAGGTGGTGTGTTCTTCAGGTGAAGCTCTGGTGCCTCTTCCAACCCACATATTAATTTTGTTTTTTTTTTTGTTTCCTCCGCAACCAGAAAAGCAGCGTCTGATTTTCATTAGCTAATTTTCAGCAAATTTTTAAACTGTAAACTTTTGTCAGTTTCAAGTTATTTCAGCGACCATTGCGGGTTTTTCTTTCTTTAACTGAAGGGTACCAACAATTTTGTCCATGTGTGTATACAGCAGCCGAAATGCAGTAGCCTTGCTGCTTTATCTGCCCTGTCAGCAGCAGTACACTGACACCTTATGAAGTTGATGTTTTGGAAAATATCTAGCTCCTATGCCTCTAAATGCTCGAGCACATCACTAATTTTGTCTGTCCTCCATCTGGTGCTAAACACTATAGGCAGTGAACAGAGCTTTCCCCAAAAAAACAAGGCTGATGAGAGAGAACCACAACAGTAAATCTGTGGGTCATAAAACGTAAACAATGAGCTGAAAGATGCTAAAAAGCTCTGTAGAGCGGAGATGAACTGCAGAATTAGGTAATGATTTTCTGTGCGTTTGTCAGTGTGAGTGACCCCTTTCACATTAGATGTAGTCATTTAATCCATTGTTAATATAAAATATTGATGGTGCAGCTTAGAGTTGGGAAAAGATTGTTCTTCATGGTTAAACTGAGCGTTTTCAGATGACTTGGATTTGTCATGTTTAGTTTGGATAAACCACAACTGCTGTTGTTTTTACTGAAGGCACTTTTCCACCCAACAGAGGAAGTGAGAGCTGCCACAAACTGCGGTTCATCTTGGTCACCCCAAATTAGCAAACAAAACAAAAGGAAAACAGAGAAGAGATGAGTAAATAAAAAAGCTTCTCCCTCTGCCAAACATAACCACTCACTGGCCAACAGAAAATGGGAATGTGTGAATATGACTGTGAATGCTTGAAGTCGTATTTCAGAGGATAACAAAAACACTTGTTTTTCTCCTTACAGTCCTCATTTCTTCCATTCTGTCTTTCTTGTTAACATTGAGAGCATCTCACCTGCATGAGTATGGTGATGATTTGCCACTAAAAGAAACATTCCTGACATCTGCCATAACTGTGTGAAAATTTCCTAAACCCAGCTCAGCTATAGGTGAGGATCCGTCTCAAGCTTTATGCTGCCAACACCCCAATTAGTGTCACCTCCCCGAGTCATGCCTCTACATGGCTCACTTTCCTCTTCTATTGTTCTCCCCTTTATTTCCAATCTTTTTAGCCCCAGGCGTACTTATATATACGCAGGTATCTGTTGTTATACCTGTATTTTTCCTTCTTTATCTCTGCTGGTGTTTTTTTTTTTCATTTCTTTTTTTTTTTTTGTTTTTTTTACACTATCTGCTTGACTGGTTCTCTCTCAGTGCTCTTTTAATAGGGCTGCTGTTTAGCTCAATCTTCCCAAATCAATACTTAATATCAGAAAGAAGCGCTGGCCTTTTGCTGTATGTACTCTGGCGTATTGTCAAGACACACCGACCATCGTCTCCATTCAACCTATTCACACCAAAAGTAATGAGATATTGAATTGGACTTAGATACACTAAGGTGCGGCCAATACTGTACCATCCACAATTGGTGCGTTTCCCTCAAAACCTTAGTCCAGCAATAAAGCACCTGATAATATTTAACATCAGAGCCTTATTTTCTTCATGTTTCCTGGTCTAAGAACAATGCGAGCTTCACACCGACTGAACTTTCAACATATTCCACCACAATCGAGCAAACTGCATAATTGACACGCCGCCATTTATATCACATGATAAATAAACCCTGAGCTACTGACCTGTCTGTGCTAAAAGCACATGTTTCCAACCACGTGTTTTGAAGTGTCTACTTTCAAGTATCTTCTTGTCTTTCAAGATATTCCCAGTCCACCCATTAACCATGCATTACAGGCCTAAGTGTATTGGCTGAAATGAGCGGGCAGCAAGCAGAATTTAAGTATGGCTTGCTTGCACTGTATAATTTATCATGTTAGCAGCTTCAAGCTTTTTAATGGTCTCTGCTCTCATTATCCAGTCTGTGTTTTCTCCCTGTGCCTTCTGAGAGTTCTCCCTAATGGAGGGACAAATAGATTCATATGAGATCGTAATTACAGCATTTTTAAGCAATGAGAACAACCATCAGATAGGGAAGGAGGACAGGGTGAATCTCAGCTCATACAGCTGTATCTACCATCAGGACTTGAGCGAGGAGAAGGGAGAACAGTCCAATCAGACAGTGTCAGATTACCCAACAAGCTTGTCTGTCATTTGTCTCCACTCTAGACTGGCTTCCTGTTTCTATCTGCTTCCTGTCTCAGTTGTGACTGATGGGACCTTTGGAGGAACTGAGCATCATGTCAGAGTTGCCGAGTGCTGATTCCTCTGTCAGGGTTGCCAGTTCAGGCCCAGATCCTGCTAGTCTTAAATGAACAGAAGCAGATAACCTTTTGAGAACACTAATTTAATTGAGATGTTCTGTACTGCTGAATAGTTTCATTTGCATATTCTACATATAAGAAGGCTGAGGATAAAATTGAGAAATAGGCTTCTGTTGGTTAATTAAGGAGAAAAAGAAGACAGTGGTGAACTAGAATGACATTATAGTTTGACAGGTTTTCCAAAACCCCTTGTGCTTACTACACTCAAACATAGTGTGACTTTGCATGAGACACTTGGATCCTCTCAGAAGTACAGACATCTATTGTACAAGAGACAGTAGAGACAACCAGGAAACTAATACAAGCGGGTAATTGACAGCATATCCAAAACAGAAAACATGTGTCCAAATATATCTGGCAAAGCTCCCTGTGTTGTTGAAACAGGAGCGTTGGATATTCACTTCCCTGCCAAGAAGAGCTCATGCATAAACAACACTGTCATATTTATATAGGCATCCCCGCGGAGTCCTTCCACTATTGTGCTGTTGTACTAACTACCTCTGCCGAGGGAACATGACAGTATCGCCACAACACATGTTCTTAAGTGATTAAAATTCACTCTCCCCTTGTAGGCCTCTCTTATCGGTGAGTATTTTTGGCGTTTCTCAGCTGCGGTGAGGGTCACTAGGGGCAGCTGTAGGAAGCTGATAAAAAATTGTATTTTTCATTGCCATTGAGTTGGCACACACATACTGACATGCACATAGTGGAAAATGTTTTTGAGGCCATCCTCTGGAGTGCTGGGTTGATAAAAACAGATTCCCTCCGTGGCACTTGAGCGTTATTATTCTCTCTTTTTTCCCCCTTATCTGAAGCCTATTGTTGGAACACTGGGTGGTTATTGGGTTTTGTCAAGAGAAGAGAGGGACAAAGGGTGGATGGGGACAAGCTTTATGCCCTCATTCACTGCTCCAGTGCCATGTGGCAAAGCAAACCCACATATAGCCTCTGTCGGCACCTCACAGGATTCAGATTTTCAAAGCTTTTTCAAATGATAACAGACATTTTCTTTGAGTAAAACATTGGGGAAGAAGATTTATTTTTGTGCTGAGGTGCTCTGTAATTGAATAAACTGTGGAGAAATTATATTTTTTTAGTGTGCACTAGCATAGCTTGTCATTGCCGCTTAAAGTCACACCAGAAATGATTTCAGAGGGAAAATATTAACCTCTCAGAGGTGAAGAGCTGTGTGCAAACCTTGAAGTATGACTGTGTTTGGATTATTTCACTAGAAACTGAGAATGGTTCAGAATTTTATAGATTATTTTAGTTTAGATTTTGCTCCCTTTAGACCACTATATAGGGTGTACACAGATTTCAGATCACGTCCTCACTCGGCACATACATTTATACCCAGTTATTCCATGGAGATAATGTCTTCAAGAAAAACAGATATCCTCTAAAATTCATACATTTGCAGCCCAGTGATGGCAGTTGACCTTGTAAACTTTTCCAGCTTGCAGCAAAGTAAAGTTTTACTTGTGCTCCAAGCTCTGCGATCTAATGAGAGTTTGTAGAGAGACATGCGTCTGCTATCTGCGAGGCCTTGTTGTGAAATTAAAGGTCATTCTCACTGGATGAGCAACCCTGATACCTCCTATCTCTCTTCTCACTGGCCAATGGGGAAATCAAATGCTATTAGACCGGAGAAGCGTCCTTTATCATTGCAGTCATTATCATCTGAATCATCACCCAGGCCACGAAGCATCATTTAGCCTCCCCATTTAACTTCTCACCAGCCATGTGTCAAACATATCCACCAGTGACAATGTGTCCAGCAATATTGGGTGCTGCAGGGAATTATGCAGGAAGGAAAGCAATTAGCGGTCCGGAAAAGGATGAAGATTCAAAGGCAGGGCGTGTACAGTTATAGAACAAGGAGAAAGGGGAGATAGAAGTTAGAGAGCTCAATTACTTATTAATGCCACTAATGAGGGCAACACAGCGGGCTTAAGATGGAGCTAGATAATGTACCTGCTGCTGTATAATGGAGGTAAATGCTCTATCCCTTCTCATACCAGAGTAGATCCAGAAATGCTCAGTGAATCTTCCAAATTCCAGATGATTAAATGTGATACAGTCATTGTTGGGGTGCAATTGGGGTGTAAGACGTAGTAGTGATCTGACGTGACTAGAAAATTTCTCCAATGTTTCACAAAAAAAGCAAAGATTCACAAAAGGCCCAACAAATTTTTCTTTCCTCTTGTTGAACCACCACCTGTAATATATCTGGCAACCTTTGGAAGGAAAACCACTGGACTAAACTACCTACTGTAATTGTCTAGAGAAAGTAGTTAGAAGCAGGTATATCCCAACCAACTACAGAAAAATGCAGCTTACACAAGGACACATCATCATTAATAATGTAATTTCTCATAATAATTGGTCACAGGGCAGATTTTCTGCACAATGAGTCCCTTTCCTTTGCATACTTCACATTGATGATTCTCTTGCATTTTACTTAAGTAGCAAAAATCAAATTAAAATGGGATTGTACCATATTTAGATTCCCTTTTTTGAGAGATGTAATTAGTTAAATATACATTTAACTACATATGGAGAGATCTAATGGATAAGCATGAGCATGACCCTTGGCCTATCTTGCCATCACCACACAAACAAAAACAGGACTTTATGGCAAGGAGTCAACAGAAGTAGTTAAGATACAAGAAATGGAAAGCAGTTAACATGAAACCTAATCACCTGAAATTTGACAGCAACATCACCTCCTTTCTGAGCTGTATCAGACAGCAACATACAAGAGTGCTGTAGACTGAATCCTGACTAAATCCAGTAGCTCACAGTAAACAAACACTCTGGGTGTAAACAGGTGGCAGGACTGCCCAAGAGGCCTAGAAGTTCAGCTCAGCCGGTCTTATTCACCAGCCAAGAGCTTGAGGGGCCTAGAGCTGACGCCTACACATCCTGAAGAGCAAAGGAGCATATTAATGCATTTCAGTTCCACATTTACCTATTGGAAAATGTAACAGCACAGAATCACTAAGGTGGATATTACCATATGCAAGAAGGAAGGATACATTTAGCATCAGGTCTACAAGCCTGGAGGTGTGAAACACACACAGCTTATTGTGACAATGGGACTTGTGGAGTCTGTCCGCTAGGGATAATGGCATGTCTTTCCAGAAGGCATTTCAGCTGTGTTGTGTGGTTGTTTGTCTTGTGTGTGTCAGACAGAACTAATAAACAATTTTAATTAATCTAACTGTCTATGGCCCAAAGTCTGTTTTTAAGCTTCTGCTCCAGTTTTCTTCTATTTTCTATGTCTAACTGCAGCGTCAGGTAGTGCTGCCAAATCACAAGTGACCTATACTCAGTACTGTGCCTGAACGCACTGTGTGTAGACACAGCACTGAGGACTGGGGCTATTGGTTCTATGTAGGTGTATGTTAGCTGTTCACACGTTTAAGCGCTGAGCAGATTTGGAGTTTTTGCTGGAACTGGGATCAACATGAGTAACTGATTACATTAACTTTCCCAACACCTTATGTACATATGATTTTGATATTGCTCACCCTGAGATCAAAAAGATGCTGTTTTCAGTCATACAATTACAATACACTACTAAGACTTTACTACTACGAGTAATTGCATCATTTATCAACTGAAACTGCCAGGTTCAAATCTAAGCTATAATAGCTTAATAAGAGCTCTTTCATAGCTCATAGAGCAGCCAGTTTCGATGAGTAAAAAAAAACATTAAAGTTTGGTGAGTTCATGATATTTTCCTAGGATCCATCTAGGATGACAGACGGTTTAAGATGGTTTATTTTTTTATTTTTAAGCGAAGGCCAGGGGCCTGTAAGAGGAAAGTGGAGTTAACAGCAAGGAGCTTTTGGGTAGTCCAGGCGCTGCTCAGATCGAGATATTAAAGGGGCACCCAGTCTGTCTCCCCTCACTCCATTTGAGAAGGGCAGCTTTGCCAAAGAGTTTTGTGAGATGTCTTATCTTTTTTTCAGTGGTTGGAAAGCCTGTGTGCTTCCTCACAGCATGGCTGCTGCTAATTAGTTTAGCACACGCATTGCCCACGAGGCTTGTGAACCTCTGCTCCCCACCAACTGGAAAGTCAACTAAAGATGAAACAATGATGAATAAACTTTAGCGAATGTTGGCGATAGAAGCAGAAGGATAATGAAATCAGGGGCGCCCAAGCGAAATATAAAGCATAATATCATTAAGAAGATAATGGATATGATTTTTTGTGTGTTTCCATTTAACTATTACCAACTTCATTTCCATTTTTTGTGCATAATCAAATGGGTGCTAGCTGAGCTGTAACACTCCTGTTTTTCCACATCACACAGCTACAGGAGAGGCTCTGTTGAACCTGATGGACTTGTTAAATATTTGGGGAGTTTTAACAAAAGGCCATCTGAAGTTCACAAAAATTAAAAGAATAGTGACTTCCTCTTCTAATGGAAACAGCATTAATTCCTGCTTTTGTCCAACCTTGTTATCTCTCATATTAAAATGCTGCAACCTCTTAGGAAAAGCAACATCCTTGAGTCAGACTGATTTTTGTTTAACCTGCAAGGCCAAACTTCTCTCTACCCAATCCAATCACCCCGGATGATGTACTTTTTTTCCCCTGTAAGATACCAGAGGGAAAAGGAGCCAGTGGGGGTTGCAGAGGGCTGGACATGGAGGCAAATACAAAATAATTCCCACTGAAATGCCAGAATTAATAAGAGTCTTTGGATGTGAGTTAACAAGCTATCAAAACATCAGGCACCCTCAGCTGCAATGAGGCTCTGCTTAATAAAAAGGATGGATGGAGGAAGGTGGGCTGAGGGCTGAAATGGTTTCAGGTCAGCAAGGGGAAAACTGGGATGTAAGAGCCTGCTCACAGCAGGGGGCTACCTGGTAATTGGGAAGCAGAAGTAATTAAAGTTATGGGCAGTGGGTGTGGAGTGGAATGGGCAGTCTGAGGAAATGAAGGTTGGGGACTGGGAGAAGGGCAGAAAAAGAGGAGGCAGGGGGATGATGAGCGGAGAAGAGGAGAGGAAGTGCAGAGGGGAAATAAAAGTGGGGCCTGTGGAGGGTTACTGGTTTAGAGACATTTGGAGAGTGATGGAAAAATGAAGGGGAAGGGCGGATGACATTGTTGGCACCAGGGGAAAGTCAGAGTGCAATGACGACGGAGGAGCAATTTCATTATAGTGCTATGGGATGGGAGAGGAGATACCAGTTTTTTTGTGTGCACCCAAAACTATACTGTATCGGCAAATGAAAGGAAAGATTGGAAGAGGTGAGGTGTTTGAATGTGGAGGGTTGGCTGGCTGCAAGTATGTGTCATTAAGACATGTGGAAGAAAGAGAGGTGAGGAGGAAATGGTAGGCCAGGGAAAGGAAAGTTTTTTTTGAGTTAAATTTTGCAATGTAATAACAGTAAGGGAAAGTGCAGGTGGGCATTCGTGGTAATGGAGGAAGTGGATGAGGACTGTAGGGGGAGTTCACTTGGAGATGACGAGAGCGACAGAGACAGGAAGCTGAAGATGCCAGTAATGACAGCTGGGTGGAGGTAGAAGAGATGCGATCACACAGTACAGGAATGGATTCTGGTAATAAGAAAAGTCACTGGGAAGCATGAGAATGAAAGATTTAGAAGAGGCAGGAGGACGGAATATGTCCACATCACTCATCCTAAATTGCAAGCAGGTTTAAATAAGATATCCTCTGTTCACTAGAGCTCTTGGTGCCCCTGATCAAGGCTAAAATTGCAAAGTGCATGCTTGTTAATTACCCAGAGATTATTCATTCAACACTTCCTGTGTACACCAAATGAATGCATATTTGGCATGTTAGAGGTGGAGGCAACAGCACACCCACACCACCCCACCCTCAGCCCTGCTAACACTGTGGTATAAAAAGCCCATTAACCAGTCTTCACCAGCAGCTTATCCCTCACCATTGCAGGGTAGAATCTGGCCAAGCAAATGTAAATGGCTTCTTTGCTCTGGAAAATGAAAGATGCTAAATCCGCAGCCATAACCCACTTTTTGCCTCATGCAGAATAGAATGCCTTGCAGGAGATGACTCTGAGCAATTTCAAAAGCCTCCGACATCCTCTTATAGAAGCATTAACACACTTCAGAGAACATTTGCTTGACATCATGGCAGCCGTAGATGTGAACCGGGTTCAGTTAGTTTGAATAGAGGTGATGGGAGATTATATTTTTATTGCTGATACAAAAAAAAAGAAAAAAAGACACAGATGTCTTTTGATATTTTTATCTACATATGAAAGAGGAAGCTTGAGAGCTTTGGACTTGCTCCAAAATGGCTGCCTTACCACTTTCTGAGCTCAATGGCATCTCTATTTTTGTCTCTGTCTAGGTCTTCCTTCTGTTTCTGTTGTCTGTCTAAACGTCCCAGTGAGCCTCTTTTATGTCCAAATGCAAAACCAAAATAATACAGCGATAAATAGTCTATTAACACCGTGTTACAAAGACCTTGGATCTTGGATCTTGTGCCTACACCCAGCTGGAACACCTAACGAAAACCAATGCAGTCTAATACAACAGCCCTGGAATAAAAATAATTTGAGCCACTGTACTGGCCCTGATTACTAAACCTTAACTGACTTTCAATTACATCACTCGTGACATTGCTGCAATAAGGTGTTCATCAAAAACAGTTTTGGGAGTCACTATCTTGCCATAAGGCAAAAAAACATACACCACAATTTAATTAAAAGGAAAATGTCACCTTGGCAAGTACTTTTGCATGTTTTGTTTGATTTGATTTGATTTTTTTTTTACATGATACAACTGGATCAGGTACCGCATCAGGTTCAGTTACCCTGAACCCTATGACTTGAATGCCAGGCTACTCCATGGTTGTATCTCAGCCTGATTCATATAATTTTCATTCATTCAGGAAAACCACCTGTTTCGTGTGCCTAGGAAACCCTACACTTATTTCACAACAAGGCTTGTCTTTCTTGGATCAAATTTAAAAACTGTGATACCCACAGGAAATCCAATTAATCCTAGGAACCTATTCAATAAGAGAACTTCAGAGGGAATGATCTGCACAATCATCTCCTCAAGCTTGTGTTATTGTGCATCTGAAGTCCAATAAGCACAAATCCAAATAACAGAACCCAAGCTTTATTAAAAATATACCAGCATGACTCATAATTTGGTCAGCAGACAGATAGCAACAGACATACATCTTAACTGTTGTGTGCAAGTGTGTGTGAAAGGGAAACAAAGGTTTGCACTTGTATGGTTGTGAATGTGTGCACACCTACAATACCTGTGTAAGCTTGGAAGACTTTGCAGACGTCGCTGCATCTGTATGCATGCCTGTTTGTTTACGTCTGTGCAAGGATGTTTGTTTTTTGCAGGCATGTTTCAGCACGTACTGTGTGTTTGTGTGTGTAAGAGAGCAGATGTCGTGCGTGAGCCCTGCTGAATGACTATGCATGTGTTTGCTGAGTGTCTGGGAGATGGAGGCTATCATTTGGGGTGTTGTGCACCATTCTAGTCTTGCAGGGCTGGAGAGGGATATAGCTGTGCACTCTCCCTGACAAACATCAATTATTAAGAATCTGCTCAGAATGCTGATGTACAGAACAGACGTTTGTGTATGTATACACCCACACGCTTTTTGTTTTGAAGTCATTCAGTAAAGATTGGAAGGTGCCCAGCTGGATTTCTTCACTCTCATCATTAAAACTTAATTTTACTGCTCACTGTCAAACTGTCAATTTGTCAGCGCCCAAGAACCACTTTTATTTCTAATCATATCAGCGCTGAGATTAACTCCAGGGTGCCAGCAGCTATAATCAGTTCTTTGTTATTAATAATTAATCCAATCCCAGTGATAAAGTATTCTGTAACATGTGCAGATGTTAAATCTAGGTTTCTGAGAGAATGAAAGAAATTGAACCATATTTTTGTGTTTATGTGGTTTATCATTTGTCTTGAAAGGGATGTCAGAATGATGGGTCGTGCTGAGGAGGTACAAAATGGCACGCTGAGATGGAGAGACTTTGTGTGTGCTCCCTGGGATACGGATCATTAGCTTGTGAAGAATGAAAACAAGGATGCAGAGTTATGGCCAGGAGACAAAAAAACGAGAGATACAGAGGGTAGGAAAAAAAAAGAGGAAAATAGAGAAGAACGCAGCACAAGCTGCTAGCCTTAATGATACTGCTACAGGCAACAGACATGAGGTCAGTGCCTAGTTTTTCATGTAGCACACTAATTGTAACACTCCTGTATTTCTGCTAACATCTATCATCATCGAAACCAGGAACAGACAGAAAAACTGCAGATTTGTACTCATAGCTTAAAGAATGACAATCCAAGAGAAACTGACCATTAAAAATTACAGTGTGATAGAAACATTTTCCAGCAACAGGAGGAGGAAGAATGAGGGGTGGGAGATGAGAGGGGATAAGAAATAAAAGATCACCTTGATCAGCTCTGTGTATGCTGAGTGTTTACTTCCTGCGCTGGCCTGAAGATTAAGATGGCTCATTATATTTTTATGGTTGTCATTTAAGACAGGGAAGTGTTTGAATATATACATTTTTTCTGCATGAAAGGTGTTAAACAAGGCTCCATTCAGGATCCCATCTGATCCTCCTCAAGTGTTCACACACACATATGACACACACACTCACACACAGACACACACAACTCAAGGTGACTTCCACTGAAAACCTTGAAAATCGTTCATTTTTTCAAGCAGTTAGGGACATGCTTATATTTCCGTAGAGGATCATTGTGTGTGCGTGTGTGTGCGTGAGTGTGTGTGTGTGTGTGTGTGAGTGAGTGAGTGAGTGAGTGAGTGAGTGAGTGAGTGAGTGAGTGAGTGAGTGACTGACTGAGTGAGTGAGAGAGAGAGAGAGAGAGTTTTAAAGTCTTATTACTTTTCAATGACACTCCAACCCCTTGTTTCATTATAATTTTTCATAATAATGTTCAACCTGGGATGCTGTAGTGAATGACAGTGAAATACAACACCCCAAATGAATGTTTTGTTTACCTCTCATGTTGAAGCATACACTGTGCCAGTTACTGTTACTGCATGGAGACAGATAGAGGCTAGAGTGAGCATCCTCAATTTATTTTTTCTCTTCTATTATTCATTATCTCAGAGTGCTTCTTATTCAAGGGCATTATTCAAAGATTGAAAGTTGTCTGAATACTTTTCCAAACTGGACTGATGCGCAACTGCAGACAATCACAGCAACCAAAAATGAACTTGTTGTAAAACAGAATTTAACATGGAGAATCAGGTTCTGCTTTGAGTCAGTTAATTTAATGACACTATATATATATATATATATACATATATATATATATGTATATATATGTGTGTGTGTGTGTGTGTGTGTGTGTGTGTGTGTGTGTGTGTGTGGAGATATATACCTGCAATATAGTGAATCTGAATCCAAACAGGACAGTTTACCAATTCAGGCATTCTTTGGGAGAGTTGTGGCCAAATTGGCAGCACAGTTATGTTTAACAAACCAGCACAAGAGCCAGCATTAACAGAAACAGTAAGAAAATCAGGGGATAAAAAGAAGAAAGGGAAAAACTGCTATACACTAGACAGACAGAAGAAAAAATGTAAGAAGCATCTAAAATACATTAAAACACACCAATTTCCATGCAATATTAAAACTGCAATGATGCCTTGATTTTTTCGCCTTGGCACCTAACTGGCCTAAAAAAGCTTCTCTGCCTCATTTGTAGCTTGGTTGCGCTCCTCTTTCTTCCCTTTCTTGCTGCTTCTCTCCTTTGTTGTTATTGCTTTTACAATTATGCGCCACATTATGCATTATATTTTAGGCAACTACTGGGCGATTGATGATGTAGCCAGTAGTAAAGGACATAATTTTTACTTACAGTGATTGCAAATGCCAAAGATTAGGCTTTAAGTGAAAATGTAAGTAGAAAATTGGGCTGATGCTGCACTAACTCACAATGGTATACAGACAGAATAGAGCAGAAAAAAATAAAAATAAAAAAAGAAATATTCTTTTTCTGACTTTACACATATTATGCTAACAATATGATTGAAAATATTGCATAAACAAGTAAAAACCTTGTAATCATAGTCAGATAAATGAATTTTAATAGATCAAAAGTAAAAGCAATGATTGTTCTTGTAATTATTATATTTGGTGTATTTTTAGTATTGTTTATTATTGAACACTGAAAGATTCCATCCATATCCACACTTGGATTCAAACGTTGCTAAAATTACCTTTTTCCAAAAGAGAAGGGGCCTGTTTCAAAACAGCGAAAAAAGCCAGAAATAAAACACAGATGGAGAAATCTCTTCCATAAAATATGCAACATTTTCATGTATATTACAGCAAGAACCAGTTTGGGAACACTGGTTTTCAGGGCTTTAGATACAGCTGGTTTATGTGGAGTTTTTTTTCACTACACTATTGGGCACATTAATCAGTAACAATAATCATATGTTATATGATGATCCGGCATCTTGAATGTAAAATCTTAATCTGCAAAGGAACCAGTAATTGTAGTTGTGTGTGCTTACATGCAGCAATCAGGACTTAGTAAACATCTTATTTCTCAGTAGAAAAAGACTAGTTTTGTTAAAGATAATTACAATCTCAGAATTATTAAAAGGAGGTACTCAAGTTGGGAAAATCATTTGCAATTTGTACATTGGTAATTAAAAAAGCTGCAGCATGAAGCAGCTGGTTGTTGTTGACATGTTTATGAATGTCATTTTAAGCCAGTTTTCATTTCCACAGTTTTCCTATCTCTCTCGGCGGTGTTCAGCTATTTGCCGTGTGGGCTGGAGCCATGCCAACCCTATTACTCCTACAAGACTGTAACTCACGGCCTCATTGACAGGGATGTGACAACAAGCATTTAAACAGAGAAGAAATCATTCATCATTAACCATGCAGCCATGGAGGAGACAAACATGTCTGTGTCAGAGATAAGGCCTCACTAGTGCACCTCCACACCGCGCAGCACCTGTTTCACACAGGCTCTTTGGCTTCCTCACCTCTGCTTTGCTATTGTGTTTGGGAATGCTAATTAGAAATGTCCTTTGCAAATCCTTGTTCAGAGCCTCCCCAGTGAACAGTCCGAGAGAGAGGGAGACATAGAGGTGAGACAAAGACTGCTACAAACAGGAGGGCGCTGGCAAGACTTGTACAAAGAGCACTTAGATATTACTGAATGTTTTGTATAATACCTTCTTTGAAGCGTTTTCTCAAGAGATGTTCTAAAAGCCTGCAGTAATCTTCCCCTCACTATGTCTGGGTCTGGATCAGCACCAGTCCTACAGTGGTAAGATGAGATAATCTCCCCACATGTCTGTACTTGATTCCATTCTATCAGCGTCTTTACTTCAAAATGGAAACATACTCTTAAGATCCAACCATTTGTTTAATTCCAATCAACCATACTAGGTTTCTAGGTTTTTTTTTTTTGGTTTTTTTTTGCCACCACAGCACGGTGGTAGATGTCATTCAGCTGAGAGGCAAGAGCTGAAGGCCTGCCTGAGCTTTTTGTTATTCACTCAGTGAAAAATGAGCCAAGAAGAAGTGATGATTTTAGGGTTTCTCCTCTGGGAACCATGAATATGGGTGCAAAGTTGTGTGCCAATCCATTAAGTAGATATTGAGATATTTTACAGAATGAGTGAAAACTTTGATTGATCAGCTGCAAAAATGGTCAGAGTGATTGGGATTCATTTCCTGGGCACCTTTAATGTCTGTGCCAGGTTTCATGGTAACCCTTCCAATAGTTGTTAGAGGAAAAGCCAAGGAATCAATTAAATCAAAAGGATTTATTGTGTGGGGGCCATAAATGTCTGTACCAAACTTTATGGCAATCCATCCAATAGTTACAGCACTGGAATAGTTCAGTCTAGACCAAAGTGGTGAACCAACCAACTGAGAATCCTGCCCTAGACCAGTGTGTGGAGTGGCATTGCTAAAAATCTATAGACTTTAAAGTCACTGTCACAAAAATATAACCCGCTGGCTGGGGAGGCTCTGAACAGAAGCAGCATTGCCCTTGATTTCCTGCAGGTAGAAGGAGTGATCATCAGTATGATGTGACATTTGTGCCTATATTGGTGAATCCCAATCACTCTGACCATTTTTTCAGCCCATCAATCAGTCAAAGTTTTCATTCATTCTGTAAAATATCTCAGTATCAACTTAAGATAAGATAAGATAAGAAAACCTTTATGTGTCCCACAATGAGGAAATTGCATTGTTGCAACAGCAAAGTACAAGTGCACAGCAGAGTGCCAAAAGTAACAAAGATGTGAGATAAATAAGAAAGAGAATAGAAAAAACTAAGTGGAATAAAACTATAAAGCTACAAAAACTATAAGTGTGTACAATATGTGCCTATGGGTATGTACAGTACATGGACTTTGATGGATAAATAAATAAATACCAGGTAAAGTGACTAGAGTATATTGCACTGGTAGTGATTTACCTTATAATACAGTATTGCACATGGCTACAGCAGATGGATGACAAATGTACAGTGTTAGTAGCCTTACAGAGCCAGTAGCATGGCTCCTAACTCTTGGTTTTCTTTCATCACACTGTGACTTCTTCACCTCGCTGTCACACTAGGGTATGTTGCTTTGCTATTTCCTTGAGCCACCTGTCAGTATTGTTATATACACAGTAAAATATGCATGCTGTGATTTGATCCTGTATATTCCTGCACAGATTAGGGCAGTGTCAGTACAGGATTACCCCAGTAATTCATGTAATGCTGCTTCGCCACAGTTAATTTCCCCGTGGATGAGCAGAGAGTTATACACCAGCGTGAGCTCCTCATCCTACAGTGCCTCACAGTTCTCCATACCCTCAACATGTTTGGTATGCAAAAGACATGAGTTGGGCTTTCTGTCTTAACGGCCTGTCGTGTATTTATTATGGGCATACGGCTCTGGTGATTGAGGTGTGGAGCAGTGAGCTGCTCAATGCAAATAGCATATTTGTAATCATCTGGCAATCATCATGCAGTCAAAGTTCCAATCATTGTTGTCATCTGGCTTCTCTCTTAAAAGTTATGATGTTACAATGCAGAAAGAGTCAGGGACAATGTCAAAACAAGGTAATGCTAAATGCAGCTACTGAAAGAGGAGCAGAAACCTCGCTATGATACACAGCTAACACTGTGTTAGACTTAACCCCGAGCTGATTAGCGTGAAGTTTAAAGCATATAGGGAAGCTATCCGGATGTTTGTGTTGAGGAGACCCCGGGAGAAGCCGAAATCCCATGTAATTATCTCTCCCTGTGGAAATTAAGGCTGACCTTTTAAAGTAAGGAGTTGCTAATAGAATTCAGGGGAGGAATAACTCACTCACATATTCACTCACAGAATGCCCCGTCAGCGATTTTACCACAGATTTAAGGCAAGACGTGAGGTTGGAAAAGGTCTTCACCAATGTTTTTCCCCTGAGTTGATAAAATTTTTTCATGGTAAGTGAATAAAACTGCATCTGGAAGTGAGTGGGATGTCTATAAAAAATGTGAAAATAAAGAAGGGCATTAAAAAAGAATGAAAAAAAAAACAATATTTGATGCTAGATAGACTTTAACAAGTGACTGCCACCTTGGCATTGGCTGAATTGCCACCCATGCATTTTGTGGGAAGTGTCTCAGTGAAGCACTTTCCAGATAATCATTTGACAAGCTGCAGCAGACCTATTAGCTGTTGAATATTTTAATTGGCCAGAGTAAAAAATATGTTCGAGTAAGGCTTCAGCTCTAGGTCTTGCCTGTGAAATAAGGAATTCTTAATTTGGAGAAAGAGTTCTTTTTTTCACCTTAATACACAGTCACACAGATGCATAAATCTCTACAAACATGAATACAAGTGCAAAATATCCACACACGTACTATGCCAACACACACACACACACACATTAATATACTTACACAGACCTAGAAAAGGCTTACGGAGTATTTTTGCCCCTGGCACCCATAATTCTCTGCTGATTACACTGAGTGTGGTTTAATAGAAGCCCCAATAACCCAGGCTAGGGAACACACACACCACGTTCACACACTGAGAGAAACACACACACAGTGAGAAGTTGGAGAGTGTTGCTGTCAGATAGAGACAGAAAGAGGACGGAGAGATTAAATTCTGCCGAGAGTTTTTTGTCTGTGAGATTGGTTCTTAACGTCCCCAGCTCCCTTCACACTCCCTATTAGTGCAGTGAAGAAGAGAGAGGACAGAGAGCGAGGGCCGGGAAAAGTAGGAAACTTCAACAGAGACAGTACTTGGAGGATACTTAACAATGTTATTAATCCATTAATCCTTGTTTGACATTTGCCAGTGTATCACACCCCTGATTGCTGTTTCTCTCGTAGCTGTAGGCTACATTAGGTGTGTGTATGTGTGTGAGTCTTTCCCTTATTAGCTTTGCCAGTGTCCTCACAAGAATGGAGAGATGATGAAAACTTGCCAGAGTAAGAACACTTTGTCTGTCTCCAACTGCACAAGATTTCGCACTTGGTTCAGGGTTAACACAATAAATAGTTTCTGAAAGATCGATCTGTTGCTCATTTTAACAATACACACTGAAATCTTCAGAATCAGCAAACCTGCCTTTACTCATCCAGCAGACACAGAACCATGTTAGCATTTATTTGGAAGGGAGTTGTATTGCTAACCGCTTATCTAAGATAAGTCCAATATTGACTCTTCTTTCTGATTTGGTCCAAAACACTTCCTCAGGGAAGTATTTTCCTTTTCAGGTACAAAAAACTCCACTAGGATCACCATTTCAATAATTTATTCAGTGTGACATTTACTTTTAGTTAGGCAGTGTACAGTGGGTTTGTCTGAGCTTTTTGGTTTAAAACATTTTCCTCCTGCTGCTGGAAACAATTGTACTGAGTGCAACAAAGTTATAGGTGGTCAGATCTGAGCTGTGAAAAGTATGGTCGCCCTGAGAGCTCAACACACTGCCATTTAAGAAAACATGAACAAAAAGAAATATATATTTGTGTGTGTGTGTGTGTTGGGGGGGGGGGCTAAACTTTTTTGTCACCTCTGCCAGTTTACAGTTTACACTAGGAAAATGGGAGTGTTCTAAAACCTCTGAGCAGTATACCTACATAAATGCTGTACATATAAATTTGTTTCATGAAGGTACAACCCTTTATACGATGTACTTCTAGCTTGAGTTCCTAGTACTATATATTGTAAAAGTAATAGGCTATACTGTAAATATTTAACACTATATTACATTTATATATGCAACTGGTCACACTCTGTTTCCACTGCTGTGTTTTTCTCTCAGCATACGAGTTTCCACATTTGTTCAACATGTTTTTCCCTGAAGCCCAGCATGATTTGTTTGTCACAGTCACACAGTATTTGTCACAGTCTGCTGTAAAATATAATGATGTTTAGCAGCACAGTGTTGAAAGGCTCATCACATGGTTTTTTCTACATCAAAAAAATAAAACAATAAGTCAACCCTTTCAATCATAAAAGGAGAATCCTGTTAGATGTCTATCAGACATTTTGTTTCAGCAATCAAGGCTGTGGGTGTGACCTACTGTATGTGTTTCAGTCTGGGCTGACTTTAGAGTTGGAAAATAATCAGGTCTCTCTAGGAGTGGAGGGTTGGGGGGCGTGTGTATGGGAGGGAGGGTGAGTGGTCCTTTAGAAAATAGAAAATTGAAAGCTCTGTTGTAATCTCGAGCCCTATCAACTCCCAATCCTTGTCCTGATATCGGAAGCCCAGTACACACACACGTGCCGATGCACACATGCACAGCTGAAAGTGCACAACTTGGCCCCTTTCTCTGTTCTCTAAATCCCTGAACACACACACACACACATTGCAGAAAAAGCCAGCTTAGTGATGGTGTTTGGTTTCGTTATCAGCATCATCACTGTTGCAGAATGACAGGTCAGAGGTGTTGAATTTAGAAAGCTCAAATGTCATGAGCTAACTCACACATACACACAAACACACACACACTCTCACACAAACTTGATCTTTGGCATCTTGTGATTGGTGTCTGAGTGGTGACAGTAAAACAGCGAGGCATTAGAAACGAATGAGCAGAGAGAGTAATCACAGCACTGTCAGCACTCACTGGCAGGCGAGTGAGCTGATTGCCATACGAGCAATTTACTTGTCTGATTGACTGACACAAAATGGCTGCGGGACATGACTGAATACAGGCCTGTCTTGTGGCCAGATAACGTCCGGATGCAATAAGCTTAGCGATGCAGACATGATCAATCCACACAATGATATTTCTTTATTACCACTGAGTTTTCATAATATTTACAAGTCATCCAGGGGGACCCTCCAATATCTGATCACACACTTATTAACAGTGTCTTTCACTGGGGACGCACTGAGGGCCCCTGGACTACTGCATTAGAGATCTTTGTTTATGACTTATTTAATTGCAGTCAGTGTAACGGGCACCACTGGGGTTTTGATTCTCTTTGATCTGCACCATTAAAAACAGCCCCATGCATTATGTAGAGAGTGTTTGGTGTGTAAACGATGTTTAAGAAAGCTAATAATTGCTATGTCTGTCTCATATTTCATCATATATTCATAGGAGATCTGAGAATTCCAGCACAAGGACCCTTTACTTGTGCTTTCTTTTGATTTATTTACCACCTAGATAGGCCTAATTAGGGAACTTTCTGGAATAGTAGCAAAACGGAAACACAGTTTTGCCTTCTCCTCTTCTGCTGTCCCATATTTGTCGCCAACATACATCTCAAATGAGCTCATTTGCACTGATATCAGACGGCACCAAGTGCCCAGATGACAAGCTGTTGATGTGTCGAGATGTGGAAAGTAAACAACAAATCTGAATGCATAATGTTGTCCAATTAGTTCCAATTATCGCTTACTGTCATGTATTTGTCTTAACTGTAGGTTGTCATTTGATGGAAGCTGCCTGACAGTCAGGCAGAGCAACAAGGTCTGAAATGTTTTGGAGACTTGAGATCACCCAGAACAGCATCCATCAGCAGACGTCTGGTCAATAATGAAGATGTGGGCACTGGAGGGGAGAAAACTTGAAAACTTCTAGAGAGTGAGAGAGCTTTTTTTTTTAAAATTACAGACGTTTTTCTTTTAAGGTGTATCAAAACTGATTACTGCCACAAACTTGTTGTTAAATTCAAACTGAAACTGACAATTACTTTTGCTAAGATATAAAAAATTTCTCATTCACCACGGTGGGTGGTCTTTTTCTCCTTTAAGCTCAGCCTGGGAGCTCGAGTGACCTGCGCAGTATCTTAGCTGTTCCTAGCACTGCGCTCTTCTGGACTGAGAGCTCTGATGTTGTTCCTGGGTTCTGTTGGAGCCACTCTCCCAGTTTGGGGGTCACAGCCCCGAGGGTGCCCATTACCACGGGGACCACTGTTGCCTTCACCTTCCACATCTTTTCTAGTTCTTCTTTCAGCGCCTGGTATTTCTCAAGCTTCTCATGTTCCTTCTTCTGATGTTGCCATCACTTGGGATCGCTACATCATACATACATACTCGACACAGATGTTCCTGTACACTATGCCGGCCACTTGGTTGTGGTGCTCCATGTATGCCCTGCCTGCTAGCATCTTACAACATGCTGTTATGTGCTGGATTGTCTCAGGGGCATCTTTGCAGTCTGCACCTGGGGTCCTGCCTGGTGTGGTAGACCCCGGCCTCTATCGATCTTGTGCTCAGGTCCTGTTCTTGTGCTGCTATGATTAGTGCCTCTGTGCTGTCTTTCAGTCCAGTCTTTTCCAGCCACTGGTAGGACTTTCTTATATCAGCCACTTCTTCTATCTGTCGGTGGTACATACTGTACAGGGGTTTGTCCTGCCATGATGGTTCTTGCTCCTCTTTTTCTCCTGGGGTTTCTGCTGCCTAGATATTCACAAAGCACATCATCACTTGGACTGTGTCGTCCAGGTGAAGTTATCTAGAATTTTCAGACTGAAGAAACCACTTAGATTAGTGATGGACCTAAAAACTAGAAGTCCAGTTGCCATGAGTAGATCATTGCTCTGGGTCATTTTCCTGATGTTCTCATGGATCTTTGCTGTTTCATCCTGGATAGTGGCTCTGACGCTCACCAGTCCTCGGGTTCCTTGCTTCTGCTTAGTGTACAGTCTCAGGATGCTGGATTTGGGGTGAAACCCTCCATTCTAAGGAGCTTCCTTGTCTTGATGTCAGTGGCCTCTACCCCCTCCCTTGCCCAGGTTATTGTACCAGTGGAGCATCTGATGACCGACAGGGCGTAGGTGTTGGTAGACATTGTCCTTCCCATTCAGCTCACTTCTCAGGACTTTCCTTACTCTTTGTAGGTACTTGGCAATTGCTGATCTCTTTGCGGTCTCTTCATGATTCCCATTTGCCTGTGGGATTATTAGGTACTTGTAGCTGTCCTCAACATCTGCTATGTTGCCTTCAGGTGGTACAATCCCCTCAGTTATGTCTACCTTTCCTCTTCTTGTTACCATCCAACCACACTTATCTGAATGACATTCTAATGTTGCTGCTATAGATCTTAGTATGGATCAGTGAGTCGGCGTCCATATATTATCTATAAATTGAGAATTCAAATTTTGGTTTGACTTTAATTGAAATGAAATAAATAAATCTCAAAGTAGCTTATCATCATGGAGTGTGGAAATAAAGCAGCTCCTATCTTTTATTTATTTATTATTTTCCTTTGTGTAGGAGGCAGAGATTTTCATTTCTATATTCCTGCTTCAGCACCTGCTAACACACTGTGCCCCAAGTAGCAAATGATGATAATCTGAGCCTTGACCTTGGCCTCTCTGCCGTGCCTTTTCACTGTAATGAGAGATGCTTCACTACGCAAGTGCCAGTAATTACACACACATGCATGTGCACACACACACACACACAGTGCAAATGAAAGCTTTAATTATTCACAGCAAAACCCCAAAAATAGCATCAAGGATAGAGTATCTATTTTTATTCCAAAGCTCGGCTGATCTTTTCAGGCTCTGTATCCCACATTGCACTGAAATCTGTCATCAGCAGCGATCATTAGGGTCGCTTCATGGAGGATTTTCAACAAGGGAATGCTGTTAGCAGATGTAAGCACACTACACACAGTTGGATACATCCAAAGACAATGTCAAACTATGTTGACAGGGCTTTTGTTTGTATTTTTGTCCTAGTACGGTGGAAAGAGATCTTCGGCGTGGGTGCCAGTTCATGTTGCAGGCGCTCTAACTGTAACTTGTAGGCCTTTGTTTTCTGACAGCTCGAGTAGATGAAGAGAATCACTCTCTGATTATATTGACAACCCTGAGGCATCATTAAAGCACTGTCTTTGTGCTGTAAATAAACACCTGGGAGAGAAGAGACACAAAGGAAGACACAGAGAAGGGAAGAAGCAGATGAAGACATTTGACAGCTATGCTGGGATGGGAAAATGTGTCTGCAGGGTTTTTTCAGCTAAAGCATCACATTTGCTTCTTTTTCCTATTATACAGTGCATTATTATAGAAAGAAACAAATAATTATAAATGAATCTCCTCTCTGGAAGCAGGTTAGTTAAACTACATTCAGATCACAGATTGTGCTCCACACCACTGTGGTATTTAGTGCAATCCAAGCTTGTTTCAGCAATTACATGATTAATCAAGCCAACCAAGAGCAGCCATAATGATCCCATCCCACTACCACCATGTTTCACACTGATAATGAACCATCCATTTGAACTAATTTGCTATGGGAATCTAGTAATCTTCCCCTCGAGTTGAGACGGAAAATGAGCCATTGTAATCTTTGCTGTGTTTGGTTCTATTTGTCTGGGTGTGTGTGAATAACTGAAAGTCAGCACATTTTCCTCTCTTGTGAGAAGTGATGCTACAGTCCAGTGCATTAAACTGGGACTTTAATGATGGAGTCAGAATTTTGCACATAAGATCCTCTCGCTGTGCCTGCCTTTGAGTTTCTGATGTATTAATGCTCAAGAGGTTGAAGCCTACAGTTGATGATCACCTGACAAATTTGGCTGACTTTTCATCTAGTGCCACCATGATGATGTTTTTGACTATTAGTGAAATGTCTCCACAATTCTTGGATTGATTGTCATAACCTTTAGTATTTGCAATCATGTTCCCATCTGGATGACCTGTAGTTATTTGAGCAATTGCAGATTCAGATTAATACAATATATATTCAACAATTAATTTGATGTATCAGTATAGAAAGTCATTATATGAGCCCCAATTTTACAAGATGCAGTAATAAAATGACAGCTACCAATTATGCATCAATAATTATAAATAACGTAATACTTATTATTGTCAGCTAGGTCATTCTAGTTTTACTTTCCTACTTTAAGTACATTTTTGTTGCTAATGTTTTATTACGTTTATTACGTTTAATCCAGTATCATTTTGACAGTAAATCTTCTACATATTTCTACCAGGTTTAAAACAATGTAAACTTTGCACACTTCAGTGCCTTAGGATAGAACAACACTCCATTCACAATGGATTACACAGCTCCTGTTAAGTTTGCTGGTATGAAAGCATTCATTCAGTTGACTGTCCTGCAACATAGTGCTGACATGCTAAATATTTTAATGGTTTATTTCCAATTTCCAGTACATTTTAAAGAAACTGTACCATGCAACTTCAGAAATTACATAAATTAAAACAAAGAAACAAAAAAAAATCATATTAAAATATTAGCAGTAGCTTCATTCTGCTTTAGTGGTGGTCTTGAAACTAAACAGAGAATAGACCTTGTACTGCACTTAGTACTGCATATAGTTTTTTGTTCAATGTTGTAGGTAAGCATCAGGCATGAGCAGACATTTTTTGAATCATGAAAGTCAAACAGTATAATTGACCACAGATAGCATGTTTAGGGTGACAGTTATGGGTAAAATAATCTCTATTTTCTTCAAGCTTGGGGACAATGCACAATGTCAGCAGTTTTTTCCTTGCAAATAGCAAGAATATTATATGAATATTATACAGTATGATGGAAACCTTATACAGATACATTTATAGATATGTTTAAACACACACACACACACACACACACACACACACACACACACACAGCGAACAGTGGCAGTGAAAAGGAACAGCCCTGACACTGCAGTTTTCCTTTAGATTCTGTAGTACCAAGTATATTCACTAAATTGTCAACCAGTTGGCTGGTTTTGCTTTGGACATTTTTTTGCCTGTTTGAATTCTCTCTGTACACTCTGGTCTATGCGGACTCAACGTTGTGCCAGCCCATCCTCCACTTTAGTAACCCCACGATGGAATGAAAGATTGATCTCCAAACAGATAGGGCTGCGGGAATTGAACGTATTTAGTATCTCCTTCCAATAATGCAATTCAAAGGACCAGTCCCACAAAAAAGTCCACATTCTTACATTTTCAACATTTATTCTCAGGTTAAGCACATTTTTAATATTAGGGCACATTCTGCGATGCAAAACAGTTTCTATGTAATGAACTGTTTTATAATGGGTGAACTTATCTCTTCCCTAATCTCACTTATAAGATTCCTCTGCCACATAAATATCAAACTTTTACATATTCTAGTTTAAGTATTTAAGCATTTTTAAATACAGTTGTAGAGTGCCTTTTAAGGCACCTCTATATGGTGTAAAAGTTGTCTGTCATTGTTCGAGGATGAGTTTTCCTCAATCCTATCAGAGCTTAATGTATTGGTGCAATGATAATCTTTCAATCCACATCATAGGTCTAAAAGTGCTATGGTCAGTGGATTAATCAATTAAATCTGTCAGTTATTCCAGTAAAAGGGTGTGGTGGCAAGTGACTCAGATTGCACAGTCAGAGCTGTAGTGCTGTCAGGTCATGCTGTGGTGCCATTAGGTTTATTAATGGTGCCAAATCTGGTAAAGAAAAACAGATGGAGGCTGAGTACATCTCTGTTCCAGGGACTCATAGTTGGGTAGCTCAGCAGATGAGGAACTTGAGCTTTTTTCCCCAGATAACAGATAAGGCTGGAAGCAGAGCAAATACACACAGTAAAGAATCTTAAAAAATCAGGGTAACAAAGTACTGCACTTTTGTAAAAAATCAACAGCTGTGTGTGGCTACTTTGAGAGTCAAATATTTTGTTTAAATTTAATGGTTTGCAATAGTTTATTTGCTGAATGTTCAGTGTAGGCCTATGCTAAGACATTAAAGACAATAAAAAATATTTACAAAATTTGAGCTGTTCTCAAATGACCAGTAGTGTGTATCAGGTTGGAACAACACAAATTTACATCAAACCAAGATCCATGTCCCCAAAAAAATTATGTTATGAAAGACTTTTGCATCTGTGTTTGGAGCATAAATGTTACGTAAATCAGGTTTTATCCCTTTAATTTTGCCCTCCAAACATCCAACCATCATTCTTCCCCTTTTGTTCTCATATATAAGTGCAAAATTCAACTTCTTATTGACCGAGGCTACTGCATGTTTTTAATAAAATATGAACTATGATATGTCTGGCTAACCCAGTCTGTTTTCAAGTTAGAAAATCTGCACAATCCCTCACATAATTTTGAGACTAAAAGTATCACATCTCACATTAATATATTTTTATTTATTCATATGTATTCCTGCATTATTATATTCATAAATGTATAATTGCAGCAGGTAAAGGTAGGGTCAATGTTAAGTAAGATATTACTTATATGTTTAGTTACATTTTTTATATATCTGATACCCAAAAGTAACTAGTTACTAAAGTTACAAGCTAAATATAGTAAAAGTAAAAGTACAATATCTTCCTCTGAAATGTAGTGAAAAACTATAAAGTAGCAGAAAATGGAAAAATAAAGTACAGGTATCTCATAATTGTACTTAAGTGTAGTAGTCCATTACATCTATTTAATTACTTACCACCACTCTTCAAATATTTATTGTTTTCAGTATGTTGTGTGCATTTTAAATGTCATTATCTGACAGATAAAAGTAGAGATATAAAAGAAAAGAGGGCAGAGAGACATAAAAAATGACAAACAGAAGCCCCTGCCTGGACACAAACTGTGACTGATGTGGTTCACAGGCAGTGTCTTAACCCTTAAACCACCAGGACTGAAAGTCTCTGGACCTTCTTTACTGAATAAACAGTTTTTCCATCATGTGCTTTTGGTGAGAACTATAACATTAGGCCGTCGGTTTTGGGTTGAGATTGGTAATTTACACGACTTACATCACTTTCATACTCATCAAATCATTCAGTGAGCCGTTGTACTGTACAAAAGCAACTGCATCATTCATAATGTTTCACCACTCATTTATTTAAAAATAATAATAAGACACTACTACTCTGCTACCCTTGAATCCATTGATTTGTCACATTTTACGCATTCTAGTGTTGCCTTTGTACATGTAAAGTAACTGTACTGCACATTACGTACATGTAATCACTACAATTGGTGGTGAACAAGGATGATGATGAAGATGCTGAGTGGCACTTCTGTAAATAATAATGATGATAATGGTGGTGGTGGGCCTGACATTGACGATGATGGGAGGTAAGTGTAGAAAAATCGACAGAACAAGCACCGACAACGGCTGCCGCTGATATCTTGAGTTTTTCAGCCAGAGGCAGCACTCGTACCGCTTTCTCTTCCTTAACATCACACTCTCATCTCCCAATCTGCAGACAAGGGGAATTGTCCCTTCACTTCTGCTGAGTGGGCAGCCATTTCAAAGTATCAATTGGACACGTGTCAGAGAAAAGTTTTTGCTGCCAAAGCAGAACCTTTCAGAACATATGAGCCCTCCTGAATGAATGACTCGTCCCCTCTGTCTTCCCTTTCCCTTTTCTCCCATCTTCTACTTTTCATTCCCCTGTGCTAGGTGGAGTGCTACTACGAACACTTTGAGTGATGAGAGAGATAAGTGTCAGAGATGCTTTGGAAGTGGGGACTTAGTGCTGGCAGTGTGTGTACTTGTGCAAGTGTGTGTATGTGTGTGTTAGGGGGGCAGAAAGAGGGAGAGGCAGGCAGAGGGAACCACAAAGACACATTGTGACAGATGTCACTAGCCAAACTATGAGGAACATGATAAGCAGCCTCCCTATCATTCAGATGTACAGACCATGACATCTATCTAGCAAGCAGTTGAAACCACACCACTGTTTGTACAAGCAGAGTCCAGCACGTCTGTGGAAATTGTAAGTACAGACAAACATAAAACTGCCTGAAAACCTCGCATATTTCACTCTGAAAATAAACTTTTCAAAAGGCTGTTCTTTGCTCAGGAATATATTTCTTCTTTTTTTTCATTTAGCTGTGCAAAGAAAAACCTAAAGAGTCATGGAGATAAATGAATTCAAAGAAAACCTTGTAGCACCTTCTTTTTTCACAACAGGAAGATTAGGAGTTCAGGACCTGTTCATTTGAGCTCCTCTCAGTTTCTGCTGAAGCAGGATAGTGTGCTTGAGTCAAATTAATCATCAGAAAACTGCACAGCAAAATATTGCATGTAGAAGGTATTTATGCTTTTATTGCAGGAAGTCATCTATATTATTAAGTAGTACATCAAAATATTGAGGTAGCAACATGATGGCCAGCAGCAGCCACCACTACTACAGTAACATTTGGGATAAATTCATCTTCTAGAATCAATATGACTAACTGTGTCTTATGTGAACTTGATGGAAACTGCTAAGGACTGATGATTAAATGGTAATTAAATACAGGAGCTTAAATATAACTGCTGTGTTAACTCAGTGAAACAGTGAACAAATTTAAAGCCTTTTTAATGCAGTCTGATAAAAATGCTTTCATTCGATTGAAGCACTGAGGATGTAAATTTAAGATACCATCACATTTGCCCTTAGTTCAATGAATATGGACCATAGCATGAAACACTGTACATCCCAACCCTTACTTCCATTTAAAATGTAGCTAGGATGATTTTACCAAACTTTATATTAGGTTTCATAAAGAATTTTGTCTGTTTTTCTGTAATATCTGCACATAGTGTGTTTATGGTTATAAATGGCTGATACACAACAGTCAGGGTATGGTTACAATTAGGCACTATACACTTGGGTGAATCCATACAAATCTGGCTAAGTCCAAAACCAGTAGCAAATTAGCTTAGAAGTAGTCCAGCACATAACCCTGTTCAGACCACAGCTTGTTATTTTTACACTTAGTGCTTCTTGTACAGATTAAACAATGAGATACTGTACAACATGTTAATCCATAAGCTTTGGAGGTGCTGGTAGGAGAGCTGTTTATCCCTACTCCTATGTTAGCTGATACTGGTATTGGTATTCTCATCAAAATCTTGTCAAGAAAGCAAAGAAGCATTTTTCCCCTAAATGTCTTATGGGATGGGTTGTAATCTTCTACACTGTGGAAAGCAGTTTTAAAGCCACATATGTATTGTTTTTTTTGTACTGGACTAAAACACGAGTAAATGTCCACTTGCTAACTAAAACACTGCATCACTCTTCATTTCTGTTTTCCTTGTGCAGAACATCTGTGAAACCTTCTGGACTGGCCCAAGTGAACACACTGAGACCAGACTTGATTGAAACAAGGTCCTGCACTACACCCGTAATGTCTTCCCTCCTGGGCCAAGCCAATGAAGCAAGAAGCTGCTAAAGTGCATTTTTCTCATAGAGGGAACAGATAACTTGTGTGCTACAATAGATTTTTAGTCTTGCTTCTTCATTGTCCTCCTCTGTTCTCGATCGATTCGAGCAAGAACATGTCCTGGAGCCATGTTTGACCATATACACCACACTATATACTATATGTCAAGCTATCTGTACAGGACACCGAACAACTGTTATTCAGCCAAGACACTCCTTTGCAAAACAGCCACACATGCACCCCTCTCTCCCTCTCCTATTATTTGTTATTCTCTCACACAAATGCACCCTAAATCTCATCTCCTCCTACAATAAATGTATACATACACCATGTAATATCTCTTAGGCGGTAATTTTCCTGCACCATAAAATGAGTCATTTGTCTCCTTTATATTTTTCCTCTCTCAGCTAGTGGAGAAGGAGGAGCACACTGCAAGAGCCCAGCCGCTGAGATTAAAACCTGATGGAGGGTGCCTGAACAATGCATGCGCGTGGAGGTGTGTTGTGTATATGTTTGTGT
This sequence comes from Mastacembelus armatus, assembly GCF_900324485.2. Taxonomy (NCBI): domain Eukaryota; kingdom Metazoa; phylum Chordata; class Actinopteri; order Synbranchiformes; family Mastacembelidae; genus Mastacembelus; species Mastacembelus armatus. Next base: position 6,029,317 of record NC_046643.1, on the reverse strand, counting down.
GGAAGCAAGAAAGACAGGAGGAGGATGGGAAAGGATTAAACCTGTATCTTGGGGTCTTCAATGTCAGAGAGGTGCTGTGGAGGAGGAGTAGCAGTGCTGACAGGGCAGTCTCAATCTAGTATGATATGGACACACCAACTAAATTCATACAACACACACACACACAGGCTGCCGACTCTTTGTCTGCATTATTTATGAAATGGGGCCATTATCTCTTGTTTTACACCTTGCATCAACTGAGTGCCAGGAAAAGAGTTGTGCATGTGTGTGCACCCAGCACAAGTGTGTGTCCATGTGTGTTCTTTGGCCAGCTAAGACAAAAATGAAGGATGAGTAGAAAACTATTGCCATGACAGAATGAGGAACCAGAGAAGTAGGAAGATGTAATACGTGACAATCAGCGTGGGGGAACAAAGAACACAACGGAGTACCTGAAGTCCCACAGCTACAGAAGAGAAAAAGATATAAGGCAGAAAAAATAAACACAAAAAGTTTCATTAGTAGTGGCGCCCGTGTTCGTGTTTCTGCAAAGTTTTCGGATAGAAAGACAAGAGTGTGTGGGTGGAGTTTTGCTGTGGAAACTGCACCAAATACAGAGGAGACTTAGTAAGGCAGTGTCACAAGAACAGCAGAATGGTGCAGCGAGGGAGTCATGACTATTGTCATCACTGTGACAAAGACAAAAAAAAAAAAACAAAAAAAAAAACGTCATTACACACACAGTTGTAGTTGTCACCGCTAATATTTTGGCTAACTAATGCTGTACCAAATGGAATTCAGGTCATTCCAAATGCCACATATTGTGGATAGACTCAGCGCCCAAATGCAGACTCAGGTGGACTGGAAAATTAATTTCAATAGTTTATTATAAGTCAAGAAATAAAAACAGGGGCTTACTTTATGTCCAGGCATAAGAGGCAAAAACAAACAAAATGAACACAAAAAGGCACAGACAACACATAGGGCAAGATCAGGCTACATAAGCAAAGTTTATGGCACCAGGTCACACACCAGGACCTGAAGAAGCTATCTTGGTGTAAGATGTAAGAAAATATGATATTTATAGTGAGGGAACCTATCAGGGGAGAGAAGACAGGTGTGGTGGCTGCGGCAGTCATGGCTAGACTGAATTTGTAGTTGAATACTCAACCTATGGATGGAATATCTTTACTTCTCTGCTGAAGGCTGTGTAAAGGGAGTTTCAATTAAAGTAATTGAGGCAAAGACACGTCCCTGCAGTTCCCAAAACTACTGTTGAATTTGTTTCGCAGTAAACTGTATAGTGAGCAATTATCATCCTGGAGCATGTGGAAATATGTGAGGGAAAAGTATTTACATCCTCAGGGCCTACACAATGGCCTCATTGCTGTTGATATATGCCCATGTGGTGCAATTATCAGACCTAATGACTCCCAGTAGAGGTCTGCCACATTACAGATGCAGCCCTATGTTAAGTAGTTCACAAATGAAAGGGTGGGTGGAAGGCATCCTTTGGTTTTCTCCGAATGTACACAGCAAATAATGTGGTTTTGGTGATGCTGTTTTACAGGCCTGTAAGCTTCTATTAATTCCCTAGTAGGGGCATAGCAGGAAGTTACTTAAGTTTACTAAGTTATGTTGAGAATAAACATAGCTGTTCACTTCTGACATATTATGCTCATTTCCAGATTTACAGTATATTTAGCTAAAATATGAAGTAACTAAGTATAATCTGTACCATGTTAGCATCATAGACGATGGACTTACTGCAAAGTAATTTACACAAATTCTGGGAAAACATTTTACACAGTAACCTCAGCTGTTGCCGTTACAGCAATGCTTGTGAGAAACAATGTGTTCAGGAATAATCATTATGCTGCAACCATTCTGTTTATGGTGGTAGTCTTTCCCTGTTGGAGAGCATCAATGTTTCTCTTTGTTCGTACTCTTTGTTGGTAGGCCTTATTTGTTATTGCAATTTCCAGGGCTCAATATCACTTAAAAATGTAGCTGTTGTTCATGATGTGCATGTGTGCATTCTAAGCAGCTAATGTGTATAGCCTCTTTGGAGCCATTCATGGAAACCTTTCTCTAGTAATTACAAGGACATTCAACCTGTTCTGTTGATCTGTGGAGCTCAATAAACTATAACAAAACATTTAAATTAAAACCAGTATTCTTCTTCTAGCACCATCCGTCCCACAATAGCTCCATGTAGCACAGGGCATGTTTACCTGGCTATTAGCTTATTGTGTCAAACAGCCAAACAGTGGGTCTTTTTTTTTTTTACACACTTGCCATTACCAGCTCTGTTATACATGTTCAGTATATTTATCCATTTATCTATTATGCTTTGTATTATAACACACACACACACACACACACACACATATGTATATATATATATGCACATATATATATGGTGCATAAAGAAACAAAATGCTGACTTTTCTCAGTTGGAACTATTGTTTCTCCAGTTTATCTTTGATGAAAAGTTTGCAGCCCTCATCATCACTTTCTCTGTTATGGCATCAGTAATATAGTCCAACAAAAACAGTTCGTGGTGAAACTCACTGCAGCACAGTGACTCACTGTTGAGAAACTGGAGCACAGATACTGCCAGTTGGCTCCAGGTGGCTCAACATGCTTCTCCTGGAAATGTTATGATAGCCTGAGAATATGCTTCACCTTGCAGTTCCTTATGGGTGAACTCTTAGCTAAAACCATTCCTCTTTGACACAGACAGAGTCACTTTCTGACACTTTTTTTTCTATAGCATAATAGCACAGTGTATCACAATGCAATGCGAAACCCTCATTAAGGCAAATAATCACAAAATTTACAATACATCAAGTAAAAATACCATTTAAATTAAAGAAAATATTAAATAAATGTGAGAAAGCCAGACACGTGCACAGGTAGGGCTCAGCCTGTGCAGAGCACATGCCCTTTTTGTCCTTACACTCTGAAGTGCCCTTTTTTTGGAGGTGGTGGTTTTTTTGTTCTTCTTCTTCAATAAATCAGTGCTATTGGTCATCCGTGTCTGTCTGTCTGTTTTACAAATATATTTAGCCAATGAAAGGTATTAAAAAGAGCTTGTGACTAAATCTTGTTGGATCCGCTCAAACTGTCAGTCAAACCTCATAATCCCCCCCCCCCGTCTTGACTGACTGAGTGAAGTGAACTGGAGTTCCACAGCAGAACAGTTGAACGTCTTACAAGGGTAAATAAATGTCTTGTTGTTTGAATAAGTACAGCGTTGTCTTTATGCAAGAAACACTAGTATGTCTATAAAGGCTCATATTTTATGCATTTGAGTTCTGAGACTGGACCGGAGAGAGAAAGGGCTAGCATTTGCCATCTACGTTAGTCACAGCCAAGAGCCTACACTTAAATTTCCTGTGTACACAGCAGCATTTCATCTTTTATAAAATGAGATTTTGGCCAAACGTGGTTTACAACAGGAAAACGTGCCCATATTACTACAACAAACCCCGTAACCTGTTGATGAAAATGTAATGTGATGCCGCTGCTTTAATGATGGACAAATTATATATGATATATGTATGTATGTGTTTATATATATAGGGAAGGGGAAGGGAAAAGCTCACAATGAAAAGCTCACAACGAAAACTTTTTACTGCAACTGTACTTTTTACAATATTTTATTAATTTTCATTGCTGGCTATATAAATATTATCTATTAAGGTATAGAACGTACTTTAGCACTACATGCTTTTTTGTTCTAGCAAGAACATGCAGACATGGCAAACGTGGATCTGTGACAGATAAGTAACAAATGAACAGAATTTAAAGTAACATTAATATAGGCTCTCTGCCTATCACAGGGCAAAGGGTAACAGTTTATGACACCAGGTCACACACCAGGACCTGAAGACGCTATCTTGGTGTTCTGATTATGGACATCATGTCAGAGGGGAAGAGATGTAAGAAAACGTGGTTAGAAAAAGCAAGCAAGAGAAAAAGAGAAAGAGCAAAAGTCTGGTCAAGAGCAAATATTTGTTAATGCAAAAGGTCCTCTAATGTCAGTCCTGTTTCAGGCTAGCATTCAAAGAAATGAACTCCTCTCATGCAAAAATGTTTGGTTAGTCTTTGTGTCAGTATTTCTCCAAAACAAAAAATAGCATACTGCTGTCCATGACAATACAATATTACTATGTTGGCTGTCTTTATTTAGTGTGTTAGCATGCAAAATTTGCTTATCATTGGTTTTGTAGGTGTTTCATTATGAGCATAACAATTGGGATCACAAAAATTAGTGGACATGAACATGTGCTGCAAATTTCATAGCAATCCAGCCAATACATTGTCAAGACTAAAGTGCTGGACTGACCGACTGGCTCAACACCATTGCCTTCCTCCTTTAAAGGATATCCAATTATGTTATTATCTTGCCAGTGATGCTGCATGTATTGACTGAACAGTGTACAGAGTGTGCATTGCAACATCATGTGAGAAATAACACAGCAGAGTCTCATATCTGATCATTATTGCAGGTAGAGAGCAAACATATTATGTTATTTTCACAGGGAAAGTTTTAAAGTGCATTATTTATTCTCTTGAAAGAAGCAGACTACGGACCTCCGTTGGCCTTGAGCAACAGCCTGAAAAGATCTATGGCATAAACATTTTCCTCCTCCATTACTGATTTGTGATTCTTGTATCTGGCAAGCTTGGCTTGTCCCAGGAGGCCTGCACACTGCCTTCTGTTTTTCTAGCCGGACTCCTCAGTGAGCACAAATAAACACTTGTTAAACAGAAATCCCATCCTCCCTAGCTGTGTGCACAGCAAACCAAACAAAGGAGCTAACGGCTGTACTTTGTAAGAAACAACTGAGCATGAGTCAAGGGCCACATGAAAGAGGCAGATACTGAGATTGAAGCCAGAGACAAAAATTAAACGTGGAATGCAGAGCAGAAAGCTATTACCAGTATAAATCTGCAGACTTTCTGGGGTAGGACACAGCGTTCATTATCGGAAAACACCCAGTGCAAACTATCTTTTCTGCTTTGCATCAGCATGGTGGAACAGGGTGAGACAAAAAGGATGGAGACAGAGTCAGAGTACATAGAGGAAAAAGCTTAACAAGGTCAACAAAGCATTTGAGGGATGCTCGACCTCTCATCTATTTTTGAAAAAAAATGCAAACTACACTCATGCACACTGACACACACAGCAACACATACATACTGACTGCAGCTTTTCAGTATGTGATGAGACAAGACAGTGGCCAAAGGAAGATTGTTTAAGGCGATCACTGTGACAGCTTTTTTCCTCTATACTGACACAAGATTGTGTGAATACAGCACTAAAAGCTGCAATATATTACCAGGAATATGACTTTCTTGTTGCAGACGATGCACTGCTGTAACACTTTATAACATTCCTAAATAATAAACCTCAGTGACAACAGGGATATGAGGGTGATTTTTCCCCTACAGCTTTTACCCAAAAAGTGCCGTCTGAAGGTCATAATCTCTTTCCAGATGCTGCTGGTGCCTGCAGAAAGTATAAAGTGTCTCATCAGTAAGGCAGAATGAAGAAATACTTTACACCAGCTGAGAAATTCATAACTGAACACAGTTTTGTGCAGCTCAACCAAGAAAATACACAAAGCTCTTATATCACATATTGATGACTTTCTTTCAGAAATAACACAAGAAGCTGCATTGCTAATGAATTAAATAAGACATAGGTTGAACCGTTAATATGCCAGTTTAAACAGATTACCTTAGTCTGTCCAAGAAGAATGTAACCCTTTCTTTTTTATTTCTAAGAAGACATTAAGGTTTCCTAGACTTTGTGCACCTGTGTACTTTGTGTATGAATTTCTTGAGTTTAAAAACTTGAGAATCATAAACATGTACGATTCAGATAACACGGTAATATACTCAGGATATCAAAAACACCAGCATACCTTTAAGGGCACACAGGACTCACTGCCTTTTTTTGCAAAATTATTTTATTTGTGTAGCCCTCGGTGAATTTTATCAGTTCAATAATTACTGGGATCTTGGAGATTCATCACATGGCTAAGAATCATGCAATGCAACAAGCACAAGTAGTCTGATAGCCATACATGGTGAAAACAAAATGAAAAAATTTTTCAAAGTATTACCCAACCTGTCCACTCTATACGTCCACCACACCTTACAGATCTACTTTTCTTGTTTCAACTGTGATACTTATCTATCTATCCATCCATCCATCTATCCATCCCAGACCGCATAGGATGGTGGTGTGTAGGATGACTCTGGTAGTGAGGAAGATGAAGAGGACAAGGGCAGAGGACCAAGTGGTGGAAGTTGAAAAAGGAAGAGTGTTGTGTGGCTTTGAGGGAGGAGCTGAAACAGGCTCTGGGAGGTCAGGAGGTTCTTCCAGATGACTGGACAGCTACAGCTAAAGTGATCAGGGAGACAGGTAGGAGGGTACTTGGTGTGTCATCTGGAAAGAGGAAAGCAGATAAGGAGACTTGGTGGTGGAATGAGGAAGTTCAGGAGACTGTTAAGAGGAAAAGGTTAGCTAAGAAGAAGTGGGACACAGAGAACAGAAGAGAACAGACAGGAGTACAGGGAGATGCAGTGTAAGGTGAAGGTAGAGGTGGCAAAGGCCAAACAAAGGGCATATGAGGATTTGTATGATAGGTTGGACTCTAAGGAGGGAGAGGTGGATTTGTACAGGTTGGTGAGGCAGAGAGACAGAGATGGGAAGGATGTGCAGCAGGTTAGGGTGATCAAGGACAGGGATGGAAATGTGTTGACAGGTGTGATGGAAAGATGGAAGGAATACTTTGAACAGTTGATGAATGAGGAAAATGGTAGAGAGCACAGAGTAGAAGAGGTGACTGTTGTGGAGCAGGAAGTAGCAAAGATCAGTAAGGATGAAGTGAGGAAGGCGTTGAAGAGGATGAAGAGTGGAAAGGCAGTTGGTCCTGACGACATACCTGTGGAGGTATGGAAGTGTTTAGGAGAGGTGGCAGTAGAGTTTTTGACTGGGCTGCTTAACAAGATCTTGGAGAGTGAGAGGATGCCTGAGGAATGGAGGAGAAGTGTACTGGTGCCCATCTTTAAAAACAAGGGAGACGTGCAGAGTTGTGGAAACTACAGAGGAATAAAGCTGATGAGTCACACAATGAAGTTATGGGAAAGAGCAGTGGAGGCTAGGCTGAGGTCAGAAGTGAGCATTTGTGAGCAGCAGTATGGTTTCATGCCAAGAACGAGAACCACAGATGCAATATTTGCTTTGAGAATGCTGATGGAGGAGTACAGAGAAGGCCAGAAGGAGCTGCATTGTGTCTTTGTAGATTTGGAAAAAGCATATGACAGGGTGCTGAGAGAGGAGCTGTGGTTTTGTATGAGGAAGTCTGGAGTGGCAGAGAAGTATGTTCGAGTGGTGCAGGACATGTATGAGAGCTGTAAGACAGTGGTGAGCTGCCAGGAAGGAGGCCTAGAGGAAGAGCAAAGAGGAGGTTCTTGGATGTAGTGAAGGAGGACATGAGGATAGTTGGTGTGGGTGAGGAGGATACAGAGGATAGGGTTAAATGGATGCTGATGATTCGCTGTGGAGACCCCTGAAGGGAGCAGCTGAAAGGAAAATAAAGAAAGAATTAACCTAACATGCATGTTTTTGGACTGTGGGAGAAAACCGGAATACTTGCCCTACTGATGTATTTTCCTGTCCATCAGTGGAGGATTAATAATAACATTATGGATTGGATTACTAATAAGTTGGTGGCAAATCTAAAATCTCAACATATTGCTGTGAAGAAACTACTAAGTAGTGTGCAAAGGCTAGTAAATTGGTTCTTCTCAGACTGCTCTTCTTTCATGTTTGTGTACTTGTTAAATAATAAATTACATTATTTACTTTGTTGATAAGTACTACACTTAGCATCATAATACAAAAGTTGCATCACTTAAAGCTTTCAAGCCAATTATACCAGTTGTTCCCCTGAAAGCAACAAAGCACATCCATGGCCGACACTGGAGCAATTCTGTGATGCAGCATCAAAACTAACCTCAAAAAACAGACCAAACAGAGAATGCCAGCACAGGTCCAAAGCATGAAGTGGATGCTGTAATCCAGCCAAAGCTGGCTGAAAGGAGCATCAGCATTCAGTGAGCCTGGAGGGAATGAAGCCTATCTGGTGTCCTAACACAAACATGATGGGATCTGTTTGGCCATGGATTGCTTGGGGCAATGGAATACCAATGTCTTTACACACACTTTTACACATGCGTGCACCCAGGGCCTCTCACATTTAAAATGACACAACTACACACATGCATTGAGGCAAATAAAGTTGCCATTTTTGGCCAAAGTGCATGTTTGTAATGCACATGCAAACACAGGCACACACATGTTGACGGATAGCTTGTGAAGGCTCTCTCTAACACACTTTGCATTTCAGCTTAGAGGGTCACTGTGGACTCTGGAGAATCATCTGTTCTTCTGGAGTCCCTTAATTCTTATTGACAAGCTCATGAAGCCCAGAGGGGGCGCACAAACAACCAGCAAACACACACATATACACACACATACACACACACACACACACACACACACACACACACACACACACACGCATGAACAAAACATAGATTTACATCAGAAGGCCATGTTTAAACTCTCTCTGTCACACACACAAACACAGTGAAAACATTACTCTAGTGTCACATTGTTGAAGTGTAGTCTTTGTCAGGCCTAAATTGGCCTTTGAATATGCTAATGATTCAGCTGGAAGCAATTTAGATAGGAGGGGAGCTTTAATGTGAAGTACCTCATCCTCTAACCAGGCAGCCATGCTCACAGTGACACAATTACACTTATCACAGAGCCTTCACACAACAACTCAGATACATACTGTACTTGTGCAATGACAGCCACATTCACAGATTCCCATTCAGACCTGTCAAATTGACGGCTCTCACCCTGGAACACTTTGGCAAAATGAGCTTAAGTGGATGAGAAATGCAACATAAGGAAAGAAAGAACGATCCGTGCGTAGCATGATTAACCCATACGTGGTTTGGTGAATCAGTTGCAAACTGTGCTCACACTCACACACACACACACACACACACACCTGTCTGAATAGGACAATATCCACTGTGACTGTGTCAAGTAAACACATCACTTGAGTATGACACAACAGTGACAAACCGCTGATGCAAAGCGCACATCCATGACTGTAATAGTGAGCCTGTTGTCACTGTGACAAGTCTCTTTTTGAATTTTTTTGCGCATTAATGCCTCAAACTCATAATTCATAATTTAGCCAGTTGTGTAATCAAATAGACAGATCTTATGTGGAAGACAACCAGAGCTGATGCAAAAAAAGGGCCAAATCTTGAAATAAAGAGCCTTGTTTAGAGTCAATATGATATTCTCTATATATTTTTACTTTGCTCATAAAACTGTACTGATATACTCTGGTAAGTGAGACACAGCAGTCCATAGCATTTCATAAGTGGTATGTATAGATGTAATTAGAGCTGAAAGATTATGTAAATAAGACTGTATTGGCATAAAGAAAAACAGAGTGGCTCAGACTGTGGCTTAAAACATCTGTACACACACACACCCACACTGACACACACTAACACATGCGCAGACTATTCCTCCGAAGGGACAGGATAATTGGCTGTTGAGCAAGAGCCCCCTTTGGCTCCTCATTAGCAGCTGAGGACGACTTTGTGTGTTTGTGCGTGCACATCTGAGCGTTCTTATTGCGAGTGCACACACATCACGTGTGTTTAATCAAAATGCATGTCACGTCAAATTCATGTGCATCATCGTCTTTGATGTCTTCCACCAGAGCCCTATTTTATCATTGTCTCCCACATGTAAAAGCACAGGTCTAGTGATTGCGATGTTTGTGCTCATTATGTGGTCTATTCAGAGTTTTAGTGTTTTTTTTCTCCTCCAAGTGGGGATAATATGGGGTAATCTCACAGTATTAGGAAGCCCTATACTTAAGTTGGAGAGCTCTTCTTGCTATTGCAGCCTACTGTGCAGATGATCGGACCAACGCTGACTTTTCTTCCTCCTCTATTTTTCCCAAAACAAAACATCAGTTCCTCGTCACACACACAGAACACTCTCTCTCTTCCACACAGAGTAAAATGAAAACAATATTTCACAATCTTCTCTGTCTTTTGATGAACACCTCTATTTAGGTAGATGGCAGACAGATGTCAAGAAAGTCCAGCTATTAGAGAAGCATTCAGGCATTGGAAGATGGAGAGTAACCAGATACTGTAGGCTTCATACCAAACGCCTGGCAGAGAAAAATGGAAGGTCTATTTATTGATTCCTTGGGTTGTGTTTCACCAAGGGCACCACTAGAGTTGCTTGTTATGTGTCAAACTGCATACTGGATGCAGTTCGTAGTTGTGGACCGCAATTTCAAACTGGTCCTGACCTTTCCTGCAGTGAGCCAGAATCATATGCCAACTTGAACGGTTGCGTAAACACTCACATACAGTGCCAGCTCAAGGACAAACAGATTATGCCTCAGAGTGAGCTATTTGTTCCACTGTTTGTTATGCACTGATAGGTTTTGTTAAACAAGAAAGATAAGCTCACCTAACCACTCATTTACTCAATTGTAGTTCTCCTAACAGGAAGACACTAAACTCATCCATATGTCTCCAGCAGATTACTGGCACTAGTACTCCATACAGTCACTGAAACTAAAGAATTAACAGATGTTCTGTAAAATACAATATGATATAAAAGTAACACACCAGGGACTACTAACCTGAGGTAAAGTTGCCTGTTTTATGAAACATAAAGAAATATTTTATAGCAATGTCACCTTTATTCATAAAACAAACCAGTACTAACAAGATTTCCTTTTGAAATGCGTGATTGTAGAGCCCTTGCCTGGATCTTAGATGACGTCAGTTAGCTGGCAGTGATGCTCACATGCTGGTTAATTAATCAGTGGAGCAGTCACAGTTGGCCTCAGTGTTAGACCATGCTTTGGCTGTAACTTAACAGAATTATCTTATTTAACTATAGTATAAACTAATTCTAGTCACCAATATATTTTGCAGTGGACAAAGATCACATTCTGTGGTGATATTACTCATTACTTTATTGAAACACACCACAGGTACCATTAGTAAGACTTCCCTGAAATAGTAGCTAAACAAAGCATTCACAAGATCCCTCTTGGATAAATGCTTGCTGCGGCGTTCCAGCAACAACAAATACCAGGACAATCAGGGGAAACTTAACATCCTAGCTCCAGTCAATCATGTAACTACTGTGAGTGAGTGGATCAAACATGCTTCCAGTTAGTGAGTTAGCTGACATCTCAGCAGCCACAGTAGCAGACCAAAAGAGGACAAGAGAAGCTTCTTTGGGCACCCATGGCTTTAGAAGAGCCTGTTACTAAATTTTCCAACAAATGGTGGTAGGTGACAAACACCTGGAGCTCTTTTGTGCCTTGGATTAACATAAAACTCTTCATAATTAAATGGTTAGCAACTGCATTACAAAAGGTCTGGCGCCATGATAAAAAAGCCAATGACAAATGCTCAAGTACATAAAATGGTTGGGGATTTAACAACTCCCCAGGTGCATTTTGGTAATAAATAGGAATACAGAAATGGGAACTAGTGGTAACTCTATTAACCCTGCCAGTAGTCACTGCTAGCACAATTGTGCCACTGTCTGGTTCGACAGGCTTCTTGTAATCTAAAGTTGAATTCTAAACCAAATGCTAATTGTTATTGAGTCTCCAGACGTGTTTTTTCTTTCTAAAGGTAGAAGAAGAAAAAAAAAAACAGAGTACTTAAGATCCCAAGGTGATTTTCTGTGACCCTTTACATTTATTTTAGCTGAGTCCTTGTCTGTGAATAAACAGAATAGAGCAGACAGTTTGTGCAGACAGTGTCGAGAGTCTCTTTTGGCAAGTAGAGGAGAGAAAGGAAGACCGGGGCACCATCTCTGTCAGCTATGACCCTGTGTGTTCAGCTGCTCTAATATTCCCTGACAAACGCCAATATTAAGTGCTGGAGAGACAGACAGAGAGAAAACACAATTTTATTCTTGCTCTCCCCATCCAGAGGCCAACAAAGCTATCTGTCCTTTTGAGTCATAAATGCAGCAAAGTAACATTCTCTGCTATTAAAAAGAAAAAAACAGCCTCAGGCTACTGAGTCATGAGGGATATCCGTCTAACACAAACCCTTCAACTAGTGATATAAAATTGATTTTACCATTATATCCTTGGTGCACAAGTATATTAAATAGTATTTTTAACAGGTTTAGTCATGTCATCATAGGTGACTCCCTAAAAATAATCACAGTGTTCTTTTGCAACTCTTGGGCTGCTTCCTAACAGCCAGAAATGGTGAGAGGAACAGGTGTAAGGAGATATGGGCGTGGAAGCCAGTGGCATATCACATCTCCTTCTCCACACAATCCATTCTCTAGATACCAGAACAAAGCTTATTAGTATTCCCTGTGTGATCTGCTAAAGATGAGGAAACACAATGTTTGCCGTTGTCAGGAGGTGTTAATCCTCAAATAGCAGATATAGCTAAACCTGAATGACACAGGGATATTAAAGTGCACACGCTGAATCCCAAACACCAGACACAAGATCTTTCCAGGATATGTCTGTTTTTGATGTTCACTCTCTAAATGTTTTCCTTCAGCCACATGCTGCTGATGTTAACCTGGGTGCTATCCTTTATTTCCATCAATAATGTGCATTATAAATATATTTATATAAAATTGCACAAATATGCAGCTGCACAGCATTAAAAACTATTTACAGGAAGGTCACAGGTTTCACTCCTCTGTAATGAAACAGCACAGTGTATATTCTGTATGTCCTGGAGTGTCTGACATGCAAAAAAAGGGTGTGAAGTCTATTTGGACCTATAGTACACCCTCCTTCCCATGTAGATGTTTCCAGCTGTCACTGCTGAAAGTGCTACTTTAGTACTGCATTTCCTTGACAAGACAACAAACCTCAGTGGCCCAGTAAATATGAAGCTAAAACTAGCAGATTATTAGCTTAGCTTGGCACAAAAATGTGACACATGGAAAAAACTATCAAAAATTAAAAAGCTCAATTTTTTTTAAAGCTCAATAATCACATTATATTGTGGCTGGGTGGATTGACATTTTGGAGAAGTTTTTTGTGGCACCCACAGGGAGACAAGATTCCAGGAAATCATTAAATACGTTAAACATGTTAATGACCATTAGTGTGGTCAAGCATACATACACTGTGTGTTGTTTTTGTGGCTTTTTGTTTGAATCTTGTCTAGGGTTTTGTGTATGTGTGTGTCTTGTGCTTTCTGTTGCAGTGCAGGGGTGTGGCCAGTCTGCCTGGTAGCAGGTAACAAGATGCACCTGATCCTCATTCCCTTCCAGCAAAGCATAAAAAGCAGCTCATCTCTTCTACTCACTTCCAGATGATTGCTTGTTTTGCTGCTCACGTCTAGCTGTATCTGCTGTTCCTTCCATCTGCGATCCTACCTTCCAAGCCTCACCTCTCTACAGCCTGTACCACATGCCTGTTTTCTTTCTGTTCGTATTTAGTTCTTATTAAAATAATCAGTTGCCATTACCCTGTCTGTGCTTCAGGGACCATAGCCTCACAGAAGTCCTGACTCTTTTATTATTTGTCTCACATATTTGTTTTTTCAATCTGCTAATACAGGCAAGATGTACTTGAATGACGTAGATTAAACCTACATTTCATATGTGATTTGCACTTTGCTTTGTTTTATATAAAATGTAGCTAAAAGGGTGATTTCAGCAGCATTGGCCTTAATACTAAAAATATATGATATCTTACTCGTTACATTGCTCATTACTTTTCCAATACACCCCTAAATTAGTAATTGCATTCTTATTAAGAACACCAGTAATTCCAGTCCCAAGGACTGAGTGAGACATAAAATCCTTTACAGCAAAATGTCTTGTGGTGTCAGTCTAACAACTAAAGTGGGAAGAGAGAAGTGGGAATCTTAAAACTACAGACACTAATGTATGGGACTAGAGCTCTTAGTGTTCACAGTTTAATGGTGCTGTAGGCGTCAGAGTTAGATTTCTTTTATCAAGGTTCAGGCTTTTTTGTTACATAAAGCTTCTCAGTTTGGGGTCAGGAATAATGGTCATTATGGTCAGAAGTAATATTTTCAGTATTGTTAGTCCGTATTTCTAGTGAGATGTTAAAACCATCCTCTGTGAATTACAATCATTTTACTTGTATTCCTATAAGCTCTGAGGCATGGATGTAACATTTGGAAAAATCTTTAACAGAGTTCATCCAATAGTTGGACAAACCTGAAAAAAGTTATTTCTTTCTGACATCCTTATTTCAAAACCATTCAAAGTACGAACAAAAGGTTAGAAGTCTTTAAAGTGCTGGTGCAAAATGGGCCAAATGTTGCTGATTTGCTGAAAGACTGTACACAAATCTATGACTCTATACCAAGTTCATTGATCTGATTTGCAGAGCAGCATGTTTCATTTGAATGCAGAGGAATGGAGGCTACATGCAGACGAGACCACCACCAGTGAGAAAGCGCCAGTTCATTCATCATGTGGCTGAGAAAAGACATGGATGCCACTACTGACTTGTTAGATGGTGTTAAAAGAGTCGTGTAAATGTAACTATAAAATTATTACAAATAAAATGGCTAGAGCTGGATTTATACTTTAACAAGCTATGCTGTGCAGTAAGAAGATACACAGCTGCACCTCAACAATGTAACTGTATCTCAGGTTTACAACATCAACAAAGATACCACATCAGGATGACAAGAGCTGTGACTGGCTGCCTGGATTTTGGTTCTGATAATTAAGTAAATAGTTTATTTAAATACAGTATAAAGGAAGTGACTGAAAGATTCTGAGTAGTCCTCTCCTTTGCAGTAACAGACATCTAATAAATCAGAAAACCTTTTTTTCACCATGATTGCTGCTGTGTATGAACAAATGTTAGTACAGCAAGTCCCTATAACCTCAGAATAAGTTGTAGGACACAGCAAAATAAACCTGACTGTGCCTCAATTTAATAAGTAAGTAGAAGTAACTCTTCATAAAGCGTGAATTTGCAGTCTGGTGATAATTTCCTGTGGGATCTTCACAGTCGACAGCTAATTTCACATTACATGTAGTAAG
This sequence comes from Mastacembelus armatus, assembly GCF_900324485.2. NCBI lineage: Eukaryota > Metazoa > Chordata > Actinopteri > Synbranchiformes > Mastacembelidae > Mastacembelus > Mastacembelus armatus. The sequence goes on along the minus strand of NC_046643.1, from coordinate 6,014,160 downwards.
GTTCTCTAAAAATAAATTAATAAAAAAATTAAAAACTCTACTGAAACTTTTCTTCTATGTAAATGTAAAAGACAACACTGATTGCTTCATAATGCTGGGACCATCAGGTTTATTTTTTCTGAGGTAATGCTGGTAAACAGCAGATAAGCATATTCTATTCCTGTAGTAGTCCAAACTATGGCAGCTGCTCAACTAAGTAAAATAATTACACGTCATCGTTAAGACATAAAAAATTATAAGAACTTTGAAAATTTCTTTAAGTGCTTTCCCTAAAACCATGATGAAACTGGCACTCACGAGGATGGCCCCAGGAAAGGAAGACCAAGGAAGACCGCAGAGAAGTTAATTTGAGTTAGCAGTTTCAGAAATCAACATTTAACAGCAACTCAGATTAGAGCCTACACTACATCACCGCTTCCCAGAGTTCAGGAGACTGGCTCATGGTTGACCTGCTGCTTGAGCTGAAAAACATTAGGCCAGTGGAAATTTGTACTTTGGTCTGATGAGATTTGAGATTTCTGGTTCTGCATGTGTGTTTCCACCACAAAGCACTGAGAGAAAAGTGATGCTGTCGAGGCTTTGCTTTTCTAGTGCAGTTATATTCAGAATTCAAGACACACTTAACCAGCATGGCTACCACAACAATCTACACCACCTCATCTGGGATGTTTAGTGAGACCATCACTGGTTTAACAACAGAACAATGACCCAGAACACACCTCCAAGCTCTGTAAAAGCTCTTTAACCAAGATGGAGAGTGATGGAGTGCTGTACCAGATGACTTCTTGGCCTCCACAATCACCCAACCTAAAACCATCTGAGATGGTTTGGGAGGAGTTAGACTGCAGAGTGAAGAAAAAGTGCTCAACATACAGAGCAAGTCCTTCAGCACTGTTGGAACAGCATTACAGCGACTCCCTCCTGAAGGGAATGTCAGCAGTGTGCAAAGCAAAAGATGTCTATTTTGAATTATTTAAAAGTTAAAACATATTTTGTCTTTGTTCATGCTTTTGTCAGCTTATTAGACAATTCAATTTATTTGCAGTTCAACAATGTTAGAAGACAACAGGAACAAAGAAAAAACACTGAATCAGAAGATCTTTGAAAACTCCAAATACTGTAATGCACTGCAGTCTTAATGGTATTATTACGAGGGCTGAGGAGAAAGAAATGGAATACAGTGCTAATGTAGGTTTCACTAATTACTGTAGAAGCAAATGTAATGGCCTTTAGAAGACTCTGCAAAGGGGGTTATGTTCATAAATTATGAATTAATCAGTTCATATAATTTAATTTGACTTCCATTTCACCTGACCCGCTGGTCTCTGGACTGCAGAAGGAAACCCATGCGGAGAGAGCACATTCTTAAGGACAGCCAGAAAGAGCCAAACCTGGTTACTTGAGTCCAGGACCTTCTTGCACTGAAGCATCAGTGGTAACTGACAAACGATTTATTACATCAGAAGCGCAGTGCATTTTAAAAATACAGAAAATTTGCATAAACTCCTCTTCCCATGGCATAACTATTAACATAAATATAATTTCACGCATTGAAGTGAAAAACAACATAATTACAGCAATACTGAGAAACAACATTAAATGTTGTTAATCTATTAATCCAGATTCCTGATAAACCCTTTTTGTTTTGTACTGCATATTAAAAACAATGATCAATGACAGTATGAAATTCAGGTGCGACACAGTTGGAGAAGCCTGGGGCAAACTATTATTTGTGAAAAAACAAAAAAGATAATGTAATTATTTACATGCTGTCATCCATACTGCTGTGTGTATTTGTTATTTTAAGGTCTGCTCATGCATAATAAGCACCTAATTTGTATGCAATTTTCAAATGACAATTTTTTGTTACTGCATCAGACATTTGGAAGTGTGGGGAAATGCAATTTCAATTAAAATCAGTGAAATTAAAGGATTGTTTTTTTGAACACTGGTAAAAATTATGCTTTTGTAGATCGATTACAGCATCTGAATTACAATGACATTTGCCTTTTGACTACTTTGAGGAGATTCAGTTCCCTGACATTTCTCAAGCACGCCCAAAGGGAACTGCACAAAGAGTTTTCTTTATGAAGCGAGACACTATTCCCTGCTACTTTTGAGAATTTCTGAAGTTGGTAAGAAGTTTATTATTTGAAAATATGAGTTGATAAGACACAGCTGGTAACTAGCTATTTGGTTAGTTTGAACACCACCTTAAAAGGATTTATGGAGCTGTGTGGTTTGCATGTTAATGCGTGTGTGCATTTTAGGGACAACAGATTTCGCACAGTGTGAGTAGAAGCAAATAGACACTGTTTCTTCAAAGACCACAAGCACAACTGGAGGCTGAAATCAAACTGGCTGTTGTCAGTGCAAAAAAAAAAAATCCACACACAGCAAAGAGTAAACACACACACAGTTACACAGCAGACTGAGGCTCGGCAAAGCTGCTCTCTGTTGCATGATACGCAGACATGTACACATTTTGTATTTTCATACAGACATTCACACACACACACACACACACACACACACCGATATGTAGCAACAAACTACAAAGTGTAACTCTAGTCCAACTTCTGTTCACCTTTTCACATCCGAAGACACTATCCATTAGAGCAGGGATGTCAACACATGCTGGGGAACTCACAGACTCACACGGTGATCGAAGACACACATGTACAGGCAAATACACAGCCATTCACACACACAAAAAGCTGTCTTATTGGTAGCTTTCAGTTCTGTGAGCATCAGTTGCTTTCTGACAACAGCTTAATATTAGTTTAAAGAGCCTCTGAAGCTTTTGACACTGAGAACGCCACAGAAAAAAATATTCCTTTCTAACCAGCTACACACAGTGTACGCTGATATGTACTGTACAATATACTGTATGTACATACAGTATAATCTGTGACAAATTAGGATAGAAGATAACACAAGATAAGATAAACTTTATTAATCTCCAAAGGTAAATTTAAGGGTTTTTTTGCATAACGCACCATCTTGTACACTAGACTGTGTCAGTAACACTTTAGCAGTACAATACAACTGAGGAATGAATCAGGAATGACCTGATGTTAATACTGTAAATCCTTGAGTAGTTCATGAATAACGCTAAAGCAATACATACTAGATAATGAGTTACTAGAGAGCACACACTTGATTTTTTTGAATAATGAATTCCTCAGCAGCTGATACCAAGCAGCTAATGTCCAAACTCACAGTGCTCCATTTCCCTGGGCCACTTTCACACATAAAGGATAGTGAAATCAATATAGGGCTCTGCCTTTAACATGTAGATGACTGAAATTTCAGTAAGGACACAGACATCGTTAAAATAAACCAGAAATGTATTTTTTTTTTTTCATTTTTCTCTAAAAGATTATTACACCCTATTCAAAACAGGACCGACCCAAGTATATTAATAGCGTGGACACTGTAGTGACATGATGTGACACAATGAATGAGCAAACATGATCAAAAACACCACCCAGCTGGACTAATTGTTATATGGACTTGGTCCCTTCTTAGGTCCCAAGTTGCAGTTAAATTTAATCAATGGTGGAAAATGTTTTTCAATTTTTTACTGAACTAAAATCGCAACTACATCTATGTAAACCCATAAACCCAGCTGCAATAAAGGGTTTAAATAAATACAAAGTATTCAGATAAATGTTTTTTTTGCTTTTATGTCAAATTATGGATAATCATTTTCCATATGTGGGCAACCCAAATACAATTTTTATTGAGGTCACAAAGTAAAAATATGATTTGGTGGTATAACAGCTATAGTTGTCAAAGAACTGAAGGGGAATAAGCAAAAGAGTTCTAAAGAAATAAAAACTGAAAATACTCGAGTAAAGGAGGCTATTGTAAATGTACCTGGATACTTTCCTGCTCTGTTTATTGTATTATTATTCTGCTGTAAACAAAACATTTTAAATAGGCATGCAATGTTACTGTCTAAAGGCATTTAAATTAAACTTTACATCATTAGATTTTTGTTCATATTTTACTTTTTTGGCATCTTAACAATTACTGTGCATTAATATTTTACATTTACTACAATGGAGTAAGCACTGTGACAGTTTTTATACTGCTACATACATAAATAGCTACATTTTTGTGTCGTTGCTAAAAGCCAGAAAATACAAGAAAAATAAATTTAACTGCTATGAACTACACTAATTCATTTTGGCTACAGACAGTAAACACTTCCACTCTGCATCAATAGGTCCCAGTGTCTCACAGACATTTTAACTTGTCATCACAGCACAGCACATTCAGTGACACTTAACGATGGCTCCGTTCAGCAGGAACAATCGGCTAACTGGGCTAAGTGGAAAGCAGCCATCATTAATAATTACACCTCTGTTTAGTCAACATGTTGGCTGCGAGAAAAGTCAGACGAATATAGACCTAGAAATTATATTACAAAAATTAGAAAAATGTGATGAATCACAAGTTTAAAGCTACTCCAGGGCTGTGGGGATGTGTAACATGAGTCTGTCTATATCATATATCAGAAACCTTAACAGCTACAGGATATATTGCCAATAGATTGGTACATTCATACCTTTTACTAACACCAAAGTCAGTACATTCATGTCCACATCATGATATATTTTTAAGGATCTCTGACCATCTTTATTTAGTACCATCATCTGCTGAATTTTTTTATTGCAGTTATTGCACTTACTTTCTTAGTGTGAAACACAATGATAGCGTGCTAACACGCTGCACTAGAGTGGTGAATGTTGCAAACATTACCTGCTAAACAACAGCACGTTATCATTGCTGTTACGAGCACATTAGTAGGCTAAAGTTACAGTAGCATTTAGCTCAAAGCACCTCAGACCCTATTTATAGCCTCATAGAGCTGCTTGGTTCTATGCGGCTATTGACTCTTAGTCTTGTTATGCATTTAATTCATTATTCCTGGTAGCAGTATAAGAGCCAAGCTGCAGTTTAAACAAATATATTTTATTTTTCAAAACTGATAGTTCCACTTCCCATAGGCATGCATATAGGAAACGTAAATAACACTGCAGCCTCCATCAATGATGCTATTAGTTACACCTGTGCTTGACAAGGCAACATGCCAGGCAAATGAAATATAAGTATTTGTCATTGAGTGATATCGTTGAAAATCTAGAAAGAATGTGAATTGTAAATTTAAATGAATTATTTTGTGAGGTCTTTATGTTCATACTGATTAATCTATAACAGCCTAAGTAAGAACTGGAGCAGTCTGTAACAGTCAAGCTGTCACCCTGTAGCTCACATAGTACAAGCCAACAAATTGATGACTTGCTAAAGGCAGGGTGGGTGAGTCTGAGACAGGCAATGCTGCATTTCCAATAACATTTTTTTCTCACCACTGTCTGAACACATCGATATCTGTGTAGAGGATTTATATGTACATCCACAGATTTCCATACACACCCATATCACAAAAAACACACAAACACATATGCAAAAGTACATATATTACTAATGTAAAGAAAAAATACATATTTTCCATGTTTGTGAATTCTGTTTACTATTTTGAGCTGCCGGATGATTTCATATTTTTACAGAGGCACAGATCATCATCTCACTGGGTGGTTTGTGTTCCATAACACGTCAGAATATTTTCTATCTTTCCAGAGAAAAGCTTTTCCTTATCCCAACAGAGCTAATCTGTCTCCCCCAACAAACAACTCCCACTCTGATGATCAATCCCAACAGTGAAATCCCGAGTCAAACAACCTGAATGCTTTCCAAACTTTGTGGTCTTCATACCCACCCAGGAGAATATAACCAGACTGGTAAGGTTATTAAGATATGAACCATTAGCCGGTAATGTGGTGGGAAATGGTTCATGACCTCCACCTTAGTATTTAACATTTAAATGTACAGCCTGACTCATGACAGCCATTTAGAGAAAGAGAAAGAGAGAAGGAGATGAGTGTTTGTGCAGCTGAAAGCCCAGGAAAGAAAAGGAGTGTGTGTGAAAAACCAGCAGCAGAACGGCTTGTTAAATTACAGGTCAGACAGAGGTGAGATTGGAGTTTCTCAGATGAACTAAGGTTAATGTTTTTTGGAACTAATGCAAATTCATTGATTCATCAAGCTGCTTCATTGTGCACATGTGATCCTTAATAGAGTCGGTGTGTTTGCCTAGTGAAAACTCTTTTAAAAAAAACGTTTTTTTCATCATGATAGATGAAATTTTAAATTCTTGATTTGATACATTCAAATACACATACATTCAGGTGAAAATTCAGGTATAGTTAAAACAGATTAGATTATTAGCTTTAGTATAAAAGCAGTTATAACCAATAATCCAAAGCATTTCATTTTAATTTTAAGAACAGTGTATGGAACAACATCGTGGGTGCAGTAAGTCGGTACCCATTTTGGTTTCACACACGCATGTCATTTTGAAAATACTCAAAAGTGGGTTTTACAAATGTTTTATGAGGAAGGAAATACGTACATCGCATCTGTTAAGCCTGGAGGATACACATAATGAGTTTTGGAAAGAAGAACAGAATGTAAACAGAAACTCTGTTAACAAGAAAACTCCACAGGGCTCCTTTGAAGCAAATCTCCAAACCCCATTTTGAAGTATAAATGACCCGACATTGCTTTCCTCACTGACAATTATGATTGATAAGATTTCACTGGTATAGATGAAAATAAAAAGACACTGACACTAACAACACTGAACGATGTGTTAATTTCTTATTTTCTGATTTTCCTTCTTTGTGTCTATTTGCACCAACTGGCTGCATGAAAAAAAAACACATTTTTTCCTCTAAGGACGTTTTACAGGTATCAGAAATGGTCCAAGTTTGTGATATTTTATATCTTTCATATAAATGTTTCCCATTAGTAGGCTATGTATCAGTCCTCAGCTGATAATAAAAAATCCCCTTATTTATTCTTGTGTAAAGAACATCTGCTAAAAGCTCCAGCTCACAAACGGAAAGCAGTATGAAATGGACTAAAGTCACTGGATTTGGTATTTTCATGGGAGTTCTTGAAAATAAAGTAAGAGTAATATGAACAGCAGCCTTATTTTTTATTTTTCTTCTTTGCTTTTCCATATTATGACATGGTTGGTCATATCATTTAATTAATCTGTGGATTTCCATGCAATAAGCCTGTGTTTTTATTAGTGTAATTTTCATGTTTTAATTGTATACTTTCTGAAAAAGCCTATGTAAAACCATAGATGTTTTAAATATACTGCTGGTATGAGTTGATTTGAGTTGACACTGTTTATGTGGCTGAAGGTTTATTACACTCAAAGCTGCGATATATCCTGATTGGTGCTGTTCGACATTGACTGTGCTTGTGCTGAACAACCATAAATTGTTTAGAGGATGGTAAACAAATTCATCTATTCTTATCCAGAGTGATTCAGCTCAAATACTTCATGATTGAAACTCTCCATATATTGCAGTCTATCAGCTTTTTTTTTTTTATCAGAACATTGACTTAATGAGTGAACAATCTGCATGTGTGGCTCATTCTAATCAAAGTTCCCAGCTTTCAATTGTTCCTCTGTGCCCCATACACTTCATGGTTAAAATGATGTCTTTGGTGAAAAAGAAGAAAGAACTTTGGTCTATAAAACATGACATACACAAGATGATATATTCTGGGAGTCCTGCCAAAATTGATATTGATGAAGTATCTAACTATGACCTCTGTTACCTTGAAAATACTGCCAAACTGACCCACTTTTCACACAGGTACACATTAATATCCTGGGATTCAAGATAATAAAGGTCTAAGAGGGATAATGTAATATTTCACAGTCATTATAGTTTGATTTTTTTCTATAATTAAAGTGGTTATAATTAAACTGCCCAGTGTGCCTTCAGCTCTTGTTCTTTATACACAGCTTGATCATCATTTAGCACCTCAGACAGCATAGATGTGATCCCAATATCCAAACACGCACTGGAAACCAAACAAGGTGAGACAGAGAAATAAAACCTGGTGAATAAATAAAAAATGATGAAGCTGAAGGCTCCTCTGAGATGAGATATCCCGCTCTGCATTTTAAAGGAAAACCTGTGCCTTGACTTTCACGAGGTTGTGTATCATCAGCCTGTGAGGTTCAGAGCAATCAGGGAGCCATATTGTGATGTAATGGACCATTTTGTGATAACCACTTCTCAAAAAGCAGCTATGTTGACTGTGGAAATATTTACACAGGCTGAAGCCTTTTGCTGATGCTTTACATGCCTTCAAATTTTGGTCATATCAGACCATAAGTCATTTTCTTTAGTAAGCTGCCCATACAGTACGTAAGTAATCCAATCCAACTACATCAATCAACAATTGTAATTGATGTTGGAAACTGTTAAGAGATATTTATATGGTGTAATCTTTTTGTGGTTGGCCATTAAATTCCTTTTGTCCAATGTCAGCTGGGATTGGCTCCAGAATAAGTGCTGTAGTCAATGGATGAATGGATGGCAATTCTCATTAACAAGTGCCTTCCTACCCTGCTTAAACAGACAATTAATTTCCATGAGCACAGTAATTACAGTTTTGGATCACTAAGTAGTAAACTTTAACTTCATTTATTAGCTATATTTCTTGTCCTGTTGTGCCGGAGCCAGTCTCAGCACACTGGGCAAGAGGACGGGTACACAATAGGGGGCAATTCACCATCATCAGGAAACCTGACCTGCAGAAAACCCACGCAGACAAGGAGGACATGTAGACTCCACACAGAAAGGCCTCAGCATCAAACATAGTTCATGTTCTGGTTGTGTGGCACATTGATAACCACTGTAATACAGTGCCCCCAGGTAAACTCTAACTCCCACTTTAAAACCAGTCTGTGAAGACACAGAAGCTGAGTAGCTCCAATGTCCAGATCTTGAATGGGATGAGTCCAGAAGGCTCAGACATTAATTATTAGACAAAATTCTCTATTTTGGGTAAAAACTTTCATATCTCCAATTTGTCTCTTTGTGCTATTCAACTTGATGTATTACTTAAGTCAAAGAGACTGTATATCTCTGCTGCAAGCTGTTTTTAATAGATTGTTGGGAACAGTGGGAGCCTGTGAATTCAGACAAAGCTGCACTACAAGAGACAGTAGCAGCTTTTGGCTGTGACAGATACATCAGTGGTTTTATATTGTTTTTTTGATTAAAAAGAAGTGAAATGCTGATTCATTTAGTTCACAGTGTCTCTGAAATATCTGATCTGGAGGCTGAAATAGTCTGATGACTGAGTTGAAGGACAATAAGTAGAACCACTCTTACACTGGCTAAATGACATGCAGTACAATTCAAGGGGTAATGGTTGTTGTCAAAGGAACAGTTTAGCATAGGAAATACATGTTATCCTAGGGATGTAGTGTTATAATAAATGTGTTCATATGTCTATCTCACCTCCTGGGTCCTTCACTTCCTTCTCCTCATCTCTCCATTGTTCTTTTTATATTGATTTAAAATATTTTCTGCTGTATTCATTAAGGCAGAATATATACAGTGGGTTATGCCTTTACCTCCATGACCTAATCCTGGTGGCACCGTAGTTTCCTACAGTGTTTTCTGTCCACTAGCCCTTGAAGCAGATCCCTGACTTTTGTTTTGCCTGTTGTGGTTTGAATTTGTGCTGCCACGATGTGTTTTCACATAGAGAGAATCCAGATACAGACTATAATATAATGTAATGATATAATGTAACACTGGCACAAAGCGGTGGACAGGCGAGTATTATACACACAGTAAAAATAAAGGTTTAACTGAGCGTATAGGAAAATGAATCACATTCAGGTAAGAAACTAGGTGACAGAGTTTTTCAGTCAGTAGGTGAAAACAGATAGAATTGTGACAGAAACAGTTCAAAGCC